>NW_005364521.1:972591-1010166 GCF_000412655.1 Myotis brandtii | reverse complement strand
TTACTGGCCCTGCTCCCAGGTCCCACCTGCATGTGTCTTAAAGGTGAGCCCACTGCCTGTTAGTGAGCATGTGCAGTGGGTGAGGGCTGATCTGGTTCCAAGAGTAATATGTATCTATTTTCTACTTTCCAGATGTTTCTCCCCTCTGGGCCCAATTCCATGGCTCCCTGGAAAGTGATATGATGACCTTGGGCTCGAGCCCAAAGAGCACGGGAGATTTTTGGCAGGTTGACGGTGGGTTGGTGCCAACCAGCTTAGAGCAAAAGCACTGTATGTTGGGCTCACGTGGAGGAACGTGTCTGCATCTGCCTCCCCTGGGCTCAGAAGCACCACCGCCTCCTCAGGGAGACCCCGGGCAGCTGGGTCCCTGTGGGGCAAAAGCAGGCAGGCTGTGCTTTAGAAAGGATTTATGTGGCCCTGGTTGGTTTGGCTCCATGGATAGAGCATGGGCCTGCGGACTGAAGGGTCCCAGGCTCGATTCTGGTCAAGGGCACATGCCAGGGTTGCAGGCTTGACCCCCAGGGGGGGGCGTGCAGGAGGCAGCCTATCAATGATTCTCTCTCATCATTGATGTTTCTATCTCTCTCGCCCTTCCTCTCTGAAGTCAATAAAAATACTTTTTTTAAAAAAGAAAGGATTTGCACTAACTGGTTTGGCTCATTGGATAAAGCGTCGGCCTGTGGACTGAAGGGTCCCAGGTTCGATTCCAGTCAAGGGCATGTACCTTGGTTGTGGGCACATCCCCAGTAGGGGGTGTGCAGGAGGCAGCTGGTCGATGTTTCTCTCTCATCGATGTTTCTAATTCTCTATCCCTCTCCCTTCCTCTCTGTAAAAAATCAATAAAATATATATTTTAAAAAAGAAAGGATTTATGTATATGGAGTGGCTGGAAGATTAGGAGGCATGGGTGTGGGTCAGGAGATCTGGGGCTGCAGGGACCACTGGTACAGCAGCAGTAGTGTAAGACGTGGATATTTAGCCTCGCTGATGCTCAGCTTCCTCCTCTGTGAGGGATACTGCTGGAAAGTTTTCTAGGGCCTTTTCCAGTAAGTGCACATACATGCATGTCCAGGATACGTGTTCTACTGTGTCATCCATTTGCTGGATGGTGGACACATTCCAGCTCTTACCCACCCTTGATTTTCAGCGCCCCCTACTTACCCTGCTGCCGGGAATGCACTCAGGGGATTATTAGTAGCAGCTATTGAAACCCAAGTCTGTCTTTCCTCTGAACAACGCCCTCTTCCTGTCACTGTTTCCACTATTTCCCGCGACTGGATAGAGTTCATTTTCATAGGAACTCAAAACGTGTGATGAAGAAAGTGGATCTGCAGAGCTTGCATCTGGACCTATTCAGTGTTTATACAATCACCCTGCATCGCTCTCTCCCTGAGTGCAGGCAACTTAAAGTTGCTGGATGTGACCAGCTTACAGATCTGGTAACTGAGGCTGAGAGAAGGGGCATGTCCAGCCCAAGAACGTCCACGCAATGTGGAGCCAGGACTAGAATGTGAATTTCAGATTCTAGGCTGGGGCATTATTTACTTTCCCTGTGGTTAAAAAAGGATCCCTTAATAAATGTGTTTCACGTGATCCGTCAATTCATAAACAGATGGAAGTAGTGGGGAGGGGTTATGTGTGGCCCAGAGCCTTACCCACTAGGGCAGCGGTTCTCAACCTGTGGGTCGCGACCCCCTTGGCGGTTGAACGACCCTTTCACAGGGGTCGCCTAAGACCATCGGAAAACACATATATAATTACATATTGTTTTTGTGATTAATCACTATGCTTTAATTATGTTCAATTTGTAACAATGAAATTGGGCATCACCACAACATGAGGAACTGTATTAAAGGGTCGCGGCATTAGGAAGGTTGAGAACCACTGCTCTAGGGGCTTCGGAAGTAATTCCACGGATCTCCACACTTCTGCTTAGAAAGGGCTGATATGCACCAAGCAGCCTGCCCCATTGATTCACTGATTCTCTTACTTAGGTATCCTTTCAACAAACTCATGGTGAGTACTTAGCTTAAGTAGCTAACTAGTGTTCTTCCAACAAATTCTCTGTTCTTGGCTTCTCCCTTTTCTTAAAATATTCAGTCATTTCTGTTGCTTTCCATCAAAGAGCTCTGATAGGTGCAAAGAGTTTATACTAACTATCTTGGTGGTGGAGCCCTTTTGGGAGATTTTGAGCTGGAGCGTTTCTGGGACAGATTTGAATGTTAGATAGGTCATGCTGGTGGCTGAACAAAGGATGGCTTGGTTCCCATCGGAGTAGAGGGGACATAGGAGGCAGGAATATTGGTTAGGTCATACTGAAGACCAGGAAAGAAATACGAAAAGCCTAAGCTGTGTCAGTGATTGCGCCATAGACAGGAAATAAAGACCTTGGTCTCTGATGACAGATCTGTGTTTGCATCCTGACTGCCACTTGCTTGGTGTGCAAACAAGGGCAAGTCTCTCAGCTTCTCCGTCTGTTTCATCCTCTAAAGCAGGCTGGGGAAGGGTGTCTGCTTGTGGTGCTGGTGGAAGGATTCATTGAGATCACTGGAGTGGAGGCTATGCACCGTGCCTGGCTCATAACAAGCATTTGGTAAATGCTGTTATCCATGATGAGGATGAGGAGAATAATGGATGACGGTGATGATGATGGTGATGGTGATGATAGTGATGATAATGGTGATGGCGGTGATAATGATGATGATAATGATAATGATGATGGTGATGATAATTTATGATGGTGATAACTATCCAGGATGGAGATGATGAGTGGGTTTTAAAGGAAAAGTCAGAGAAGACTCCTGGAGTTCTAGGCCAGGGGACTAAGGGAGCCCTTTTTAAGAAAAGTAACAACAACAACAATAAAACATACAAAATATATTCATATTGTTCTATGCTTTTGTAGAGTTTGAAAAGTTGGATATTGGTTATCTCCAACGTAGCTGGTTAAGATCACCTTCTCTCCGCACTCTGCCTGCCCCTCCTGTGTCCCCTTCTGTGTCCCCCCCTAATGTTGGGTGGTGCCGGGCAGCTTCCGGAAGGACATGTGCAAACCGCATCGGCTCTGTGTTCAATCTGAGTGCACCTGAATTATATTACATTATCTTATGGTTGTTCATGGGAAGCCAGCATCATGTCCATAAACAGAAAGTAGCTACAGATTCAAATATGATGTCTTAGCTAATGACTTCACTGTTGCCTGCAAAGACTCCAAGCCTGAGGCTCGCTGTGTTTTTGTTTTGTTTTGTTAAAAAGAGAGCGTAACTGGCATCAGGAAGGTGTTAAAGACACTCTGGCGCCAAAGTGAGGCTTCCTTCCTGCAGTAACTGGCAAGATTTGAAGAGAATTGATGGTGGAACACAGTAAAGTTCTCGCCGAGGGAGTCTGTTACTTATTGCTGGGTCTGTGAACCACCTAGAGCCGTGGCCCAAACTGCCAGTGGAACTCACTGGATACCACGGACAGTCCTGCCCAAAGACAGGCTGTCCTAGCGCCGTGCCACGTGGCTGCGCTATTCGGGACCAGTGGAAACTGACATCGACAGGTGGACACAGGTAAAAATTAGCTCGGGATTAATCAGCTTGGCCTCTGGCCTGGCTCCCTCGGGCAGCAGGAAGGAGCGAGGCATCACCACAGGCTTCTATTCAGAGCGGCATCTGAGCAGCTGGGTTCGGGGTGGACCAGGCTCTGCGGAGGGGCTGCTCCAGTCTCCACGAGGGCTTCCTGGTGGCGCCCCTGGAGCCACGGCGCAGCTCAGAGACCACCGCGAAGCAATTAAAGGGACAGGAACCCCCTACATCTTCTAGGCGTTTCCACGGGACCCCCCTTTCCCTATAAAGGAGGTGGAAGCCAGCAAACCGGTCCCCGGGAAATGGGAAGTGAGGATGAGCTACTTTTTGGCCATAGTTTTAATGAGTGTGCTTTTCTCAATCCCTGCCCAGCTCGATTTGCTCAGATGACTCCCAGGAAGACTAATAAGCGATAACCTAATCATGGGCACCCAAACTGGCCTTTGCAAACTATTTGCATCCTTTTAAAATTCTGTTTCTAGGCTGTGACATTAGCTGTGATGCTCAAAATATTGACAACATCTCCCTTTTAAATCTTTAATTATAGAAAATTTCCAACATATCCAAGAGTCTAGAGCGAACAGTAGAATAATGAGCACCTTGTACCCAGGACCCAGTCTCAGCAGTGATTAACGCACAGCCTGTCTTGTTTCATCTCCCACCACCTCCCCCTGCTGTGCTATTACCCCACAAGGTGAGTTCCTAGGATCCTGGGACTCCATCCACAGCACTTCAGAATGGGTTACGTTGCTCCACATGCAACTGCTGATAAGCACACATGTTTATTTCAAGTTGGTTTGTTGGGTGAGGATTCAAACGTGGTCCACCCGTTACGGCAGCATCTTCAAGCTGCTGCGTCTCCTCCCTCCTCATCCCCAGCCTTCTTCTCATGTCCCTCGTGTTCATAGTCATCTCGGGAAGAAGATAAACTTGTTTTCAGAACTCACACTCCTCTGGGGGTTGTCTGCTCTTTGGGGTTCCCATCCACCTCCTTTAGGTACTTAGAGATTGTATATTTTCTACTTATTGAGGAGTTTTAATTCCCAAAAATTCTATTCCCTGAAGAATGAGTTTCCAGAGATTTGAGAGCCTGTGGATTGTAGATGGAAGGGGCTCCTTGGCTATTCTGTGCCCAGTGGAGCTGACATTTCTGTCTTAGAATTGACCGAGGCCTTGCCACTGTTCTGTGGCCCCGGCCAAGTCACTCAACCTCCCTGGGCTCTGATTTCCTCGTGTGCCACACGAAAGAACATTTGTTCACTTATTATCCTCTTTCTTTCCCTCCACTGGAACACAGTTGCGTTCTCTGTGAGCTGCTGTAGCAAAATGCCTAGCACGCAGCGAGCACTCACTCATCGGCTGAGCACATGGGTCAGATGCTCTCAGGACCCCCTTCTGCTCGGAAGCCCTCGTTCCAAGACCTGCCAGTCCCGCCCACCTTAAGGTGTCCCACTCCTGCTCCTGGCTGGGGGTCAGCTCCCACGCCTGACGTTGCTTGGCTGAGTGAGAAGCAGCTAACTGCAGCCTCAGTGGAGGGAGACGTGGATCAGGACGTTGGAGGCCACGTCCCCGTGTCCTTGGCTGGACGTCCCCTCCTGGGTGACAGCCTGGCTCCCAGTGCTCAGCTCTATTTCGGTCGCCACTTGGCATGTGTCACCTTGCAGAGGCCCTCCGGGACAAAAGGCCAAAATGTGCTGGAAGAATGGTAATGTGAGGAAACTTGGCCCCTGTCCCTGGGGCTTCGGTGTTCTTTGGGACAAGTTGAGTGATGATATCATGGACTTAATTACTTTCTGGACTATGCAGGGCCCTTGTGTCTGGGCTCCAGCCGGTGTGAGGCCCCAAGGAGCCTAATTTAGGAAAAGGAATCAGTGGGATGACAGCTGCTGAAAATGCTTGGCTCCACCTTCAGCCAGAGAATTTAAGAAAAAGGCCCCTTGAGACACCTAGCCCTGGAGGAAGGCCTTTCCTCCTGAGGTCCTGCGGGAAAAGGCTCCCTTCTGGAGGCTGAAAGGCCCACGGAGGTCATCTTGGCCAGCCAGCACCCTCCCCAACACCCCTACGAGGTGGTCGTTCTGGCTGTGCTTGATTACCTCCAGTGACGGGGAGCTCAGTCTTTCACAGACAACCCATTTCATTATTGGGCCCTAACTGCTAGACCTGACTTCTCCATCGCCTAAAACTGCCTTCTTCACGCCACTTCCATTGCCCTGGTTTCACCCCGTGGAGCCACATAGAACACGTTTAAATTCTTCTTCCTTGCGACAGCCCTTCAGATATTTGAAGGCAGCTCTCATGTCCCCCTTGAGCTTCGACTCCAGGCTAAACATAGCTCTTGCAGCCATTGCTCATATGACATGGCTCAGTCCGCGCCCCTGTCCTCGTCATTTTCCACTGGATGGATACCAGCTCTTCCCCGTCCTTCTCAAAGCGCAGGGCCTGGAGGCACTGACCGCACGGAGAGGAGTCGGACACTCACTTTATTCCTCCTGCCGTCACTATCACTGCTCGGCTTGGCAGCCGCCCCAGCGCCTTACACCCACAAAAGCCCTCCGCCGTTCTCACACATGCTGCTGCTAAGCCTCCCGCCCGCTCTGGGATTTGGGCAGCTGCGTTTTAGGGCCCAGGCGCAGGGCCTCCAACCATCTGTCCCCATTATAGTTCCGCCTTGTTGGATTCATGCAATTGTTCCGGGCTGTCTGGGTATTTTGGGTCCTGATTCTCCCATTTGACACTGGCGGCCCCTCTCAGCTCTGCGCGGCCTGTGCGCACCCAGCGCGTGGACTGGGCAGGCGCGTCTGTTCAGGCTCGTGCGCCCTTTTGGGGTGATCATTCAGCACCGTACATGGAGCTCCCCTTTGTTCGCCCCACGCAAGGCTGCTGGGGAAGCCGGGTTGCAAGGCAGACATTCCTGTGGGCGCACTCGCCCTGTGCACTGTTAAGAGCAAGAGGTGGGGCCGGGTGCCCCCTGCACTTAGGCAGGCTGCTGCTGACTTCTCTCTGCCTGGAGGGCCCCCGGTCCCCTGGTTGCCCTGGAAACCAGGGAGAGGCAAAGCGGGCAACAGCGTTGGCAGGACAGGGCTCCTGGAGGCTGATGCCCCCACGGTGGGTGAAGGCTCTAGCCTCCTGGCTGAGGTCGCCAGGAAGGGCCCTGGGTGACAGAGGCAGACAAAGGGGGGCCTCCTACGGCCCAGGTCTGCTCACCGCTGACCTGGGGAACCTTTTCCTGGGGCAGGACTCACTGGTTGTGTAACTAGAGTGACTGTAGGTCTCACATTTCTCTGGCTTTCTTTCCTTCCTCCTTTCCCCCTTTCCCTGCCTTCCTCTCCGTTTCCTCCTTCCTTTCAACAGGTCCCCACCCTCCACCAGCGCTCTCTGTGCTCACCATTTCTTAGAGGGCCTCTGTCCTCCACTGATCTCCATGGGTGAGATGCATGTCAATCACCAACACCCATGCCCACTGGTGGGGAGGACAGGGTCCAGAGCCCCCTGGTCTCCATGGGAACAGGCGTTTCTGGGTAGTCCCAAGGCCAAGGTTCTGTCCTGTGCTCATAACCATTGCTCTCTCCCCAGTCATCACACTCTGCTGTCCAGTAACAACTTCCCAGGGTGACTCTCACACCTGGAGGAGAGAAAAGTCTTCTGTTAGACGCTGGACGTGTTCTTTTGGTCCAGAAGACCTGTCCCCGTAATAGGTGACCTTCACGTCAGTCCAGGTCCTTTGGGATTCAGAATGCTACTGAATGTGGGGACAGATCCTGACAGGGAACAAGTACCAACAGGTCCCTGTGCACCACTGGGCTGGGAACCTCGGAGAAGCAGCAGCTTTTCGGACCTTCTGGCGAGAGTGCAGACGCTGACTCGGTCCTGGGTTTGTATCGTGGCTCTTCCTCTCTCTGGCTGTGTGACCTTGAGCCTGTGAACCTCTCTGGGCCTCCGTTTGCCACATCTGTAAAATGGGTTCTTCTTTGCTGATCACCGTGAGGGTTCATTCAAGCAGCACAGTTCCTGCCATAGAGCAGACGCTGTATTTGTGACTTCACAGCCCCGACTCCTATAGCACCATAAGCTCTTTTTAAAAATCCGTGCTAACCAGGAAAAAAAGTGGTGAGGAACATGAGTAGTATAGAGCCCATAGGATACTTGAATTGCGGTTTCAAAGTGGTGTCTAATTTGTGTTTCTCACGCAGGTAACTTTGCTTTTCTTCACTGTTAGGCTTTGTTAGGAAGTCTTTTCAGAGGGCAAAGTGTAGCTCCATTTCAAAAGGAAAACCCTCCCAGGCCTTGCCTTTGTGTGGGACAGCTGCCTCCCCTCCCCAGCAGGGGTGTGGGAACCCCCCCTCCCGATGAACAGACAGGTGGGCCAGGGCTGTGCAGAGAAGTGGGGTGTAAGTCAGGGAGCCCCGGGTGCTAGATGGAAGCACTTTTGCACGTGGGACACGAGCACGGGACAGTGACGGAGGAGAGGGCCAGGCAGGAGGGACGCGAGGCTTCCCTGCTCTCTTCCCCTGGGCTCCCGGCCAGGGTTGTGGGTAGAAGGTGAGCTAAGTGGGGAAGGTTCCTCCTGCTCCTCCGACCTTGACCTCCCTCCCCCATTTTCAAGGCCAGGATCTGAGGTCCATGTCTGCATCCTGGCCGCTGTCCCACTTACCTCCTGGCAGGACTCAGCCCAGCCCGCTGCCAGGGCCCTGCAGGTCAAGCTGACCCTTGCCTGACCATCACTCCTCTCCTGGATTTGCCTCCTCCTTCCCTTCCCTCCCGAGGCCCCGCAGGGTGCCATTTCATTAGGATTTCCCAACTCCGAATTCCGCCATATGGCCAGCTCATGCCATTCCGCACGGAGTCAAGTCAGCAGAATTCGTCCTATTTATAGGGATGATGTGCGATTGAGAACTGGCGCCTGGTCTGCTGGCTTGGCTACCACAATAGACTTTGTTTTCTTTCCCCTTTTTTCTTTATTCTCTAAGTTTTAAAGATAACTGTCCTGATAAGTAATATGCGAATATATTCTCACCGGGAAAGATTTTAAAATAGAGAAATATGGAAAGAATACATAGAGTGAAATATTTAGGTTCCATTTCATGTTATTCTGATGGCTGACTTTTTGGTGTTTCCTTCCAGTCTTTCTTCTATGCATTCTTTACATACATGTCTGTGTAAGTACAAATACAAATACAAGTATGTAAATGTGCAGAAGAGAGTTTAACTTTGCCTGGAAGGAATCTGGCCTTTGCCCCTGGTTACCAGGAGGTGATCTCTGTTTGCCTGGGGCCTGGGGCCAGCCAGAGAGTAACAGTGGGATTGAAGGTGGGGCTGGCCAAGCTGGGAAGAACACCGGTATGACTTAGGGTGCAGGGCTTGGGGCCTGCACTATCAGTGGACTAGAGCAGCAGTTTTCGGCTGGTGTGCTCTGGCACACGGGTGTGCCACAGAACTTTTAAAGCATGAAGTACGTGACTGTTTAGTCAGGGGCACTGACCTTTTCCCCCTTAGACTGTCAAATTAAAAAATGACAACAGCCCTGACCGGTTTGGCTCAGTGGATAGAGCGTCGGCCTGGGGACTGAAAGGTCCCGGGTTCGATTCTGGTCAAGGGCATGTACCTTGGTTGCGGGCATATCCCCAGTGGGGGGTGTGCAGGAGGCAGCTGATCGATCTTTCTCTCTCATCGATGTTTCTAACTCTCTATTCCCTCTCCCTTCTTCTCTGTAAAAAATTAATAAAAAAAAAATGACAACAGCCAACACAACAATAGCCATCCGGTGTGAACCAATCAAAATTATACTTTTATTTTTTATTAGAGCGGCAAAACATACATTACTTTCTTTGGTGTACTGCAGAATTTTAGTAATTAGCGTATGTGTGCCATGAGATGAAGAAGGTTGAAAAGCGCTGGACTAGACCAACCGTGGGGGTGGGCAATCGATCCATCAATCAATCAGTCATGCATATGCAATGAGCCCCAATAAACTCTGAGCTCTGGCGCCTGGTGAGCACCCCTTGCTGGCGAACTCTGTGCAGGAGAGTAGCCTGTCCGTGGCCCACGGGCAGAGGCAGTGGGAGCCCAGGCTGGCGCTCCATGGACTCTGCCCTGGTACTTCTCTCGGCTGGTGTTAGTCCGCCTCTCTTCCCTGTAAGGAACTAGAACCATGAGCACAGGAGCCTTCATGAGCTCTGTGTGTTCTTCCAGCAAATCATTGAACCTGCGGGTTTCGGGAACCTCCTGAGTTGGCAGTTGGCGTGAGAAGGGAAGGTGGTCTTGGGGACGGTGGCCTCTAACTTTGTCGTTGGCCTGATCTCATCGCAGTGTGTGGCTTTACGTGTGTGTATTTAAAACTATGTAATTGGGAATCACTTTCATGGCTCTGGGAATTGAATTATTTCACCTTTCTGATGCTTGGAGACCTTCTTTAAGGCTCCAGTGCCTCGTTTTTCTTACGTGGGAAATGGGTAACAACAGCACCTGCATCTAGAGTCATTATGAGGAGTAAATGAATGAATATTTACAAAGCTCTCAGGACAGTGCCTGCCATGGGGTTAGGGATGCATAAGACGTGATGATGATGATGATGATGATGATGATGATGAAGAAGATGATGATTTTGATTTCCATACCAGACCATTGAAATCTATAGCTTATTGTTATTAACAGCTGATTAATGGATATCACTTCTATTAGTCCCCTCTGGGTTTCCCACAAAGACAGTTGGGGGCTAGAATGTTTTATGGGGAATGATCCTTTTGCTGAACTGCAAGATCGGGCGAATTAGCAGGCTGGTCTAGAACACTTACTTATTGAAGCACCAATTATTTATTACACAAACATTAATTTGGCACACACTCTGTGCAGGGGCCCTGTCCTGGTACCTGTGGGATTGTAAAAACCAGCGCATTGGGGGAAGAAAAAGGAGAAGGGAATCCAATTAGAACATCTAATAAGTGTCAGTCCAGTTGTTATTTCATTTAATCTGCACAATACCATTAGCAGGAAAATATTATGACCCATTTTCCAGAAGAGAAAACCAAGTCTCCATTTAAGAAATGTGCCCAGCGTGACATGGCCAAGTGTGTTGGGAATGTGACGGGAGTCCAGGTGTGTCTCCTGTAAAAGCCTGCTCATTGTGAGCTGAGTTTCACCTCTGGACAAGACATGGACTTGCCCTGAAAGGGTGCAATGTTTCTTTGGAGAAGGGGTGGCAGAGGTGGGAAAGAGGAGACCTGAGGCAAGTGAAGGAAGCTCAAACTCTTATAAACATTTCCCCACTTCTAAAGTCGCTTTGTCACTCAACATGCAAATAGACCGAACGGCGGAACAACCGAACAGCCAAACAACCAGTCGCTATGATGTGCGCTGACCACCAGGGGGTGCACACAGAACATGGCAGGCATCAGCAGCAGGCGGCAGAGCACAGAACATGGTGGGCCACAGTGGAATGGTGGAGTGATGAGCGGGGGTGCCAGACCAAGGCAGGGCACCAGTCACTGTCATTGGGGCAAGCCTCTAGTGGTTACTGAAAATTTTTTGCTCCTGCATGCCGCGGTCCCGCCGGGCGTTCGCACCTGCTGCTGGCACCCAGCGCCAGCCCCAATTGCTTGGCGCTACCAGGGAGTGCGAGGGGCTGCTGCCAGCCCCGACTTCTTCACCTCCCCCTGCTCTTGAGGGGCGATTGGGGACAACAACCGCCTCTCACACCCATTGCTGGTGATGGCCCTGCTCGCACCCGCAGCTGGCACCAGAGCCACTGCTCGCACCTGCTGCCGGCGCTGGCCCCAATTGCTCTGGGCCATCAGTGGGTGGGAGTGGCAATGGCAGGAGCGGGGTGGCGGGCAGACAAAGAACCAGGGGCTGCAGCAGGAGGGGCTGGGTGGGGGCACAGAGGATGGTCCGAGACCTGCCCCTGTGCCCACCGCAGCCTTGTGGCCCACAATTCCTTTCAAGGTGCATGGATTCATGCACTGGGCCCCTAGTTTACAGATAAAAAAAACTGAGGCTCACAGGGGCTAAGCACCTTGTCCAGCTAAGCATCCGACAAGGGGCAGAGCTGGTGGTTGAGTCAGCATGCTGCAGTGAGTGGTATAGTGATGTGTGTGGCTGTCACTGTGACCGGAGGGTCACTCACACCCCTGTGGGCACAGCTCTTGCTCCCCCGGGCTCCCAGCTCCTCTCCTTCCGGCTCAGCTGCCCATGTCATTGTGACACTGGAGGCATATTCCTTTGGGCGCTTGGCAATAGAGCCTTTCAAAATTAAACCTAAATTAAAAACAAAAGCCTTAGTGAGTTTCCTTTCTAGCTTTATCAGCAAACAGCTCCTCCAGAGGGTTCTCCCCATTTTTTCAGGCAGATTCATCCTCAGATACATGCTCTGTTCACAATAAAATAGGAAACTAGTGAGACTTTAGTTTCTGTTGAGCAGCATTGGAAAAACCCAAGTGAATGCAGGGATGGCCACAGGGCAGTCAGTGAGTGACTTGGAGAGCGTTTCTTTGTGCCCTGAGAGTGGGCCTCCAAAGGGTGCCTGAGCTACCAAAACAAGGTCATGAATGAAACAGCATTAATTTCTCTGTGTGAATGTCAGTTTCTGAGACACCCCGTGGGCTGTGCTCTCCCTGTGGAGAGGGCTTGGGGGACAAGCAGGGCACGTCCTGGCAGTCTTTGCAAAGGTACCAACCTGTGGCATCACCGTGTCCCTGTCTCTCCTGGAACTCGGCCTCTGTGTTTCCTCTGTGGAGTCACAGGTAAAACTGGGACACATATTGTGACCATCCTCCCAGGCTCTTGCTCTGAGGACCACAGGATTGCTGGGATTTGGGGAATTATTCAGGAAACTTCTGCTCTGAGACGCCTTTGCTCAGTGGAAGCAATAGCAATTATTTTGCCCATTCATCCAGCTAGTGTTAATCGGGCCCGGCTATGTTCCACCCAGTGCGTTAGGAACGGGGACAGGGGACAGTAAGCAACATAGCAGATGCCCCCCCCCCCCCCCGAAGCTTGAATTCTCTCTAATCATGAGAAAGTGTCTTCCCAGCCACAGCTGCACCTGGTGCCCACAGCTACTCTGTGGAGGAGGCAGGGGCTGGTTATCCATCTTCCAGATGAGGAATGAGGTTGGGGAAGGCAAAGCGACTTGCTGAAAATCATAAGCCAGTGATTGTTTGTGGAACCAGGTTTTCAAAGTCACAGCTTTTTTTTGTAAGACCTTGGACTTCAAAACCAACACACTGTGCACACTTTGGGGAGGTGAGAATGTGCAAACCTCTGCTTCCCTCCTGTAAGGCAGGCATAGGAGTCTATTCTGCAGAGCTGCGGGATGGTTGTTAGATGATGTAGATGGATAGTAATAGGATGTCTATTTGTAAAAACAGATAAAATGGATCATAATGTGCTTAAAGCACTTGACATACTGCCAAGAATCTATATATAAAAGCCTAATATGCAAATTGTCCCCTCAGGTGGGAGTTCGACCTACTGGGAGCTCAACCCCTCCCTATGACATGTGTTGACTACCAGGGGGCAGCACAGAATGAAGGAAGGCCCTGGCCGGTGGCCGGTGGCCGGCAGCCGCTAGGGACCCTATCTGTGCACTGGGCCTCTAGTATAACAGTAATCACCAATGCAATAACAAATCAGCTAATATTTATTAAGTGCTTACTATGTCCCAGCTAAGTTCTATTATTATCTCTATTATTATTTTACAGTTGAGGAAAGCCTAAGCATGAGGAAGTTAGGTAACTTGCCTGGGATTATTGATAAAGGTGATAAAGCATGTATCCAAAGCTTATAATACAGGCATATATTTTATATAGCTGTCATCTAAATCCTCCTTTTATTTCACCACTGGAAAGAAAAGGCAATTATTATTTTAAAATAATATTAATGTAAAAAGGTGTTTTTATTTATTTATTTTTAAATATATTTTTATTGATTTCAGAGAGGAAGGGAGAGGGAGAGAGAGATATAGAAACATCAATGATGAGAGAGAATCATTGATTGGTTGCTTCCCACTTGCCTCCTACTGGGAATTGAGCCCGCAACTTGGCTCAGTCGAACCTTGACTGGAATCGAACCTGGGACCTTTCAGTCTGCAGGCCGACACTCTATCCACTGAGCAAAACTGGCTAGGGCAAAATGTGTTTTTATTGATTTCAGAGAGAGGAAGGGAGAGGGAAAGAGATATAGAAACATCAATCCACCTGGCATTTGTCTTTCTCTGACTGAATTATTTCACTTAGCATAATATATTCTAGGCTCATCCAGGTTGTTGCAAATGGCATGATTTCATTATTTTTATGGCCACGTAATACTCCATTGTATATATGAATCACAACTTTTATATCCACTAGTCCAGTGGTCGGCAAACTGCGGCCCCTTGAGTGTGGCTCTTCCACAAAATACCACGTGCGGGTGCACACGTACAGTGCGATTGAAACTTCGTGGCCACATTCAAGGGGCCAAAGAGCCGCATGTGGTTCACAAGCCGCAGTTTGCCGACCACTGCACTAGTCTATTGATAGGCACTTGGGTTACTTTTATATCTTGGCTATTGTAAACAATGCTGCAGTGAACATAGGGTGCATATATCTTTTTGCGTTAGTGCTTTGGGTTTCTTTGAATAAATACCCAGAAGTGCTGAATTGTATGGCAGCTCTATTTTTATTTTTTTGAGGAACCTCCATACTGTTTTCCACAATGGCTGCACCAATATACAATCCCACCAACAGTGCATGAGGGTTCCCTTTTCTCCATATCCTTGCCAACACTTGTTGTTTGTTGGTTTATTGATAGTAGCTATCCTGTCAGTTGTGAGGTGATATCTTGTTGTGGTTTTAATTTGCATTTTTCTGTTTATAGCCATTTCTTTTTGTGTGTGGCTGTTTTCTTTCTGAGCTTTTTATTTCTTCTTTTTACACCAGTCCCTTTAGCATTTCTTGCATTGCTGGCTTGGTGGTGATAAACTCCCTTAGCCTTTTTTTGTCTGTGAAGCTTCTTATTTCCCCTTCAATTTTGAATGATAGCCTTGCTGGATAGAGTATTCTTGGATTCAGTCCTTTGCTTTGCATCACTTTGTAAATTTCCGTCCATTCTTTTCTGGCCTGATGTGTTTCTGTTGAGAAATCATTTGATAATCTAATGGGAGATCCCTTGTATGTAACTTTCCGTCTCTCTCTTGCAGCCTGTAAGATTCTCTCTTTGTCCTGAACATTTGCCATGGTAATTATGATGTGTCTTGGTGTGGGTCTTTTCGGATTCACCTTGTTTGGGACTCTCTGGGCTTGTGTGACTTTTTTCTTCCCCACCTCAGGGAAGTTTTCTGATATTATTTCTTCGAATAGGTTTTCTAATCCATGTTCATCTTTCTGTTGTTCTGGCACCCCTATTATTCGTATGTTGTTTCGTTTCATGTTGTCCCAAAGCTCCCTTAGGCTCTCCTCCTGTCTTTTAATTTTTTTCTCCAATTGCAGTACAGTTTGGGTGTGTTTTGCTTCCTTGTCTTCTAATTCACTAATTCGGTCCTCCGCTTCTCCTAGTCTACTGTTGATACTCTCAATGGTGTTTTTTATTGCAGCTATATCGCTCTTCATTTCTTCTTGGGTCTTGCATAAGTTATTGATTTTTTCATCTGTTTCTTCTTGCTTCTTGCATAAGTAGTTGATTTTTTCCTCCATCCGGTTTATGCACGCTAGGACCCTTATTCTGAATTCTTTTTCTGTCATGTTGCATGCCTCTGTCTCACTTAGCTGCTTTTCTGGCGAGTCCTCCTTTTCTTTCCTTTGGGGGTTTCTTTGCCTACCCATGTTTGATCTCACTGACATATCTAGATGTTGAGTCGTTCAGTGGCTGCTCCCTGGGTGGCAGTGGCTCCTTGGGCTGTGGTTGCTCCTTGGGTGGTTGCGGTAGCAGCTGCTCCTCAGTTGGCAGCAGCTCCTCTGGTGGGTGTTGTTCACAGCTGTGGTGGCTCTTCTGGCTGGTGGGGGGAGGCTTCACGTACAGCTGCTGTTCCTCAGACAGAGGGTGTGGTGATCAGGAGGCTGCTGTTGCTTGGATCTGCTTAGTCCTGCCAGGTATTTAGGAGAGTGTTGAATTTCCCTGTGATACACTGTTCCTCCGTGTTGTAAATCACAGTCCTGATTTTAAAGCAGGCCGTATTTGTGATCCAGACTGCCTTAATTTGTGTTCACCTAAGAGTCAGTTTGTGGCTCAGCCTCTGGGTGGCAGTGTTTTGGGGTTGGCCTCTGAGGCTATACGGCTTCTCTACTTAAAACTGGTTTGGGGAGGTCAACTGCCCAGAGCTGGTTCTTAAATAATCGTTACCCTGCTCTGCGTTGTTGGTGGGACTGAAAGTTCCTCTATAGGCCAGACCCTGGTAACTCCCAGCTAATGTTCAGTTTTTAACAAAAATTATGAGGCATGAAACAAAATAAGGTAGTTTGCACCAAAGGAAAAAAAGCATCAATAGAAACTTAGAAAGCTCTAACATTGAACTAACCTATCTTCAAGTCTACTGACTCCTCCTTCTGCCTTTTCAATCTGATGTTATACCCTATATACTGAATTTTCATTTAGCTTTCAACAAACAATATATTCAACAATCAAGCAAATTGCAAGAAAACAATAGAAAGATAAGAGAAAAATAATGTTTGGATAGTGAAGAAGGATAAGGGATAGGTGTATAAGGATTTAGAGCAGTGGATTGGAAATAGGATATATAAGTAGGGTGAAATTAGACAGGGGGTAAAAAGACGGAATAGGGAAAATCTAAAGCAGGAATAGGGTAAGAGAAACAGGACACCAAAAGGGGAAAAGTGAGGAAGAGGGTTTTAGCATAGAGGTAAAATTGAGGTAGGGAAAATTGATGCTATAGGAATGATGAAAATAGAATGGAGAACACTACTCCCAAAATAGAAAGAAGAGAAAATAATATGGCACTTTAAAAAATGGTGAAATGGTAGCAGTAATAATACTGGTTAAAAATAAAAATGTAGTAATAAGGGTAAAAAAATCAGGTGATGGAAAAAGAAGAAAAAGAAAAAAAATTGGTTTCTTAGTTAAAAGGCGAAAAAAGAAAAAATTTGCAGTAGTGAAGGTCTTTCGGTTCTTCTACTCTTCAGCCTGGTTCGCCTTAGTCCTGCCAGGTATTCAGGAGAGTGTTGAATTTCCCTGCGATACACAGTTTCTCCGTGTTGTAAATCACAGTCCTGATTTTAAAGCAGGCTGTATTTGTGATCCAGACTGCCTTAATTTGTGTTCACCTAAGAGTCAGTTTGTGGCTCAGCCTCTGGGTGGCAGTGTTTTGGGGTTGGCCCGCATTTTTCTGACTATTAGTGATTTTGAGCATCTTTTCATGTGTCTATTGGCCATCTGTCTATTCAGGTCCTCTGCCCATTTAAAAAAATGTTTTTATTGATTTTAAAGAGAGGAAGGAGGAGGGAGAGAGAGAAAAACATTAATGGAAGAGAAATATCAATCAGCTGCCTTCTTTATACCCCCTACTGGGGATTGAGCCTGCAACCCAGGCATGTACCCTGACTGGTAATTGAACCTGTGACCTCCTGGTGCATGGGACGATGCTAAACCACTGAGCAACACAGGCTGTGCTCCTCTGCACACTTTTTAAAAATATATTTTATTGATTTCTTACAGAGAGGAAGGGAGAGGGATAGAGAGTTAGAAACATCGATGAGAGAGAAGCATCGGATCAGCTGCCTCCTACACACCCCCTACTGGGGATGTGCCTGCAACCAAGGTACATGCCCTTGGCCAGAATCGAACCTGGGACCCTTCAGTCCGCAGGCTGACGCTCTATCCACTGAGCCAAACCAGCTAGGGCCTCTGCACACTTTTAAATCAGATTTTTTTTGTTTTGGTTTTAAGTTATATGAGTTCTTCACATATTTTGAATAGTAACCTCTTATCAGATATATCATTTGTGAATATCTTCTCCCATTCAGTGGGTTGTCTTTTTGTTTTGTTGATGGTTTCCTTCGC
This sequence comes from Myotis brandtii, assembly GCF_000412655.1. Classification (NCBI taxonomy): domain Eukaryota; kingdom Metazoa; phylum Chordata; class Mammalia; order Chiroptera; family Vespertilionidae; genus Myotis; species Myotis brandtii. Next base: position 992,614 of record NW_005364521.1, on the reverse strand, counting down.
TGTGCAAAAACTTTTTAGTTTGGTATAATCCTACTGTTTATTTTTTTGTTTGTTTTCCTTGCCTGAGGAGACATATTCAAAAAATAGTACTGCAGTGATGTCAAAGAGTTTGCTGCCTGTGTTTTCTTCTAGGAGTGTTATGGTTTCAAGTCTTACATTGAAGTCTTTAATCCATTTTAAGTTTATTCTTATATCTGGTATAAGAAAGTGGTCAAGTTTCAATCCCATTTATAATGGTATCAAAAAGAATAAAATACCTATGGAATAAATTAACTAAGGAGGTAAAAGACAAGTACATGGAAAATTATAAGACATTGCAGGAAGAAATTAAACAAGATACAAATAAATGGAAGGCTATATTGTTATCATGCATAGGAAGAATTAGCATCATTAAAATGCCCATACTATCCAAAGCAATCTACAAATTCAATACAATGCCTATCCACATACCAATGGCATTTTTCACAGAAGTAGAACAAATAATCCTAAAACTTATATGGAACCTCAGAAGACCCCGGATAGCCAAAGCAACCTTGAGAAAGAACACAGTTGGAGATATTATGCTACCTGATACCAAACGATACTACAAGGCTATAGTGATCAAAACAGCATGGTACTGGCATAAAAACAGACACATAGATCAATGGAACAGAATAAGCGAGCCTATAAATAAACCCACACCTATATGGTCAATTAATCTATGACAAAGGAAGCAGAAATATACAATGTGGTAAAGACAGTCTATTCAATAAGCGGTATTGAGAAAACTGCACAGACACATGTAAAAGGCCATTATTTTGGAACTATCAGAGGAAAGAATAAAAATATTTCCCGAAGTGATTTATAATAAACATAGGCTTTCCAGATATTAAGCTGTGTGTAGCCTCCTGCAGGAAGACTGGGGCCTCGGTAGTCTCACCTGTTCAATGGGGTCATTATCATTCTCTCAAGGTTGTTGTGAATATTAAAGGAAGAGTCTGAGATGCTTTGTGGACCCTGAAGTGCATTCCACAGGAGTTGCTTGTCCTTGTATGTTGAATCCTAGGGCCATTCTGTGCTCTAAGTGTGTAATGACACAGGGTTAAATCAGTCTTCTCAGGCTGCAGCCCAAAAGATGCGATTTTATTGAGCAAAAGGACACTCAGGTCACCATCTTGGAAATTTCAAGTATGCTATTCAAATTAAATGCCCGGGTTATTGATGTTATTGATGACCCGCTGTTCAAACTCAGACCTGACTGTAATCTCAGTTTCAAAACACTTGTTCAGAAGCTGTTTCCTCTTTCTCATTTTGCTTTTAATAACCTGTCACTTGTCTTAAAATAATGGTCCGTGTCACTGTGTTGAGGTACATAATTCAAAGGGAAAAAAACACACCAGGAAATTATAATTTCTTGTTTCTCCTGGAACAAAATAGAAACAACTGCTACTACTACACCGATTTTCATATGTGAAACAATAGAAACTTCAGGTAATAATTTCTTTTTATAGATTTTTTTAAAGCAGTGATGGCGAACCTTTTGAGCTCGGCGTGTCAGCATTTTGAAAAACCCTAACTTAACTCTGGTGCCATGTCACATAGAAATTTTTTGATATTTGCAACCATAGTAAAACAAAGACTTATATTTTTGATATTTATTTTATATATTTAAATGCCATTTAACAAAGAAAAATCAACCAAAAAAATGAGTTCGCATGTCACCTCTGACACGTGTGTCATAGGTTCGCCATCACTGTTTTAAAGTATTCGTTTAGCCTGGCCAGTGTGGTCCCTGGTTGAGCATCGACCTATGAACCAGGAGGTCCCAGTTCGATTCCCGGTCAGGGCACATGCCCAGGTTGCAGGCTCAGTCCTCAGTAGGGGGTGTGCAGGAGGCAGCTGATCAGTGATTCTCTCTCATCATTGTTGGTCTCCAGCTCTCGCTTCCTCTCCCTTCCTCTCTGAAATCAATAGAAATATGTTTTTAAAAAGCATTCATGTATATTGTGGTAAAATGGATAAAGTATAACAAAATTTACCACATGAACCATTTTTAAGTGTTTAGTTCAGTGACATTAAGTGCATTCATGCTGTTGTGCAACCGTCACCACCATCCACCTCCAGCCTGAAACTCTGTTCCCATTTAACACTCATTCCTCCCCCCGCTTAACTTCTATTCTACTTTCTGTCTCTGAATTTGACTACTGTTGGTACCCCTAATCAATGGAAACTCATGGTATTTGTCCTTTTGTGTCTGGCTTACTTGCTTAGTTATATTTTTCAAGGTTCATCCATGTTGTAGGTGTTTTGAGCTGAATTGTGTGCCTCCTAAAGGAAACTCCTAAATTCCTATGTTGAAATCCTGACCCCCAGGACCTCAGAAGACAACCATATATGGAGGTCAGGTTTGTACGAGATGATTAAGTTAAATTGAGGTCATTAGAAGCTAATCTAATATGACTGCTGTCCTTATAAGAAGAGGAAGTTTGGACACATACACGTGTAGGGGGGAGACCAGGGCAAGACACAGGGAAAAGATGACCATCTACAAGCCAAGGAGAGAGGATTGTTGGTCCTCCCCTCAGAAAGAACCAGCCCTGCAGACACCTTGTCCCGGACATCCAGCCTCCAGAGCTGTAGAAAATACATTTCTGTTGGTTAAGCCACCCAGGCTGTGGTACTGCCTTATGGCAGCCAGAGCAAACAGCATGTATCAGAAAGAAGGTCCTTCCTTCTTACGGCTGAGAAACATTCCATTGTATGTGTGGGCCACACTCTGTTCATCCATTCATCTGCTGTTGGACACCTGGGTTATTTTCATCTTCTGCTGTTGTGCATAATGCTGCTTTGAATATTGGTGTACAAGCGTCTGCTGGAGTCTGAGCATTTGTTTCTCTTGGGAATATGCCCAGAGGTTAACTTGCTGGATCCTCTGCTCATTCTATGCTTCATGTTTTGAGAAACTGCTAAGCTGTTCTCCTCAGTGGCTGCACCATTTTGTATTCCCACCAGCAAAGCACAGAGGTTCCAGTTTCTCCACATCACTGCCAGCACCTGTTATTTTACTTTTTGTCGTGGTGTGTTTGTTTTTCAATGAGTCCACCTCCGGGATGGCAGAGTCGGCTCCTAACAGGCTGATCCTCCCTCAGAGAACAACTGTAAACTCTGGATAAACACAAAACACAGTGCCCAAGGGCTCTGGAAAGTGCACTAAAATGAGCAGATTTGGAAAAGGGTCAAAACTTGAAAGTAGGGACCAACGTGGAGTAGTTTCCAGTTTTTATGGCTTTAGCCTGAGGGCAGGGTGCAGTCACAGTGAAATGAACAGTAGCTAACACCCCAGGAGCAATTCCACCATCTTTCTGTTCAGGGAATAGGAACTTGGTCCTTTGGGGCTTCTGTGACCCCTGGGGAGCGGAGGGGGCAGTCCAGGACAGGCCAGAGCTGGAGAAGGGGAAGTCCCAACTTTTTTGTATTCTCCCGAATGCCTCTGGCCGAGCACTGAAAACACATGTGCAGGTCAGATGTGAGCAGCTTCCAGGGAAGGCTAAACAAAACCAGTTGTGTTTTTATATATTAGCAGTAAACAATTAGAAAATGAAATTTTTAGAAATTACAATATCCTCCACAATTTAGGGATAAATTTAACCAAAGATATCCAATACATAGACAATGGAAGACATCTGCAATAAGAGAAATGAAAGAAGACCTAGGAAAATGGAGTGATATACCATAATCATAGATTGGAAGACTCAAAATTGTTGAAATGACAATTTGTCTCAAATTGATGTATAAATTCAACACAATCCCAATCAAAATCCCAGCAGGCACTTTTGTAGAACTTGAGGAGTTGATTCTAAAGTTTGTGTGCAAATGCAAATGACTTCTTTATGTGCAAATTGCAAATGCAAATCAACCAAAACAATTTTGGAAAAGAACAAAATTGGAAGACTTACCCTACCTGATCTCAAGACTTACTATAAAATCGTAGTGACCACCGTGGTTTGGTTTTTCAAAGGATAGACATATAGATCAGTGGAACAGAAGAGAGTCCAAAGGAGACTTACATACATAGGGTCAACTGATTTTCAACAAAGGTGCCAAAGCAATTCAATGGGGAAAGTATAGTCTTCGCGTTCTCTTGGCCAAAGCAGGTCACAAGGCTAGTCCAGATTCAAGGAATAGGGAAATAGACTCAACTTTTGATGAGAAGGGCAGCAAAGTCTCATTGCTAGGGGTGTGGATGGAGACAGGGAGATATGAAGGACTGGATTCATTTTGGAACCTACCACCCCAGGGAACCTGAATGAGCCTCTGGGACCACTCATCAGACAGCTCTGCTTGTCCACCAAGGGCTCAGCTCAAAGGCCACCTCCTCTGAGAAGCCATCCCAGATGGCTCTACCCCAAGGTGACTCACAATTACCATTTACCACACTGGCCTGCTTAGCTCCTTCATAGCTCTTTCATAATCTTGTTCATCCATTTCTTCATTGTCTATCTTCCCCATTTAAGATGGCTTTGAAAATAAGTGAAAAGAAGTGAGACTGGGAAGGTAGCCAGAAGCCAGGCTGTGAAGGGGGCAATACCCTTGTAAGTTGAGACATTCAGTCGTAGAGAAACGGGATCAGCAGTTTCGAGCAAGGGGGTAGCCTGACAGAACTGATTCTTTCTAACAAGATCCCTGTGGCCAGGGCCTGGTGTAGAATTTCTTGGGAGGTGGGGTGAAGGGAGAATTGGAGAATTGGAGGGGCTGAGAGCAGGGACACCTGAGGGCGGCTCTGCCGGTCTGAGTGACAGTGAGTGCCTGGTGAAGGGCCAATGGTGATGGGGAGGCAGGTCCCTCAAGGCTGATAGGGCCGGGCCTTCTGACTTCTCAACAGAGTGTGGCCATTTAGATATTCTATGTGGAATGTCAACAATTTTTAACAAACAAGTTTAAACTAATAAAAATGTTTAAACTATGTTGGGGGTGGGCTGTGGCCTAGGCCCCACTGGAAGGCCTCTCTGCCAAGCATAACATAGTTATGATTTCACAGGCATAACTGTAGCTTAGCTTGAACGCCTGGAATCCAGGTTATTTCTCTGAATGGCTTGTGTGTGCAACCCAAGATACAGCACCCAGGAGACGGGGTCAGGAGGTGTGAGGGCGCGGAGCAGGAGGGAACTGTGAGCTCCAGGGGGTCGGGGGTGATGGAGGCCGGCCTGCTGCCCTCACTGGGAGGAACCTGGGACTCTGATACAGGAGCAGAAGGAGGAGGAGAAGGAGGAATGCAGCTCTGTACTCATTTCCTCCTCTGCAAAGTGGGATCATCAGTGCATGAGGGTGCTCTTTGCTCCGCATCCTCTCTAACACTTGTTATTTCTTTTCTTTTGGATGATAGCCATTCTGACAGGTGTGAGGTGATATCTCAGTGTGGTTTTAATGTGCATTCCCTAATGATTAATGATGTTCAGTGTCTTTTTAAGGGTCTGTTCACTCTCTGCGTCTTCTTTGGAGAAATGTCTGTGTAGGTCTGCTGATTTTTAATTGGATGCTTTGATTTTTGATGCCGAGTTTTATAGTTCTTTATATATTTTAGATATTAACCCCTTATCACATATATCATTTGCAAATATCTTCTCCCATTCAGTAGGTTACCTTTTCATTTTGTTGATGGTGTCCTTTACTCTGCAAATGTTTTTTGGTTTAATGTGGTCCCATTTGTTTATTTTCATTTTGTTGCCCTTGCCTGATGTCAAAGTTTATTGCCTGTGTTTTCTTCTAGGAGTTTTATGGTTTCAGGTCTTATGTTCAAGTCTTTAATCCATTTTGAGTTAATTTTTGTACATGGTGCAAGAAAGTGGTACATTTTATATATTTGCATGTAGCTCTGCAGTTTTTCCAACATTATTATAATTTTTAATCCCCACCCAAGGATATGTTTATTGATTTTAGAGAGAAAGGAAGAGAGGGAGGGAGGGAAAGAGAGTGAGAGAGAGATCAGTCAGTTGCCTCCTGTACACACCTCGAATGGGGATGGAACCTGCAACTGAGGTATGTGTCCTGACCTGAAATTGAACCCACAAACTTTTTGGTATACGGGATGATGCTCACCCAACTGAGCCACCTGGCTGGGGGTTCCCAACATTATTAAAGATTTTTTCCTTTGCCATTTTTTCCTTTGCCTCCTTTGTCATAACTTTAATTGATTATAAAGGCGGGGGGTATTTCTGGGCTCTTTATTCTGCTCCATTGACCGATGTGTCTGCTTTTGTGCCAGGACCACGCTATTCTAGTTATTTGAAATCAGGGAGAGTGAGGTCTCGACCTTCAATTTCATTTACTTCTGCTCTGGTCTTTATTACTTCCTTCTTTCTGATAACTTTGGGCTTTGCTCCCTCTTTTTCTCGTTGCATTAGGTCTAAGGTTAGATTACATGAGATTTTTCTTGTTTCTCGAGGGCCTATATTGCTATAAACTTCCCCCATAGAAGGGCCTTCGATGGTCGGATAGATTTTGTAACAGTGCTTCTATTTTCATTCGTTCAAGGTGTTTTTTGATTTCCAGCATGTTGTTCTGCTTCTACGTGTTATTCTTTCCAGTTTTCTTCTTATAGCTGATTTCTAGTTTCATGCCATTGTGGTCAGAAAAGGTGCTTGATAGGATGTTAATCTTCTTAAATTTATTGACTTGTTTTGTGGCCCAGCATGAGGTCTAGCCTGGAGAATGTTCATGTGCACTTGAAAAGAATGTGTGTCCTACAGTTTGGGAATGGAATGTTCTGTACACATCTAAGTCCATCTAGTCTGACTGTCACTTAAAGCCAACGTTTCCTTGTTGATCTTGTCTGGAAGATCTCTTCATGGGGTATACGTGGGATGTTCAAGTCCCCTACCATTATAATATTGCTGTCAATCTCTGCCTGTATGTCTGTTAATATTTGATTTATGTATTTAGGTGCTCCTATGTTGGGTGCACAGATGGTTATAAGTGTTAGAGCCTCCTGTTGGATTGATCCCTCTATCATTATGTCATACTAGAGGCCTGGTGCACGATTGGGGCCGATTGGGCTGGGCCGGCTGGGGGAGGGCGGGCACAAGCTGTTGGCCAGTCGAACTCCCAGTTGAACTCCTGGTCGAGGGGACAATTTGCATATTAGCCTTTTATGATTAGGATCCTTGTGTCTTGTTACAGTCTTTGTTTTAAAGTCTATTTGGTCTAAGTATTGCTGCCCCAGCTTTTCTTTCCTTTCTTCTTGCATGAAATACCTCTTTCCATCCATCCCCTTTCAGTCTGTGTGTTGTTAGATATGAAGTGTGTCTTGTCGGCAGCATATGTATGTGTCTTGTTTCTTTATCCATTCAGCCACCACATGTCTTTTGAATGGAGCACTTAGATCATTTACATTGAAAATAATTGTTGATAGACATGTACTTATTGCCAGTTTAATTGTTTTCATATTAGCTTTATAAGTGGTTGATCTACTAACCTTTACTATATGTTTGCCTTTTCTAGTGAGATATTCTTTTCTTTCATATATTTTCTTATTTCTAGTTTTGGTCTTTTCTGCTTAAAGAATTCCCTTTAGCCCATACCATCCACTTAAGTAACAACTTGGTGGAGGCTGGAGGGAGAAACTCTAGCGCATTAAATGGACTCTAAGATGAAGCCTCATTTTAGGAATGCAATGTTTTCCTTTAATGTGTCTTTTGGAACTGCGGAAACGAGATAGTTAACTTCTGTCCCCATGTCTACAAACTCACAGACAGCGTTATTAGAAAGACACAAATTTTTAAAACTACCGTTTTAAAATACCGTTTTATAAGTGACAGTTTGTATAAATAGAGACCATCCCCCTCACCTGCTCCAGTTTGTCTAATCAGCTAAGGTAAAGGTTATCAAACTATGGCCCACAGGCCAGATCCGGCCCATCTCCTGATATTATAAATAAAGTTTTATTGGAACCCAGCCATGCTTCTCTGTTTATGTACTGTCTGTGGCTGCTTTCCTCTATAGCAGCAGAGCTGAGTAGTTGCAGCAGAGGCCATATGGCCCGCAAAGCCTAAAATCGCTACTATCCGGCTCATTACAGAAAAAGCTTGCTGGGTCCTGGTCTAGGTTATGGGGGATGCAATCTGGCCACCTGCAGACCACCATAGCCTACAGGTATGTTTTGCTGATGTTTTAAAAAGTGAAGTAACAGCAGGCACAGGGGCAGCGTGGTCCCTGCAGTTGGCACCTGGCCTGCTTCATCCCTTTATCTCACTGCCTGTGTCCTGTAGGCAGTGGGACCCCATCCCCAGTTAGCGGATCAGGGAGGATGCTGGCTCTACCTGGAGCTTGCTGTGTGTCCCTGATAAAACCACTCTACTCTCCGGCCTCAGTGTCCCCACTTCTCAGGCAAGGGGTTGGATCACCCGGCCTCTCACAGGCTGTGGTCCTGCTTCTCCAAGTGTGGCCCTCAGACCAGCAGCTTGGACGCCCAGAGCTCGTTGGAAATGCAGCCTCTCAGGCCCAACCCACACCTGCTGCACCGGAACCCCCTTTCAACAAGCTCCCCAGGGAACTCCCACACACGAATTTCTTGGGAATGTCACCTTCCTGGTGTGATGTCAGCAGCAAATGCCTGTCTCCACTTTCCAAGTTGGAGGCCTTTGGGCATTTCAGTTTCTGAGTTGCCTTTACACCTGGGGTGAGTCAGACGAGATATAAAATGTCTGATCTTATTAGTATAATGTCTCCCAGCCTTCTCTCAGGTTCTCTCTTAAGACTTGGTGGGACCCATTGTGTGTCTGACAGCAGGAATACAGGACAGGCAAGGCCTGGCTTTGAAATGACAGGTAGACCAAGAAGAAGTATTGTGGGGTGGAAAAAAAATGTTTCCTCCCACTTTCTAAGTTCTTCTGGCTGGACTAATAATCAACTCACACAAGATGGATCATCAGGAGAAATTGTGCCTATGGGGGTTCCCCAGGAATGTGGGACCTGAGGACATGCTGAGCATTGAGACTTGAATGCCGTTCTGGACTAAGGAGAGGGAGGCCGAGGTCTGGGACTTCAAAGAGAAAGCAGGCAATTCACGGTAGCAGAGGAAAAGCAAGCATGTGCTGGCCACCCAGAAACCATGGGACACAGAGGGGAGTGTAGCGTGCTCGGCTCCTCCCAGGCTGCCACACTGAGTTCACAGATGCCAAGGAGAACATGCTGAGGTTTCCTCCCCGAAGCAGGTTTTTCTGAGTTCCTTTAGGCAGGTAAAGGAGAAGGTGAAAAACAACTCCTCTTGAGTTTGTTGGACGTTTTTCTGCTTGAAGTAATCTGCATGGCAAGGGAAGCACATTCAATGTGTGTGTGTGTGTGTGTGTGTGTGTGTGTGTGTGTGTGTGTGTGTGTGTGTGTGTGTGTGTGTGTGTGTGTGTGTGTGTGTGTGTGTGTGTGTGTGTGTGTGTATTCACGAGGTTGAAATGTTCTCTGTGGGCAGGTCATATTTGAGCATTTATTAGAAGGTCTCAGTGACTAGAAACAAGGAAAGGAAGTTTGCTGATGGACTTTAAAACACACACAAATTTTTTAAACCACTATTTCTAAGAGGAGAGGCTCTTGCAATGGAGCCACCTCCTCCATGGTTGGGTAATACAAACAACAACAACAATACGGATAAAAGCCGGTACTTAGGGAACACTCATGTGCCAGGAGATGTTCTAAATCTTTAAACATGCATAGACACATTTAATCCTCAGAACAACCCTGTAAGGCAAGTATTACCACTCTCCCCATTTTATAACGAAGAAACCTGGGAACAAAGCAACGTGTCTTCTCTAAGGCGACACAGTAGTGTCAGGATTAGAACGGAGACATCTAGCTCCAAAGCCCACACTGTCTGTGACAGCGCTGCCCTGCGAGGCACATGGGGTCTATTTGGTGAGTGACTGGGAGAGAGCAGGCCGGCTGGAGTTATTTGCGAGGAGGCTGGGACTGTCTTGGGAAGGAGCTGAAGCTGGGATTCTGCTGGGGGCATAGTAGGTGCTGAGTAAATGCAGGGAATGAATGAATAAAAGGATGAACTAGTGAGTGAGTGAGTTGCCTATTGCTCAGAAGACAAACCACAGAATCTAACATACTATAGTTTGGGCAAGGCCCAAGCAATCACATAGTCGGTTGAAACTGAGCATTTGGAGGAATCCCCAAGGGCTTCCTGGAGGAGGTGGCAGAAGGGTGGCCTTTTAGATGGGAACCAACACCAAAAGCTCATTGTTTGCAAACTCTTGTTCAAGCAATCACAGACACCTCCCCTGCAGAGGGAGACCACACAGGCAACGCACTGAGCTGACAAACACCGTCCTGTTTGGCCTGGGACTTTGGCGGGAGCATGTTCTTCCATCCACTTTGGCACCACATGGTCCCTGGTGTTGGCCAAGGATGCCTGCCTGTCTGCTCTTGCTGCCTCTCCCCTTATCAGCGGAAGGTGAACGCCACTGCGCTCCCTGTCAACCGAAGCACAAGCCATTCCCTTGTAGGGCCAAGGCTGGCGATCTTTTGCAACAATATTTCATAATTTATATATTTGATTAAGAAGCGGAACCTGTGCCAGCAGCCTGCATAATCCAGCATATTGGGATCATTTGCCGCTTGTGTCACTCTTCTATTTTAAAACTTTCCATATTTGAACCCGTGGAAGTACATCCCTCACATTTATTAAACTTTTCCCATAAAAACAGTTTAGTAAGTCTCCATCACCTTCCATGAAATTAAGCAGAAAAGGCCACAACAAAACCTGGTAGACATTTCCTTTAGGGAATACCATTTTATTTAGGCCGCCTTTAAAAACATTAGCCTTTTCTTACCAGTAATTAAAAAAATATCAAAGACAAATAAGATTTTTAGTGGCATGATAATTACTTCAAGAGGAGCTTTGTGACTTGGCTTCTATCCTTGCTCTTTGCTGCTGCCCCTCCCCGGCCTCCCAGGAGCCTCCATTCCCCAAACCTGGGAGCCTTAGTCCCGTAGGTTCCGTGGGTTCGTTCTCTTCCAGCTTCTCTGATCACCGCTTTCCTGTGCTTTGCCCCTGCATTGCCTCCTCAGAGAACCGAGCCAGCTCTACTTTGCCTAGAAGGCTTTCCTTTGCGGCCTCCCGCTCTCACAAGGCCTCTGTTTTCCACAAGGGGCCTGTTTCATCTGATGTGGGTGTGGCTGTCTTTTCGAATCCTTTCTCCTCCCCATCAAGTTGGCTGGTTGGGTTGGCACGGTGATCAAGGCCCATCTCAGTCCCCTGGCCATCTAGGCACAGTGATTGGTCAAAAGAAAGGCACGTGACCCACATTGGGCCAACCAGAGTCATTCCCTGAAAGCCCCAGAAGGAGAGACTTCCTGTTCACTGGGGTCACTGGCTCCAAGGGCCAAAGGGACCCTCGCTGCTGCGGAGGCCTCGTCTGCTACCGTCTGGGTGAGCCTGCCTGAGGGTGAAGCCGCCATGGGGGAAAGAGAGGTGAGAGAGGGAGAAAGGAATTCACTTCCTAATTTGAACGGCTGGATCCAGCTGTTCCTGAAGTTAGCCCTTCTCTTGAACTTTCTGACGAGAAAGTAAATTCTAGAATGTGGAAAGGGACCCTCGCTGCTGCGGAGGCCTCGTCTGCTACCGTCTGGGTGAGCCTGCCTGAGGGTGAAGCCGCCATGGGGGAAAGAGAGGTGAGAGAGGGAGAAAGGAATTCACTTCCTAATTTGAACGGCTGGATCCAGCTGTTCCTGAAGTTAGCCCTTCTCTTGAACTTTCTGACGAGAAAGTAAATTCTAGAATGTGGATTCCCTCTAATTGGGGCATGGGGGGGGGGGAAGCAGTTATTCACCCTACAGGTACAGGCACGCATAGTGCAAGAATGAATGGGACATCATTTGATACATTCTGTTTCCTCTAAGAAGTTTCTATCTAAAAAAAAGTGTTGGAGAGAAAAATTTTTTCTTCTCCTAGTTTTTTTTTTTTGGGGGGGGGGGGGGGGGGGGGGGGTTTAAACTGGTTTGAATTGGATTTCCTTCACTTGCAACAAGAGAAGCCTGGATAATAGTTCTTCTGTTTGCAGTTCAAATCCTTTCTGTTGTTTAAGAACCAACATTGTCCCAAACTCAGAACAGAGAAACACTTTATGCCGATGCCTGCATGCTTTATTATCATAGAATAGAGGAATCAAACAAAGGGATCATTTTGCTTCACCCGAGTAGAATCTGACTGGATGCAAACAGCAGCTGAGATGAAAGGGTGAGCCTCTTATCCTCTCCCTCCCGCGGCAGCCGCTCCAGCACCGGCTTGCCAATGGCCCAGACATGTCAACGGCCAGCACAGATGCCCTTGCAGTCTTGTCTTTCATGTAACTTTCTCATGTTTGAAGCCAAACATTTGGAGCCAAAGTCTGATAACTCAGTGAGTCAGTGCTCATGTCACTGTCGTTTGCGTCCCCATGGGACAGACTTGATTAAAAACCCAAATCAACGAGGGAGTGGAATGGCTTCAGAAATGTGTAATTCACACGAGCTGAAACATGAAACTTCTTGGGTACCAGTCACATTACTTTTGGCTACAGTGACCGAGATCCGCACTGATGGGAAACCGTCTGATAAAGAAATGTATCGGACAATGTGGAAACAGATCACCCCGCATTAAAGAATAAAGAAATAATTCTCGTGTAAGAAGAAGCCTGGAGCCGAGGTCACTGGCTCGAGGACATAACCAGGGACCTATGCTCTGTTTAACGCTCAGCTCCATAATCCTGCTACTGGCTTGGTTCCCGTGTCTCCTCAAGGTTCTAAGGTGGCACCAGGAGTTTCAACCCAACAGCACCGGCTTCAGATGATGGAACCCCTTGAGAAACGGTAGATTCCAAGGCTGGGCCAAAGAAAATACAACATGAGCTGGGCATTTCTTACCGTGACAGAATGTAAAGTTGTATTTAAAGAATGATGGGGCTCTGGCCGGCTTTGCTCAGTGGATAGAGTGTCAACCTGCGGACTGAAAGGTTGCGGGTTTGATTCTGGTCAAGGGCACATGCCTGGGTTGCGGACTGGATCCCCAGTAGGGGGTGTGCAGGAGGCAGCCGATCAATGATTCTCTCTCATCATTGATGTTTCTATCTCTCTCCCTCCCCCTTCCTCGAAGGAAGGAAGGAAGGAAGGAAGGAAGGAAGGAAGGAAGGAAGGAAGGAAGGAAGGAAGGAAGGAAGGAAGGAAGGAAGGAAGGAAGGAAGGAAGGAAGGAAGGAAGGAAGGAAGGAAGGAAGGAAGGAAGGAAGGAAGGAAGGAAGGAAGGAAGGAAGGAAGGAAGGAAGGAAGGAAGGAAGGAAGGAAGGAAGGAAGGAAGGAAGGAAGGAAGGAAAAGAAAGAAAGAAAGGGAGAGAAAGAGCGATTGGCTATTATAAAAAAGAAAAAAAGAATGATGGGGACATGTCAGAAAGACATAGCCAGCTTGAAGGAGCTTCCTTTGGCCAAATTTGGAACAATTTGAGCATCAATAAATAACGATAGTAGCAGATGATAAACAATTGGATGAAAAAGACATCGATAACTCCAAACTGATATAAATGTATAAATAAACAAGGAGAAGATAGATCTTGTCCTTATATTAGAATGCTAAGCAATAAACATTGAAGGAATGATTGGATTAGAGAGATCAACATTTGGCAATTATTACAGTAATCATGAATTCAGTCAAGAAACATCAATATATACAAGGAACCAGTGGGTAGAATTTTTATGGGGAACAGGATATTAACATAGTCTCAAAGTACCTTCCCCAAAATGCTCATTAAATACAAAGAGAAGAAGAATTAGTTGCCACTGGCAAAATCTAGCAAGTGTTTAAGATTAATACCAATACTAATGAAACAAATAAGAATCTTTTATTATCTGATCGGGTGCCATGAAACACTTCCATGGCATTCCTGCCAAAAAATGCATAACCTGAATTCTAATTATGAGAGAATATCAGAAAAATCCAGGTTGATGGACATTCTACTCAGTACGTGGCCTTTAATATTCTAAGATGTCAAGATCATAGATGTCAAAGAAAGAAGGAGGAGCACTTTCAAATCACAGGAGGCCGAAGAGACAAGATAACTAAATGGGACACATAATCCTGGACTGGATCTTTCCGCTATAAAAGGCCTTATTGGGACAATTGATAACGCTTGAGTTGTATCTGAGGATTAGCTGATAGATGTTTGTTCCTGATTTTGATGGTTGGTTGTGGTGATGTCGGAGAATGTTCTTGTTTGTAGGAATCACACACTAAAATATTTAGGAGTGATGGGGGCATTGTGTCAGCCACATCCTCAAGTGGTTCAAGAAGCAGAGTTCTTTGTTCTCTTCTTGTAACCTTTGGTAAATTTAAAACGGTAGCAAAAGGAGAAGAAGGCAGGCAGTTTCCTCCAGAGCATCTCTTTTCATTAAGGAAGAAAAGTTTTTAAAAATGAGTTGTTATTGACTTTTAGAGAGAGAGGGACAGAGATAGCAACATCTATGAGAGAGAAACATCATCGATCACCTGCTTCCTGCACGCCCCCTCCTGGGGATCGAGCCTGCAATGGGGCATATGCCCTGATCTGGAATCCAGGGGGGGGGGGGGCAACCTCTTGGTTCCTGGGTCAATGCTCAACCGCTGAGCCACACCGGCTGGGCAAGGAAGGAAACTATTTTAAGCAGCCCCTGATGGAGGAGCCTATTGGCCAGGATTGGGTCATGTGGCCTCTCCAGCTGCAAAGGAGGCTGGGAAAGTGAGTTTATATAATGGAAGTGGGTAGGAAGAGGACGCGGGGGTGGAGAATGGCAGTGTAGGCGGCCAACAGTGTCTGCCTCAGTCCGAAGTCTTTACCTTCGGTGTGGGCCACTTCGGAATAAGTGCCTTCAGCAGCCGTGAATATCCAAGGGCCCCAGGCTGTTGGTTCTTTCATTTGGTGGCTAGGCATTCATTCCACTGTGGATTGGAGAGGCAATGAAGGGCCCATCCTCTCAAGAAGTTCCCACGGGAGCCTTTCAGGAGCTAATACATACAGCACAGTGGAATCACCGGAAGCCGGGGGCACTGTGACAGCACAGATGAACCTAAAATACCCCACGGAGAGGGCAGGCCAAGGAATATTACCAGGAACATTCACTCCTGGGAATGTGACCGCTCTTCTTGCTGACATGGGGGGTGGATCACGGAGCTGTTAACATTGTCATATTTAAGCATATGTCCTTCCAATTCTGGTACAGAATCCCCAGTCAGCTATGGCGGCCCCAGGGAAGAGGCAGCCGCTGAGCACAATGTGGGGACCTGGGGGTGGGGGTGGGGTGTGGAGGCGGGGAAGGGAATAGGGTGCACACAGGGGCCTGCAAGCTGTTCATTTGGCTTCTGCAAGGGGAGCAGGAAGCAAGGTGGGTTGGGGCCAGGAAAATTAAGAAACTGGATTGCAAGGCTAAGAAGTTTCAACTTCTGTGTGTGCAGTAGGGAGTGAGGGAAGTGCACAATGAGGCTGTGTTTCTGAGCAGCTCACCTGTGTGTGTGCAGAGGGTGAGTTCTTGGTGGGAAGAGCCACTAGACAGTGGTCGCCAACCTTTCGCGCCTCATGGACCTCCAGCGGTCTGCAGACACCGGTTGGCGACCACTGCACTAGGAGACTGTTGCCAGGCTGGGCAGAAAACGTTCAAGGTGAAATATGACCTCAGGGATGGAGGGAAAGAGATGGTGGGAGAGAAAGGACTGTACCAAGTGACCCATCAGGGGCTGGGGTGTCAGTGAGAATTCAGGTGTTCCGAATGCAAGGATGGGGTGTCATCAGGAGACACGGGAAGGCAGGAGCATGCTCTGGGTGGGGTCCATGGGTCTGTTGTGGGTCATCATTCCACCCACCAGCTTGTGGACAAAATCCATTAGGCATCATGCTGGCTTTCAGCAGAGGAGAGATCGAGCAATTGATAATCTTCCTGTCTGGCTGTCACCAACCCCTGCTTAAAACTCGTTGAAGGCTCCCCATTGCTTCTAGAACAGAGACCAGCCTTTTCTGTCACCCACAAAGCTGGAGTACCTCTGAGGCCTCAGTGCCTATCTAATCCCCTGTCACTCTCTGTGCTCCTGCTACAACAGTCTTCTTTCAGCCCCAAGCATGGGCCATGCTCACTACCGTATCTCTAAGAGCAGGTAATAGGTATTGAATAAACTGGTGCCACTTTAGCCCCAGGGCCTTTGCACATGCTGTCCTCATATCCATCTTTAACTGTCTCTTTCCTCTTTGCCTACTCAGGTGTACTCACCCTTTAATCATCAGTTCTAAGTGTCACTTTCCTAAGAGCACATCTGACATCCATGAGTAGGTCCAATATCTTTCATGTACTTTATAGCAACATGTACCTCCCCTTTATAGCATCCATAGTAGATGTATTTTCACACTGACTGTGGGATATTTGCCCAGAATCTCCCCCGCAGACTGTAAAATCCAGTGTTTTGTTTGTTTGTTTTTAGAGTGTTATACCTCTGTACCCAGTACAGTGGGGCCTTGACTTACGAGTTTAATTCGTTCCGTGACGGAGCTCGTAACTCAAATTACTCGTATGTCAAATCAAAAAGTCGCCAAAGCCGGTTTGGCTCAGTGGATAGAGCGTCGGCCTGCGGACTGAAAGGTCCCGGGTTCGATTCCGGTCAAGGGCATGTGGGTTGGTTGCGGGCACATCCCCAGTAGGAGATGTGCAGGAGGCAGCTGGTCGATGTTTCTCTCTCATCGATGTTTCTAACTCTCTATCCCTCTCCCTTCCTCTCTGTAAAAAATCAATAAAATATATTTTTAAAAAAAGAGAACGAGTGAGGTACATGATGCTGGGCTGATGTGGCGTTCACTGTGACATTCGCTGCGCCAACTAGCGGTGGGGTATCTGAAGCTGGCTCGTAACCCGAATTTTAGCTCGCAACTCAAAGCAAAAAACCGGCTGAGAGGCCGCTCATATCTCAAAAAACTTGTTAGTCGGGACACTCGTAAGTCGAGACCCCACTGTATAGTACTCCCTGAAGATTCGTGGAATGAATGAATGAGTAGATGAGTGAATATTCCATTGATGTTTCTGGGAAGGGACTGAGAAGCAGGTTTTTCTTGAGAAGCACCTTCTAGGACAGGCAGGATTTCAGCAGAAGGAACTGGTCTTCACATAACCAGCTCAGAGCTAGCAGAAGCATGGTGGGGGAGCTTGATCAAAGGGAGTTTCCGATGTCATAAGACCAGAAAGACCAGCCAAGTTTTGGAACGATTCAAACGTCAGGGTGAGCACGTAGTTCTTAACTTGAGAGGCGCTGGGGAGCCAGGAGAGTGGGCAGGGAGGACGGGACTCACAGCTTCTCTCTGAGGAGACAGACGTGAAAAAGCAGGAAACCGAGTGGCTGCAGAGGAGGTGGAAGCAAAAACCAACTTAGGAGGGTATTGACGTAGCTTTGGCCAAACTTGCAAAGCACACGAAGGAGGGACTGCAGATAAGAGATGGCGAGAGGGAAATCTGAGTGATAAAATTCAAGAGACTTGGCAACAGATGGGAAGTTTAAGAAAGAAGGAAGGTCTGGAGATAGGACTGGGAGTTCTAGGACTCAGGCCTTTTTTGTGCCTTGTATCTGCAGTAGAAAAAGATGTCTTTTCTTAGAAATGGTGGAAAAGAAATTAACTTGGAAGCTGCACATGCTCAGAGAGGCCAGAGAAAGAGAGAAAATCGCACTCCAGAACCTAGTGTATCTGGTCATTCAATGTTCAGTTGGCAAGGTCTGTCCACACAAGTCACCGTGTCCCATGGCCGTGTTTGGCAGCTCCCCAACACTCTACCTGGTCGTACACCCAGGGCCCCCCATTACCTGCTGGGCTCTGAGTGCAGGGAGTCGGGTCCCTTCTCTTTGAGCAGCTCATCATTCCGAGGAGGCTGCTTGTTGCGACACACGTTTCCATCCGGGATCTGGGGAAACCTGAAACGGGGGCTGGGGATCCTGCCCCAAGGACCTACATTCCGCAAAGAGCGAGATGAGACCCATCGGCGAAGAGGCGCACCGGCACTTTCAATGCCTGTGCCAGCACCAGCATCCAGGGAAAGGGCTAAACGGGTGCCACGAAACCACGGCCTCCGTGTCAATAATTAGATAAGGGCGTGTGTGGACTGCATACAATGTTTATTGCTGTTTATCATGCCAAAAAAGTTTTTATTTAAAATTCAAATTCCATTGGAAAGGAGGCAACAAACGGTCGTTGGGATCCCAGCCTGCTCCCGGAGGCGCTCCCAGGCTCACCACAAAGCACGCGCACTCTACAGCTATGCGGTTCCATCACTCAGAGTGGCATTCTGGGAAACTCCTCCCGGAAGTCCCTTGCAGGATGCCAGCTGAGTCTCTAGTTGGTAGCTGGGACATAACAGCCACAAAGACAAAGAAACTCCGTCCTAAGACTTCTCAGGTCATTTCTAGCTTTGAAACTATTGACCCTCAAGGATCCACCACCACCCAACCTAGAATATACGTGCGTATATATTCCCACTGAAAACAATATCGCGGGTTTTGTTGCCGGCTGGTTGTCACGTCAGACCCTGAGGATGGCCTCCCCACACCTGGCTTTCCTTCTCCGTGGGCGCCTGTGGGTCCCGGCCGTGGACGGGCAGCTCTTCAGGAGCGCCGGGACTTGCTGCACGTCGGGCACAGAAGCTGACCCTGGGTGACAATGTACGCACGGCCGCTCAGCTGCTGCTCACAGCCCTCACAGACGAAGTGCTTCCGGTGCCAGGCCAGGTCTTCCACGCGCTGGTAGTCCTCCGAGAATATTATCTGGGGAGGAGAACAGAGGAAACGAACCTGGTAGAGACAAGTGTGTTGAGGGCAGGTTGGAGGATGGTGGTTCAGCCTGTCCTTGACCTTGTTTTGACCTTGACATGCCTCCCTGGAGAACTCGGACACCAATCTGAGGCACTGAGTACAGTGTTTGGTGAAAGTCACGGTTGCTTTGTAGGTTCTCGGTTGGAAAGAAAAGGCCTCCGCCATCAGCAGGTTTTTCTTAGCTAGTCTCTGGGACACTCTTTGGGGCAATTGCAATCCCCAGTTACGCTCTAAGACAGTGGTTCTCAACCTTCTGGCCCTTTAAATACAGTTCCTCATGTTGTGACCCAACCATAAAATTATTTTCATTGCGACTTCATAACTGTAATGTTGCTACTGTTATGAATCGTAATGTAAATATCTGATATGAAGGATGGTCTTAGGCGACCCCTGTGAAAGGGTCGTTCGACCGCCAAAGGGTCATGACCCACAGGTTGAGAACCGCTGTTCTAAGATAATATTAAATACCCCGGTGAGGACAACCTAACGATAAAGGTAGTGAGTTTCCTGTCACCATAGGCATGATGACAGTAGTTATTATTGTCATTATTAATATACCTTAGCGTTCCTCTAGCCTTAACCTATATTGGAGCGTCGAACCCCTCTCATAACATCTCTAGCTACTGTATTATATTATATTAACGTTGTATTGTTATATCACATTATATTCCTTTATCCTAAGACTAACAGCAGCCCCCATTTATTAGTTACTCGGCCAGGCCCATGCCAAGCATTTTAACTCAGTATCTCATGTACCTTCATAGCAACATGGCATGGGCACTGTTGTCCTGCCCATTTTATAAGGGAGAAATCTGAGGCCCAGGAGCTGGGTAACCACACAAGTACTAGATGCAGAGCCGGGTACCTGCCTCCCCTTAACAGCCCCTGGCATGTCCTTCTGAGCACCTACTAAGGGCCAAGGCCAAGGCCGGACAGGCACTCTGCGTCTGACCCATCCCAGCAACCCTAGGGGTGCAAAGTAATACTGGCCCCGTTTTCCAGATGCGAAGCAGGCAGAGAGCATGGAGTGCGGCCTGAGCCTCAGTTTTGCTCTCTGTGGGTCACATCTCCAGTGAAGTCACACGCTCCTTGGCCTCTGGGTCCTCCCCCGCGATTGCAGGGGTGCCCCACGCCGCGCAGCCACACTCGCTCTCACCTCATCGCAGCCGGAGCAGCGGGGCCGCACGCTCTCGCAGTAGTGGCGGCCGCACCAGGG
>NW_005364521.1:938249-972497 GCF_000412655.1 Myotis brandtii | reverse complement strand
CGCTCCGTCCTTCCAGAAGTAGATGAGGTCCACCAGCGGCTCGGAGCACTTGGTGCACACGAAGCAGGCGGGATGCCACTGCTTGCCGTAGCCGGCCCTGTCCGAGTAGACCACGGGGCTGTCGGCGGGTGCCACTCCCTTGCAGAGCTCACAGACCTGGAGGGGTGGGGGGGGGACCCCGAAGATACAAGGCAGTCAGGAGAGCAAAGGGACACAGGGTCCAGCTTCAACTCCAGTCTCTTTCCTTCTTGGGTGACCTCAGGCAAGTTACTGTCGTTCCTCAGTTTTCTCATCTGCAAAGTGGGTTCATATTGCCCACTTAGGAGGCTGGTGTGAGGACCAAATAGAATACTTTTTTAGCACAGTGACTCTCAACCTTTTTGTTCTCAGGACGCTTTATACTCTTAAAAAGAGTATAAAACTGTTGTTCATAGAGTGATAGCTATTGATATTTACCATAAGAGAAATTAAAACTGAGAAAACATTAAATAATTATATATTAATCCATTAGACAATAAGCCAGAATGTTAACATAAACATTTGTAATTAAAAATAATTCTATTTTTTCAAAACAGAAAGTGTAGTGAGAAGAGTGGCCTTGCTTTACAGTTTTGCAAATCCCTTTAATGACTCGCTCAACAAGCGCCTCTGGGTTCTGACCATCGCCTCCCCTTTTCATGTTTTGCATGATGCTGTTTTCTTTAAACTCCATGAAGAAAATCTGGCCGCACACTGATATGGAGCTGGAAAAGGGAGGGGTATTTTAATCGCCTTCCCAGCAAACTGTGTATAGTTTTCTTTGATTCTACATTAAAATTCAAGTGGTAGTTTCCCAAAAGTCAGTTACTATGGGATTTGAAAGCATATCAGTCAGTCTTTCATCCTGTTACATGAAGACCCACTGGCCCACCTCGTACTTGGAAGGGATTTTTGCCCATGTATGATTATTTTGCAATACACTTTAAATTTTAGGGCGGTTTTAGATTTAAAGAAAAATGGTGACACATATTAATAGCTTACATTCATTTGGTATATTTGCCATGATTAATGAATAATATAGATGTGATTATTAACTGAAGTCCAAACTTTAAATCTCTATTGTCTAAGCTACCTGGTCTGTGGTATTCTTAGCTTTTACCTAATGTCCTTTTCCTGTCCCAGGACCCCCTCTGGGACACCACATTGTATGTAGTTGTCCTGTCTCCTTCGACCCCTCTTGGCTGTGACAGTTCCTCATACTTTCCTTGTTTGTGATGACTGACAGTTTGGAGGAGCACTGCGCAGTAGGGATTTGTCTGATGTTATCATTAAATTGGGAGGAAAACCACAGAGGTAAATTGCCAGCCTCATCACATCCTACCCAGAGTACACACTCAATCCATAAAATCCTGTGAGTCATTTTGGAGTTATCTCCTGCTCCACAGAACTCTGATGATGATGATGACAACGGTGGTGGCGGCGGCTAGCATTTCCTTAGGGCAGGTCTGGGTCCAGCACGGTGCTCAGGATCTCGCATTATCACTAATACCTCTTACAGAAACCCCAGGGAATTGTTTCCCCTGCTGGAGCTCTCTTCCTTTTAGGGAATTCATTATTTCCCCCCCAAGATATGGCAAAACGGAGGTTCAGAGAGATTGAGCGACTGCTCAGTAACGTACAGCTGACAGGAGACAGAGCTGGGATTGGAACACTTGTCTCAAGCTAAGGTTTGTTCCGCTACAGGTTGATCAGGCATTGCTGTGGCCAACAACTGTGGCTGTGGCCAAACCTGACCATGGCCTGTTCTTGTAGGACCCACCAGAGAAGAATGGGTTTTATGTTTGAACTCCAATTCAGTGAAATGTTTTCTCAAAAAAAAAAATAATTCAATTTTTCTCACGAGCAGATCTGTGTTATGCACTAAATTGTATCTCCACCACATTTCTATGTTGAATTCACATGTTGAAGCCCTAACCCCAAGGTGACTGTATTTGGAGACAGGACCTTTAAGGAGGTACCTAAGGTTGAATTAGATCATAAAGGGGGGACCCTAGTCAGGACTGGCGTCCTTGTAAGAGGAGAGACCAGAGATAAGCAACTTCTCTCTCTCTTCCTGCATATCACAGAGGAAAGGCCACGAGAGGACACGGAGGAGGCAGCCATCCGAAATCCGGGAAGAGGCCTCACCAGAAACCAGCCCTGCCGGCACCTGAACCTTGGACTTCCAGCTGCCAGACGGTGAGGAAATGCATGCCTGTTGTTTAAGCCCCCTGCTCTGTGCTATTCCCAGTTCCCCGTAATGACACCCTGCACTGACTAGTACAGCCTGTATTACAAAAACGTGTGCTTAATGATAATGTTATACAGTTGACCCTCAAACATGGGGGTTGAGGGCACCAACACTCCATACAGTGGAAAAGTGGCACAGAACTTAAAATGGCCCTCTGCACGTTTGGATTCCCAACCGTGGATTGAAAATACAGTCGACCCTGGAGTAACATGGGTTTGAACTGCAAGGGACCCAAACAGTTGAAACCTGTGTTGTTGAAGGATCAACTGTATTTTGAATGACACATATTTAAAATGTGGTGGAAATTTGTTTTCTCTCTTGTTACATAAAGTACCCACATGACTTCGTCGATTTGGATCTTAGCCCACAACCCCTGAAATATTTGCAACTTGGCCTTCTCCACAAAACACGTGCTGACCTGGCTTCGGAGGAGAACCCTGTGTTACTAAGCAGCAGTTACATGTTAGTTCCCATGGAAGTAGTTATTGTTTTGCCACATAGAGAGGAGTAGGCATGTGTGAAGAGCCTACTCACTTAGTATTCTTAATTTAAACACTTGAATCACATACCTACTATCCTCCTGTGCCTGAAGAGGAAATAAAAATTAACACGGTGGAAGGTGGGGAAAGAGAACCAAATGACAGTGTCCACGTGCCGTCCCTGAGCACAGTGGCTGTTGGATGAACATCCAGAGAAGGAATGTTAACTGATCCGACGCCTGCCGATGGTGCTGAGAACGGGCTGGGTTTGTGGTTTCAGATCTGCCCACAAGAATGAGTGGTGTGGGAGCCCCGTGCCGCTGCACGCGACCCAGTCCCAGCTCCCAGCTCGCCAGGAACCCATCAGACGTCTGAACCAAAAGTGAGTGATGAGTCAGCATTTGTTTATTCTCAACATCTCTTCAGCATAGCTGGGAAGTGTCAACTATTTGGCAAGGGCTGCTGAGTACCAAGTGAGTTGTCTGTCTGTCTGGCTCTCTAAATTTCACGGAACGAAGTTTCCAGTCCTTTGCTCCCACAGAGGGACTTACTGTCGGCCCAAGACACCGGGTTGGGTATCACCACGATGCATCAGTGGGGAGGGAGAGGGACACAGATGAGCCTGGCTGGCCTCAGGGCATCAGCAGGCACCCGTGGCCCAGAGAAGGAAATGGGTGATACGCAGTCGGAAGAGCAGTTTGGGGGTGATCATGGGTGGCTTGGAACCCAGGTCATGGGTCGGGATTCACTCTGGAGGTGATGGGGAGCCATTGCTGGTTCTTGAGGCGAGGAATGCCGTGCTGGTTTGCACTGTAGAGAGAGAATTCTGGCGGCAGCGTGGAGGAGGAGGGATTCGTGCTCTCGAGCTGGGTCCCAGCTCCTCCGCTGTCTGAAAGGCCTTTGTCAAGGGCCTCTGTGAGGTGGCCTCTTCCCTTGCTGCTTCCCGGCACCCCTGGCTCCTGGCCGCGTTGCTGACAGTAGCCAGCCCTTCTCAATAAACAGTGCCGCTGCCATTTTATGGAAGTAAGACGTCTGGGTAATGAGCCCTGTCAGCACGTGTCGGGAACCAATTTACTCCTTCTTGTTTCCGAGCTGTTTTCTGTGCCTCTTTCCCTGTCGTCGCAAAGAATGTTGGTGCCGACTGTCCTGACTGTCACCTTGCTGGTCCCCCAGCCACCAGGGGCAGGCTGGCCTCCAAGGGTCAGAATGCCTCGCCTGCTGGGGTCCTACAATCCCGGCCCCAGCTGTCTCTGGACAAACTTCTACTTCGATCATCTTTGGTGCCGTGGTTTACAATCTTTAAAGTGCGGGAGGTGGCTGAGAGGTGTGACCTTGGGCAAGTTACCCAGCCTCTCTGTGCCTTAGTTTCCCCACCTGTCAAATGAGGATACTACTAATAATACTAACAACGCCATAGGGTTGTTGCCTGATGAAATGAGATAACACAGTTAGTGGGCTTGGTGGGAGTTCAACAATCATTAGCTAAAACCTCCTGTGAATCCCTGCCCTAGCCCCCCTCACAGATGAGGAAGCCGAGGCTCAGAGGAGTTAACACTTTCCCACGGTGACAGAGACAGGCTGAAGACGGGGTCTGCGCTGGGTGAGGAGGCCCAGGATTCCTTCCGAGTTGTGTGCGTTTCACTGTCTGGGACAACCCCAGACTCAGCTACAACCAGTGCCTGGCTTGGTGGGCCTGCTCTGATCTCGCTCCAACCCGACCGTCTCTAAGATAGTGACTCTCAAGCTGGAGTCTGCCCAGCCTCCCCCAGAGGACTTGTCCACACAGACCGCAGGGCCCCCTCCCAGAGGGTCTGACTCGGTCGGTCTGGGATGGGGCATAGGAATTTGCCCGTTCCCAGGGGATGCTGATGGGGTCGGGAGAACCACTGTCATAGAGTGTTTCAGAACGATCTTATAAATAAACCCAGCAAAAACGGTATCACCAATTTGATTCGGGTTCAGCGAAATCCAATTAGAATTCCTGGCATGCTTCAATTCTAGGCTATTTTTAAGAAAGCCCAATGTGGCCACTCCTAGGCTACTTTGCCTGTGAAGGAGGTAGTGTGGTCAAGTAGGAGTCCTCTGGGACTATGTTGGAAAGCTTAGAGAGGAGCACTTATCATTAGCATATCAGTTGGTTCTTACTCGTACTCGCTGCTATCTAAAATCAGAGTTTGTGTCCTGGCCACGGTGGCTGAGTGGGTTGGGCACCATCCTATGCACCAAAAGGTTGCCAGTTTGATTCCCGGTCAGGGCACATGCCCGGGTTTCAGGCTTGATCCTCAGTAGGGGGGAGGTGCAGGAGGTAACCAATCGATGTTCCAGTCTCACATTGATGTTTCTCTCTCTCTCTCTCTCTCTCTCTCTCTCTCTCTCCATTCCCCCCCCTCTCTCTCTCCATTCCCCTCTCTCTCTCTAAAAAAAATAAAATAAAAATCAGAGCTTGCTCATGGGACCCTTTCCAGTGTTTGCCATACACTCGGTTTGCAGACTGTTCCCCGGGGGGGAGGACGTGTGGCACAAACCTGTCACAGGTGGAACAAACATGACGTTTTCCCTGTGCCATGAAGGTCTGCCCTGTCCCCGCTCCGGTGACCAGCCTCTTAATGAAGAGGGTGTAACTGAAAGTTTGAAAGTCCTGTACTTTGGGCCTTTGTAACCTGTAAAAACACCTGCTGTGAGAAAGCTCAGGCACATTTTAGATTCACCTCAGCCACTAAGACCCCTGCAGGGTTGGGGTCCCTCGGTGTGGGTGTGTGAAAATGATGTTGCAAATTCTCGGGCCCTCCTCCAACCAGTGGGGTGTCTGAGCCCCTTCCTGTGAATGTGGTCCCGCCTTAATGGCTGGCTTCTGTCCAATGGAAGGGATCTCTTAGATGCCCGAGGAAGGTCAGAAAAGGCCACACAGCCTCCATGGGCTCCCTCTGTCACTGCACGCACCCTGGCCCAGGGCAGGCAGGAGAGGTCCTGAGGCCTCCAGGCTGGGGCAACCCAATGGAGAAGACACACAGCAGCGACGGCTGGCCCAGCCCCAGCTGCTCGCGTCTTCCCAGCACCAAGGCCAGACGTGTGAGTCAGAGGAGTCCAGCCCCAGCCTCTGAGCTGCTCTGGCTGATGCTGCGGGGACAGGACAGCGATAAGCTCTCTCCACCGAGCCCTGCCTTCATTGCCAACAGAGGTTATTGTTTTAAGCCTCTACACCAGGGTGGGGAACGTCATTTGGTCTGGCCCTGCCAAGGCCTTAGGGATGAGTTCATTAAATGTTTGACCAAATATAGCGGCTAATTTTCAAGTTGATCATTTTGTATGGCCCTCGGATGATGCTATAAATATCCAACGGCCCTCGGCAGAGGTTCCCCACCCCTGCTCTGCATCCTGGGGAGGTTTGATGGGTAGCCTTAGGTAACGGGACCATCAGGTGTGGGCACAAGGGATTTTGAAGACTTCTGTCATGGACGTAGTCAAGACACAGAGTTTTAGGCAACAGCAGATTAAGGCCGGTGGCCAAGAGTTACGGCCAAAGAACTGTCTCTAAGGACCGAGCCTCACTGGCCTTCAGAGAGGGATCAGCAGATACGGAGAACCCTCTAAACCGGCGGTAATCTCTTCGTCAGGGTTGCCAGAGTCCTGTCCCATCCTGCTGTCTCCTCTGGACGGCTCTTATCCAAAGGCCTACCCAGCCTGAACCCGGAGTGCCTTGTGAAAGTCGCACCAGTACAATACAGTAAATATTAGCACAAGGCCTTGCACTCGGCCCTGGGTCCTTTCCAATACAAATGCTCCCCAATTCACTTATAAACAGCATCTCCTCATTTCCTCTTATGGTGATTGTTCACCATCTTTGCTTTGCAGCCTTACGTATCCCAGTCAGTGTTTATTTTTCTCTCCTCTCCTCTCCTCTCCTCTCCTCTCCTCCCTTCTCTTTCCTGGATCCTGGTCATTTCTGGCTTCCTTACCCTGTTGCATTCTGTTCCCCATAACTATCACCCTCTTGAGGCTCTTGCCTGGGCAGGACAGGCCGGCTGGGTGCCATGCTTAGGACCATGGCCTCTGGACTGAGGCCTCTACCACAGCTTCGTCACTGCTCAGCCTCAGACAAGTCACCCACCTCACGGAGCCTCGCTTTCCTCCTCTGAAGCAGGTGGCAGGCCCTGCTCGTGGGAAATGCTTTACATGTGAGGTCACTGTGGTTGGTCACCCCTTGGCCTCCCACGTCCTTGGGGCCGATGGTTGAATATGGGGCACATTCCACATGTGCACACACACCCTGGAGACAAAAGGTCCCCAGGAAAGCAGTTTCTATCCCAGAAGCCCTCCTGTGTGTTGATGGAGGCACTTCTAACTGAGTCTCCCTGGCTGGTGTCTGGTGGAGGGGAAGAGGGAACCAGGAAGGCTCATAACACTTCTCTTGTAAGGAGCCCATCGGCCTGGGCGTTCTCGAATCCAGCTTTGCTTATTAGTGTGTGGGCAACGACGGACCTTCTGCCAAAGGGGCTGCCCAGCAGGGAGAAGCCTTCCACGAAGTCATCGCTGGGCAGCTGCTGGTGCAGAGCTCGGCGCGGGGCTCCGGCAGCCGGAGTGCCTGGTCTTTGGAGTTTGTGTTGGGCGTGGGATGAGGCAGGCCCGAGTTCGCGTCTGATTTAACCACTCCCCAGCGAGGTCATTAGACAGTTTCCTAACTATGTTTTCTCGTGTTTCTTTTGGTCTGTGATCCAGAGCAGGAAATGCATGGTATGGCCCAAGGTAGTACACACATGTGCACATCACACCCTGAGACGAAAGGTTCCCAGAAAAATAGTTACCACCCCCAAAGCACTTCTGTGTTTTATTTTTTTCAAAATAATTTTTTAAAAAATTCTGGTTATAATTTACTATCCACTGATAGGTTGTGACCTGGAGTTTGAAAACACTGTTTAACTTGGCTAAGAACTTCTCTTAATATCTTAGTCTTCAAAAAGGAGGGGATCATATACCTTGTAGGATAATTCTTAGGATTAAATAAAATAACCATGTGACGTCCTGGCTCAGGGCCTGGCACAACCTAGGTGATTGATGACATTATCATCATCATCATCATCATCATCATCATCATTTTCATCATCATCATCATCATCCCCATCTTCCATTAACCTATAATCGCTAAATAAAATCAGATAAAGCCAAAATAATTCATAAAAAAATTATTTTCTTATGCTTCTTCTAGTTCTGGGGTCAGCAAACTACCTCCATGGGCCAAATCTAGCCCACTGCCTGTGTCTGCAAATAAAGTTTAATTGGAACACAACCATCCTCATCGGTTTTGACACTGTCTGTGGCTGCATTAGTGCTACAAAGACAGGCGAGTAGCTGTGCCTGAGACCATGTGGCTGCAGAGTCTAAAATATTCACTCTCTTCCTTTAACAGAAAAAGTTTGCCAATCCCTCTTTCAGTCAATGGAATCTTATGCGGTCCACTTCAGAAGAGAAATGCTTGTGAGGCCTCTGTGGCAACATGGAAAAGTATTTACAAGTATAAAAAGTGGGATCAAGGGAATTTTCTGTGAAAAAATAACTCCTTTACTGTTATTAAAATATTTCCACCACAGGGAGGAGGGAGGCAGATGTTGAGGAGCCTGGTAACCATGGTGATTTTTCGGGGCTGCTTCTCTGGGCCTGGGACCCTCCTGTCCTCCAGCTCAGATGGGCACAAGGTGGGGGGCGGGCAGTGGTTTCATATTCCCAGAGAGGGGCTGGCAGGCAAGCCAGCGTGCCAAGCCCACGAGCCAAACATCTGCTCGGACAGAGTTTGGAAGTCCCTCGCCCACAAATATGTCCCTTGTTGGGGCTGGAGTCCGGGCTGAGCTGCCAGCTGCTGAGTCTCCATCTGAGAGGCAGACCTCCGTGGAGGGTGGGGCCCTCGCCAGTCCTTCCTCTGCATTCTTGTGGGAAGAGGAGGGTGGGGGCCAGGCTGCACTTTGGACCAAACTAACAAATCCTTACAACTTCCAGGAAGGTCTTCCCTTCTCCCAACCTACTCCCCTCCTCTGAGTCACTCTTTTTGGCATGGCTTGGCCTGATAAAGGGGGATGTGGGCAAGGGCTGGGGGCAGAATAAGAAACACCGAAGGGTGGAGGTTGCAGTAAATGTTATGTTCTGGCTTCCTTTCCCCCTTCTTCAGTTACAAGTGTGGGGTGTAGGGAAGGGCGGAAATGCCTGGGCAAAAGGACCATGCCCAGGAAATCTGTAGATCCCATTTCTGAGAGAATATCCAGTAAGCTCCCTAAATGCAGGGAAACGGTTTGGTGGAGATGGTAACAATCAGAGCAGGAAGGTCACTGTCAGCAGGGTGCACAGAAACCCATAGCCTCCTTCCAGGTGGGAGAGGTGGGGAGCAGTGGGGGGCCTGGAAAGGAAGTCTGGAGCGTCCCCATTCTGGAGTGACAGGGTCCCGGTTGCTGGAGTTGGCAGCTCCCTGGCCACAGAACCCTTTGAAGCCCCAAGACCCATGGTGGATGGGACTGGGGTGGGGCAGGCAAGTCCTTCCCTTGTTCTTGGCACCCAGGCAAGAGGTCCCCAAAGTATCCACTGGGCTGGGCTGTGAGTTACTCCAAACACTGCTGTTTACCCCCGGAAACTGAAATACATGCCCCTTGCCTTGGTGTACCCACACTGCTGGGTCCCACCCAGGAGTTCTCACAATCCACTGGTCTGATGCAGTCCCAGCCACATCTCTCATCAGTAAGTCGGTTAAGCTCTCTGTGACTCAGGCTCCACATCTGTGAAATGGCTATAACATCTCTAGCTGGTTGTTAGGGGGATTCAAAGAGATGAATGGGCCTGCTGTGCAGTAAAGAGTTCCCACCCATCCACAAGCACGTAGTGGGCAAATGAGGGCAAGAGAGGGAGGCTAAACATTTTGGGGTTTTTAATTGGCCTCACTGATTGAAAGGGCATGATTTGGACGGGACAAGGGGGTGAGTTCGTGTCTGGGATATTTCTGCCATGGTGTGTCCCCATGAAGAGGGATTTCTCAAGGCCTCACCTGTGGTGTCTGCCTCTCCTAACCTCAGTCTCATAGTAACACATTTAGAGCACTGCTCTGCGGTCCGCATGGGCGGCCACAGCCCTTGGGTCATCTCAGATGTGCCACGGCTGATTTTAGGTCGCCCGAAGGCCTGGGGGTTGAAAGCTGGGGGTGCAGATTTGCGAACTCTGCTCAGATCCGAATGACTGGGCAGCTCTGGCCGAAAGGATGGGTCGGGCTCAGATGGCACTGTCCCCACAGCCTGGCCGGCCCTTGAGGCTGGCCCTCCGTTACCTGGCTTCACTCGGAACTCAGCCCGAGGGTGGGAATCCCACACGGGCGAGCTGGGAAAGGCTTTGGCGGCGAGGCTCCTCTGGTCTGGATGAGCCTTTCCTCTGAGGACACTGGTGGAGGAGGCGGGCAGCTGACCTTGCTCACCAGAGCCTGAGCCCCGCCCAAGGTCCCTGAGGAAGGTCATGACTGTGACAGGCTGAGCTGCACCA
This sequence comes from Myotis brandtii, assembly GCF_000412655.1. Classification (NCBI taxonomy): domain Eukaryota; kingdom Metazoa; phylum Chordata; class Mammalia; order Chiroptera; family Vespertilionidae; genus Myotis; species Myotis brandtii. Next base: position 962,243 of record NW_005364521.1, on the reverse strand, counting down.
GGTTGGAGCCAGGTGAGCTCCCAGGAGAACTGGCCCCCAGTACCGGCTGGGGCGCAGCACAGAGCGAAGTGGGAGCTGGTTGGTGGCCCCTGATTGCTGAGTGTCGTGTGGTCAAGGACACGGGGGTCAGGGTCTGGTGTAAACAGTGTTAAATGCTGTGCCTGTGTTTCCAGAACTCCCCATGGCAACTCAGAAAATGTGAGACTGATGTGTAGCCTTCTCCAAGTTGGACGCCCTAAGCCAGAAGGCCACATAAATCCAGGAAATGCCTGGTTATCATCTCCCGGACCCTCACCACAGACCCACTGCTGATGCCACTTCTGCTGAGCTGATACGTAAGGTCATTTATAACACTCATTAGCAGTGGTTTTCCAAGTGTGACCCCCAGGCCAGTGTCGGCATCACCCCGAGGGCTCGTGACACAGGCAGATGCTCAGGCCCCGCCTGTACCTCCTCAGCAGGGAGCGCTGGTGGCACCCAGTCCTCGGAATGTGAACAAGCCTTCTAGCGATTCTAGTTTGAGAACCACTGCTTTAGCCTAGAAAAGCCCTTCGTTTTTATTCACTCTGAGGCCTCCCAAACTTACATGGCCACCTGACCCTTGCATTAGCTTTCTGAGGAATTGGCCTTTGGAAGTAGGAAGGATGGACTGGGGTCTGTCAGTTGGTTTGAACCCCATGGTCTTTCCTCGGGCCCCTGGGTGTGGGAGTTTCAGACACGGCAGAGCTCAGCACTCCCTCCCCTGCCCCACAGCAATGTCCACTAAACCGTCGCTATTAGCAGCAGTAATAATGACCACTATTAGGATGATAAGTGGCGATATGTTACCAATACAGTTCTAGTATAATAGTTTCATGTGCTTCCCCTTTGACCTCCATTTTCTCCATAAAACTCTGGATTTGGGGTATCAGACCAAATCCTACAATTTCCTCCTCACCCCCAGGTTAAACTGAATGCCCTGACCACTTCGAGTCAAGTTCATTGCCCTCATCAGGGGAGCAGAAATCAGACCTTGCACCTGATTCTTGCCTTGGGTACCTGCCCACACTGCCCTGTTATGAGAAACAAGGGCACAGCACCCAGGATGGCCAGCCCCCAGGTCTACCTAATGCGGCCACCCGCTGGGGTAAGGCGGAACCGCTCAGGGAGTGCAGCCATGTCCACACTAAACCTGGCGTTGCTGGGCACACACGGTCTATGGCCTGGCGGGCTATCTGGCTACCTTGATAGGATTTGCTCACTGGCTTCAAGGAGATAAAGAGGGAGTTAAAGAAGAGCAGCAGCCTCCTTTCTTCCTGGAACAGATGACAAGCAGGGTTTCATATCTCTAGAAAGACTTTCAGATCCATGTTTTTCTACCTAGCAGCTGGGGGGCCTCGGAAAAATTACCTCTCCTCTCTGAATCTCCCCACTCCTCTGTAAGTGGGGAAAGACTGGGGGTGGGGGAACGAAGGACAACTCCCAGGCCAGTCACAAGTGGCTTCCTTTGGAGTCCCTACTTTATTTTCTCACTGTGGAATCTGCCATTTACTGTCTGGTCTTGCTTAAACGCTTCCTAAGTGTCAGAAGTGTTTCCGAAAGTTGACTGTGGGCAGGGACCTGGGATCCTAAGCCACCTTTGCCCCACTTCCACCCTGAACAAAACGTGGGGCTGAGGCAAAGAGAAAATACGTTCTTAGATCAACATCTGTCTCTCGGGAATGGCAACTGGGAAATGTCACAACGACTTAAAGAAGTCGCCTTCCAACTTGGAATTACACAGGATTAATCGTAAGGACAAATAGCTATTTGAGGGTGGAAAGAAGGCAGCGTCGGGGAGGAGATTTGTTTATAAAACAGGATCTAATTTTAAAGTCCCTGGGACGTGTCGTCCTCCTGAGAAATGGGTCTTTTCAGCATCACCCCCAGATGTGTGGTAGAGAAAGTAAGTTTTGTTCTTTTGTCTTAATTCTCAGATAAACACAGTTTATTAGATGGTAATCCTAGATGGACGTGCCAACAGCACGGGGGTGGGAGATGCAGGCCTCGGTTTGAGATAACGAGTCTGCGTCAATGCAGCAACGAGGACAGGGCCATTTGGGCTGGCATTGCCCTGGGTGTCTGGCTCACACAGTGACTGTAGCCTGTTCCCAGCAAGCCAGGTGATTTGCTTGAGGACCATGTACTTCTATCTCCAAATGTCAAATGGAAGTCTGAGGCCACCTGACTGATGAGGGGTTTGGGTGAGGGGGATGGTGCAAAAGGTGGAAGGGAGCTGGCAGCCACGAAACTCAGCAACAGCAGTCTCATGCTGGTCCTTTCACTTCCTGGGGGGCAAACCCATCCCTGAGGCTTCCACCACCCAGACCCTGGCTCCTCTGTGTGTTCCCAAACAGCCTCCAGAGGATCGCCTCCCCCGCCCTGCCCCCCGTACATCACCCTCACTCTGGCTCAGAGCTTTCAGAAGCAGGGCTCCGATCCCACGATACCTCCCGGGGAGCCTGCCACAACCCCCATGGCACTTGGAGTGAAGCCATAAGCCAGGGCTTTCTCCCATGTGGGGAGAGTATGCTGCTTGTTTGATTTCCTGAGCTCGGCAAACAGCACAGGCTGATCAGCACTTAGGGATGAAAGGATGGATGGATGGATGGATGGATGGATGGATGGATGGGTGGATGGGTGGGTGGATGGATGGATGGGTGGATGGATGGACGGACGGACGGATGGATGGATGGCCTGACTCTTCGGGAAGCGACCCCTGCTGACCTGGCCAGCCTGGTGTCTGCCTCCCCCCAGCTCACCCTGCCTTTAATCACACGGGACTTCCTTCCATCTTCTGCCTCCGCTCTGCTCTCTGGGCCTTTCACGGCGCCTTTCACGGCACCTGCTCACCTCTTTAGGGCCTGGGCAGCTTCTAGCTCTGAGGCCAGCGTGGCCCTGGGCTCCTAACCCACACCCACCTTCATCAAAGCAAACGTAGATGTCCTTTCCCTGAGCTGCCACAGTGTGGTTGTCCGTGACTGCCACTGGACAGAGAGACTCTGGAGGGCATGACCTTGTGTTATTGTCCACGGGACAGTGCCAGGCGCAGAGTGAATGAGCACCAATCGCCGCTGGGGGCCTGACTGCATGAATGAGTACAGGAATGAGGGAGGAGGCCTGCCCAGCGGCTGCAGCAGCCCGCAGCCTGGGAGAGACTTACATATTCTTTGGTCGGGTCGCCGATGCTGCCGTTGGTGGTCGGGGCGGTGGGCTCCGTGCCCTCTGGCTTTTCCTGCTGCTTGCCCTCCTCCTTGGGCAAGCCGCCCTGCCCCGGGAGCGCCACCTCTCCCACACCGAGGGCCTCGCTCTTATACTGCTTGACAAATTCTTCCATGAGTTTCAGCTCGTTCTCCAAAAGTCCGCGGCAGCGAGAGGGGTCCTGGTCGTAGATGGGGAGCTGGTGCATGAGCTGGCGGCGGCGGTAATAGGCCCCCTCGGTGCCCGTCACTGGCTGCTTCTCCTTCGGGATGAGCTCCATGTACTGCAGGCCCTGGGCAGGGGGAGAAACCAAAGTGACTCTCCAGCCCCAGCAGAGACCCGAGAACTGGGGAACCTCCTCCAGCTTCTTCAGGGTTTGGCCGAACCCAAGGATTCCCAGGGGAGGAGTGGTGACACCCAAGTGGTGGTCACAGGTCACTTCCTTGATGAGAATGGTGTGACGTAAGCAGGTGTTCATTTTAGATTTGCTGGCTTTGGGACATGGATTTTGTTTCCTTCAAAATGGAGTATTTTTACTAACATCATGTCGATGCCTAATTTTTAAAAAGTCAATCTAGTTTAAAATTGCTTTTCTTGGAAAAATATAATTAAATCATTATGGATGCAAGGGTTTTCATGGTTTATTAATTTAAAAATCTGCAAAGACACCTTCCAACAGTAGAATCAATAAGGTCTGAAGTCAGTAACATTTCCACATGGGTATGAATGGTAACCATCTGAATATTAATATGTTCAGAGATAACCACCAATGTGGCCTTTTTAGAAAAAAAAAATAAATGAACAGAAATCTTTTAGTTGGGTGGGTCCTAGAGATGGGGGAGATGGGGACGTAAAGGTCAGAGCCACGCAGCACGAGAAACTGCGAAAGGCAAAGTGCTTATCCTTGACAACTGTTCTCCATTTCTGTGTCTGACCTTGGACATGACCTTGACACACCACCAGGTGGCTTGATTCCCACTGCCCAGGTGGCTGCTGCCAAACTTACTGTCTTAGAGCCTGCCTGCCTCACATCACATCATTGGGGATTGTGTGAATCAACTTGGAAATTCACACTGCAATTCATAATGAGCAGTCATTGTCTGCTTTTAGGGAGCAGGGGTGAGGAAGCTGAGTGGGGGTACTAGTCCAGAGCCTGGTGTATGCTGAGTTTCATCATAAATGAGTTCTGGATAACAGTGTTTTTAGAAAAGGGGAGGAGGAGACCTGGGTTCCTGTGGGACTCACCAGTTGAATGGTGGCCATGGCTCTGCCCTGGATTCCGGGGACACCAGCTGAGGTGCCTCTGGCACTGTGGCCGCACAGCACCCCCAGCTAATCCCTGCACAGACCCTAACACTTTTCACGGTGCTTTCCCGGATGTGGGAGATGGCCTGCATGGTGGACAGAGTCCTGGGGTGTCAGGAAACTTGGGTTTCCAGCTCCAGCCCTACTGCTGCTCTCTGTGTAAGACCGAGAGAGTGCCGACCCCTCTGGGCCTCAGTTCTCTCATCTGCAAAGTTCAGAGTAGACTGCACGATCATTATGGTCTTGGCGAGTGTGAGAAGCCTGTGGTGACTCACCTGACCTCCACCACGGCTAAGAGAGAGATGAGCAGCAGTGCTCACCTGGGTCTACAGCCCATGAAAGGGGCCCAGGGGGTGATGGGTTCTTGTTGGCCAAAGAGGCCATGATCCTTCACCCAGAACTTGAGAGAACAAGATCTCTATGGAGCCACACAGCTGACTACCCAGCTAGGAAGGGCTTATCCTTGAACCAGTCTTGGGAAGACCAGGGTGATGCATGGTTTTTCTTTTGACCAGAATGAGATTGCCGGTGGCTTCCAGCACATTCCAGACAGGCAGGTCTGAGGAACCCAGTCTCCAGCTTTATGCTGCATAGGACTCGCTGGGAGACCACCCAGAGGCTCGGACTTAGGAATCTGGAGGGGCCTGGAAGTGAGCCCTTTCACAGGTCCTCCTGGGTGCGTCTGAGCAGGACCCCTGAAGGCCAGGGCCTCTCTGGGGACAGTGGGTTGGGGGAGTGGATGAGACCATCCAGAGGACGAGGGAAGCAGCAGTCCCATGACCAACAGGCTGGGCAGGGACAGTCCCTGGGAGGCAAACGCCCACACCAGCGCTTCCCATTTCTTGCCTGGGGCCTGCCCTGCTCCCAGGCCCGAAGGAAGGAGTTTGGAGAAGGGGAAACGAGTGCTTGGTTCGCTCTGCCCAGGGGGTGAAGCAGCCTCAGTGGCACGGCTGACTCCGCTCCTGGGAGAGTCACCTCCTCCATGAAGGCCGCCCACTCCCTAAGCCGAGTGGTTTAAGGAATGATGGGAATGGCTACGACGTGGCGGCTACTAAGTTCCAGGCTCTTTTAGGTGCTTTACGTACGTGAACCCGTTTACTTCTGACAACACCCCTGGCAGGAAGGTACTCATAGTGCCTCTTGGGAAACTGAGGCCAGAGAGGTTAAGCATCTCCCCAGGGTCACACGGTTGGTCTGTGGTAGAGGCAGCTTTGAACTCAGCAGCTTGGTCTCAGCCCCCTCTGTTCCGCCTCTAGCAGACGGATGATTTGCCGAGAAAAAAATGTCCCCCCATCACTGGGGGGGTCTCCCTTTGTCATCATGTCAGGTGGGTGGACTGGGTCTGTATCGCCTGGTGCCAGGATTCCCCGGTCCCAGGATGTGTCTGTGGCTCTGGCCTTAAAGGGCTGCACCCCTTCCTGCTCAGCTTTACAAATAAACTCTGGAAGCCTGGAGCAGTGGCCGAGCCCTGCACCCACAGTGCCCTCTCATGGCTCTGTCCTGGGTGTGGGTGTCTGTGGCCTGCAGAGCTTATGGGTTCCTGGCTGGGGCCCTGGGGACAGGCAGCTTTCCTTCCCGGGGACCCTGTGTTCCTGTCCCAGCTCCAAGCCCCAGCTGGGCGCCGTCTCTCTGCCTCCCCTTCCACCTGCCCAGTTCGCCTGGCGTGGCCTGGCAGGGAACAGCCCAAGCTTTGGAGTCAGGGAGCCCTGACTGCAAGACCTGTCTCTGCCATTTAAATCAGCTGGGGGGGAGGGGGCATGTGGCTACCCCTCTGAGCCTCCATTTCCCCTCCTGTAGCTGGGGGTAATAACAGTACATCCCTAAGAAGGTTGGAAAATTAGGTGAGGTCGTGCCTGGATAGTGCCTGGCACACAGTAAGTACTCAATAAATATTAGCAATTAGGTTTACTGTGACCAGGTCATTGGCTTAAGGAGTCCTCTGGCTTTAATTCCGGTTGGGAAGGATGACAGCAAAATTTGGTCCCATTTTTCAAATATAATCAGTCCCCACCATTTGGGAATTAAAAAACAAAGTCAGGAAGTTGAGTAGGAAGGGAGAGTCATCCAATCTCAAGACTGTGACTTGCTCGGCAGGCCAGATGCAGGGCCGACAGAGGGGCCCGTCTACCGCGTGGTGTATGCGCCAGCATTAACCATGGCCCGACGATGCCGTCCTCTGATTAGTTAGGGGCCCAGCCCTGGGGGGTTTCACCAGCCAGCTCCTGGCGCCCACAGCCAGCCCTATTAAGAGCTGCTCACGTCAGTTTCCACTGACATCTCAGAGGCCCACTGGATGGCTTACCCAGACCTGCGCACCGGAGGCAGACCCGCCTTCGGAACCGGCCGGCACCTCCTGGCGCTGCTGTCGTTGGCGCCGCCCTCTGTGGCCCAGGATCTGCCCCTGCCCAGCCCCTGAAGCTGGCGAAGGCCAGGTAACCACCCGAGTGTTCTTACACGTAAAATAATTCCTACCCCACAGCGTGGCTGAGCTCACAAATGCTGAAGTGTTCTTTTAAGGTAGACCTCTCAAAAATACAGCTTTAAAAAGCAATCTGTGCCTCTGTCCACTTCACCTAAAGGGGACAGCCCCTCTTCTGCGTAGATTGGGGCTGTGCTGCTCAGACTCTCTGTGGTGAGGGGCAGGTGTTGGGCTGGCTTTCCCACCGACCGCACGCGGCTCTGTGGGCCCCTGCACGCGATGAGAAGGCGCACCTGGCACGTGAGACTTTCACGGGAGTCTGACCACAGGGATCACACCCTTGGATGTCAATCATTACAAAACTTTCCCCACATTTATTCTCAGCGTCTGTACTTCTCACTGTGGACTAGCTGCGAGGGCTCTGTGCAGCGGCACCGTCCACAGACCCATGTGGAGTGTCACTGCGCAGGGCGGCGACGCAGCACAAATACGTCCACTACGCGCCCTGCACGGTGCAAGGGGCCGACAGGACAGTGCACAGGACAGGATGCCCTCGTGGGCCCAGCTTCGCTCATGAGACAATTATATTTGCTTCTAAAAGCTTCTAAAGAAACAATGGAGAGTGAGAGAGAGGAGAGCCGGAGAGTGGGTGGCATCCTCCGCAGTTTGGAGAGTTAGAGACCTGTCAGAAGGCCCCAGCCATGCAAGGACAGGGAAAGGACACGCCAAGGAAGGGAACAGCAAGTGCAAAATCCCTGAGGAGGCTGAGAGTTTAGTGTTTTCCGAGCCGGAAGGAGGACAGCCAGTGGGCTGTGATGTACTGAGTGGCAGGGGTGCAGCAGGGGACTGAGTGACAGGGGTATAACAAGGTACTGAGTGACAGGGGGACAGGGGTGCAGCAGGGTACTGAGTGACAAGGGTATAACAGGGTACTGAGTGACAGAGGGACAGGGGTATAGCAAGGTACTGAGTGACAGGGGGATAGCAGGGTACTGAGTGGCAGGGGGATAACAGGGTATTGTGTGGCAGGGGTGCAGCAAGGGACTGAGTGACAGGGGTATAACAAGGTACTGAGTGACAGGGGGACAGGGGTGCAGCAGGGTACTGAGTGACAAGGGTATAACAGGGTACTGAGTGACAGAGGGACAGGGGTATAGCAAGGTACTGAGTGACAGGGGGATAGCAGGGTACTGAGTGGCAGGGGGATAACAGGGTATTGTGTGGCAGGGGTGCAGCAAGGGACTGAGTGACAGGGGTATAACAAGGTACTGAGTGACAGGGGGACAGGGGTGCAGCAGGGTACTGAGTGACAAGGGTATAACAGGGTACTGAGTGACAGAGGGACAGGGGTATAGCAAGGTACTGAGTGACAGGGGGATAGCAGGGTACTGAGTGGCAGGGGGATAACAGGGTATTGTGTGGCAGGGGTGCAGCAAGGGACTGAGTGACAGGGGTATAACAAGGTACTGAGTGACAGGGGGACAGGGGTGCAGCAGGGTACTGAGTGACAAGGGTATAACAGGGTACTGAGTGACAGAGGGACAGGGGTATAGCAAGGTACTGAGTGACAGGGGGATAGCAGGGTACTGAGTGGCAGGGGGATAACAGGGTATTGTGTGGCAGGGGTGCAGCAAGGGACTGAGTGACAGGGGTATAACAAGGTACTGAGTGACAGGGGGACAGGGGTGCAGCAGGGTACTGAGTGACAAGGGTATAACAGGGTACTGAGTGACAGAGGGACAGGGGTATAGCAAGGTACTGAGTGACAGGGGGATAGCAGGGTACTGAGTGGCAGGGGGATAACAGGGTATTGTGTGGCAGGGGTGCAGCAAGGGACTGAGTGACAGGGGTATAACAAGGTACTGAGTGACAGGGGGACAGGGGTGCAGCAGGGTACTGAGTGACAAGGGTATAACAGGGTACTGAGTGACAGAGGGACAGGGGTATAGCAAGGTACTGAGTGACAGGGGGATAGCAGGGTACTGAGTGGCAGGGGGATAACAGGGTATTGTGTGGCAGGGGTGCAGCAAGGGACTGAGTGACAGGGGTATAACAAGGTACTGAGTGACAGGGGGACAGGGGTGCAGCAGGGTACTGAGTGACAAGGGTATAACAGGGTACTGAGTGACAGAGGGACAGGGGTATAGCAAGGTACTGAGTGACAGGGGGATAGCAGGGTACTGAGTGGCAGGGGGATAACAGGGTATTGTGTGGCAGGGGTGCAGCAAGGGACTGAGTGACAGGGGTATAACAAGGTACTGAGTGACAGGGGGACAGGGGTGCAGCAGGGTACTGAGTGACAAGGGTATAACAGGGTACTGAGTGACAGAGGGACAGGGGTATAGCAAGGTACTGAGTGACAGGGGGATAGCAGGGTACTGAGTGGCAGGGGGATAACAGGGTATTGTGTGGCAGGGGTGCAGCAAGGGACTGAGTGACAGGGGTATAACAAGGTACTGAGTGACAGGGGGACAGGGGTGCAGCAGGGTACTGAGTGACAAGGGTATAACAGGGTACTGAGTGACAGAGGGACAGGGGTATAGCAAGGTACTGAGTGACAGGGGGATAGCAGGGTACTGAGTGGCAGGGGGATAACAGGGTATTGTGTGGCAGGGGTGCAGCAAGGGACTGAGTGACAGGGGTATAACAAGGTACTGAGTGACAGGGGGACAGGGGTGCAGCAGGGTACTGAGTGACAAGGGTATAACAGGGTACTGAGTGACAGAGGGACAGGGGTATAGCAAGGTACTGAGTGACAGGGGGATAGCAGGGTACTGAGTGACAGGGGTGCAGCAAGGTACTGAGTGACAGGAGTATAGCAGGGTTACAGGGGTATAACATGGTACTGAGTGACAGGGGTATAGCAGGGTACTGAGTGATGGGTATAACAGGGTACTGAGTGACAGGGGTATAACATGGTACTGAGTGACAGGGGTATAGCAGGGTACTGAGTGATGGGTATAACAGGGTACTGAGTGACAGGGGTATAACATGGTACTGAGTGACAGGGGTATAGCAGGGTACTGAGTGATGGGTATAACAGGGTACTGAGTGACAGGGGTATAACATGGTACTGAGTGACAGGGGTATAGCAGGGTACTGAGTGACAGGGGTATAGCAGGGTACTGAGTGACAGGGGTGCAGCAAGGTACTGAGTGACAGGGGTATAGCAGGGTACTGAGTGACAGGGGCGCAGCAGGAGCTGTGGGAGGAGCCTGTGGGGAAGGAACCATGTGGGATTCCAAAGGCTCTCCTTTTCTCCCAGGCGAGATTTAACTAAATGTCAGGCTTGCATCTCTAAAACTCCTTTAGCTCACTAATGTGTAGAAATCACCTAGGCCAGCCGTGGGCAAACTAAGGCCCGTTTGAAATGAATAAAACTAAAAAAAAAAAACCTTTTATGTAATGATGTTTACTTTGAATTTATATTAGTTCACACAAACACTCCATCCATGCTTTTGTTCTGGCCCTCCGGTCCAGTTTAAGAACCCATTGTGGCCCTCGAGTCAAAAAGTTTGCCCACCCCTGGTCTAGGCTCTTGCTATCCCAGGTGTGGCCTGGGGACCAGCAGCATCAGCATCGCCTGGGAGCCTGTCAGGAGTGCAGAATCTCAGGCCCCAAGTGTCCCGGCTGATTTAGGCAGGCTCTCCAGGTGATTTATATGCTGAAATTTGCGTGGTCCACTCAGAACTGGACTAGTCCAGTGGGTCTTGAAGGTGGCTGCACATGGCGCTACCTGGGGCAGCATTCAACTGCTCACTTCTGGGGATTCTGACCCTGAGATCGGGAGATTCCGGTTTAATGGTCTGGGGCGAGGCCCAGCATGGGGACTTTCATGAGCCCCCAGAGATTCCAGGGGCTGTCCAGGGAGGACCCAGAGATTCCGAGGGGTAGCCAGGTGACTTGTGCAAGTCAACCATTCTCTGTGGGCCTTATCCTTTCTACCCTCCTCGGGCCTTCTCCAACTATTTGCCCAAGCCTTCTCTGGGTGCCTCTGTCCCACAGCTGGGAAAAGCCAGTTTGGCTCTTCCTTCTAAGCCCAAGAGACTTCAGCTGCGAGGGAGAAGCAAGCCATTTCTCTGCTCCCCTAAGGCTTGCAAATGGCACATCCCAGCCACGCTGAGGGAAATGAACATGGCTCAGATGCAGACAAGCACTTGGAGATGATAAGCCATCCTCTGTTGAGAAGTGAGGAGCCCACAGGGAACCATGAGCAGCCAGGTACGAGAGCTGGAAGGGCCCTAGAGGGTACATATGAACAACTGTACCCATTTTATGGATGAGGAAACCGAGGCCCAGACAGTCTTCACTTCAAGGTCACATTGTAAGGTAGGAACAGAAATGAAACCACAGCCATTTCTACTATTTCTGTAACCTTGCCCTCTTGAAACATGGGAAGCTGTGGCATGGCTAACATTTACAAGGGCAAGAAAATAACCCCTCGGTAGGAGGAAGCTGTCTTACCAGTTTCTGGTTGACTCCGGGGGGAGCCCACTCATAGGTGATGGTGTCAAAGGTGGGATCTTTCCCAGTGGCAATGGGGTTGGTCATGATCATCCGGTTCCTCTTGTAAATCCGGATGCCGTCCCCGCCTTTCACGCGGGCCGTGAGGGTGGAATACTTGGAGTCCATCAGCAGGCGGCCAATTTTCCGGTCATCTTCCAGGTCGGAGCTCAGGCAGTGGTCCTCTTGGCTGCACTTGCAGGACTTGCATATTTTCCTGGGGGCGGGTAGAGATGGGGACAGGTGAGATCAACCTCCGGGAAAGAGAGGTGGTCTCCTGCTGGCAGCATCTACCCTTCTGAAAGCAAGTGCAAAGTTTAACTTGAGTAACTTGGAAAGGTTAGCAGCAGACACATGGTAACCTGAGGCCAATGGGCCCTTGGGATGGGACTGCATTTGGAGGACCTGGCAATGTCTGGAGACACATTTGATTGTCACAGTGGGGTGCTCTGGCATCTATAGGGTAGCGGCTAGAGATGCTGTTAAATATCCCACAATTCCCAGCCCCCCTTTTGCAGCAAAGAGTCATCCAGTTCAAAGGTCAGTAGCACTGAGGTTGAGAAACCCTGGTGTAACCTGAGGGGCAGGAGGCCCCTTCACAGCCTTCAAAGAACTTCCAGGTGGGGTGGGAGGGGAGAGAGAATCGGGTGGACGCTATCACGTAAGGTGGACTCAGTGGGGCCCTGTGAGAGGTGCATGTGCTGTGGGGGTTCGCTGGATGGACCACAGGATGTCAGTGTGTGGCGCGTGGACAAGGGCTCAGTGGAGGTGAGCTGGGAAAACTGGGCTACAGAAGGTGGAGCCCATTGTTTAGTGTGAGCTGCTTCCTGTCTTTAGTGAACTGACGTGCAGTGCGACGTCAAATAGGGGAGGAACGCAGCATCTGCGACGTTATTTGAGAAGCTTGCAGCCCAAGTTCCCATTCATAGGCTGCAGTTTGAGAAAAGTCACAATGGACAACCTCAAGGATAAGTCTGGCACTTCAAGAGAGACTAGGACCCTAAAGGCGATGCGGGGCAAACATGAGGTCTTTTCATTCTCATGAGAAGAGGTTGCGTGATTTGTGGAACTGGGGCATTTTATTCCTGATCAGTACCGTCCTCTCGCCTCTCCCTTTTACGAGGCACGGAGGAGACAGCTTCTCTAAGAAGACGGCCACAGCACCGTGGGTCTGACGTGGGCAGCGACAGCAGGAAGTGGAAGGAGGTGGGAGGAGGAGGAAATCCCGGTCTCCTCTGACCTCCCCAATGCCGTCTGTACGTAAAACTGGGAGGAGAAGCTGCTGTTGTTTTCCTGGTTAACGCAGACTTCCCGGTGCTAGTAGAGATGTGGGAATGCAAACTTTGAAATGAAAAATCCTAATGAATGAGATGTTCTTTGAGGTAGTTTCCACATTATTCCTCCTTTATGCATGCTTCTCATGTTGCTAGGTCCACGGCTGGGGCTTTATAGAAGTCCACCCTCTCTTTCCAGGAACCCAGATTGTAGAGGACACAGATACATGGGTCCTCAGTGGTGTTAAAACGGCCATTTCTGCAGCCCGTCATAGAAAACCTTTCATTGTGGAAAAGGCACAGGCTTGGGATCTCATCTCGGTCTGAACACTAGGTCCACAGGCCTGTTTCTTACTCATCAAATCAGAGGGCTGTTCTACATCAGGGCTGGCAAACCATGGCTTACAGGCCAAATCCTACTTTTGTATGGCCCATGAACTAAGAATAGTTTTTACATTTTTAAGTGGGTAAAAAATTTTGAATGAATTTCCATGTCCTCACATAAATTAATGCTTTCATGCTGCAAGGACCAAGGTGACTAGGTGTGATGGGCACCATTTGACCTGCAAAGCCTAAGATGATGACTGTCTGGCTCGTCACAGACAGCTTGCTGACCCCTGGTCTATTGAGGAGTCTCCAAACTTTGCTGCGTACCCAGAACCCCCAGGGAGCTGGGTGAACTTGGAGATGCCCTGCCCCGGCCCCGCTAGTCACAGGCGTGGATGGGCCCCGGGCTGGGCATTTGGGATCCTGTTCCCGAGGTGGATGCACACCAGTGGGACAGTCACCACTCGCTCCGGTCGACTTTCTCCAGGTTGTCCCTCAAAAAGCATAGGAAATAGCCCAGCTATTTTACTGCGGAATTATGTACAACGATCCTCTGCCCGTGAGAAGGGGCAGAATTAACACTGTATCGGAGGCGGCTGCTGCAGCTGGCCTGGGGCAGGGCCGCAGGAGAAGGGCGACAACAACACGAGAGCCAAACCTGAAGAATGCAACATTTTGTAACTTGAAGAGCCAGTGGTCTCTCTTCCATTTTTCATATTATGTTTCCAGTTTTCCTTAAATCAGGGTGTTTTTTTCTCTCTCTCTACCCACTGAAGGCAGTGTATATTGAAAAAATAAAGCTAATTAGGATAATAATAATAATATAAAGAAATCTTTGCATGCTGGGAGGGACCTTGCATTGGACGCTCTCTGAAACACCTGGAGTCCCTGGAGGGGCCCCACCTTGAGGGGAGTCCAGCGTCCTGTGAGGGTTGCCAGGTGGGCAAGGAGCGGGTGTGGCTATTGGGAGAGCGGGATGCTGAAGGGAAGGCTGCTGGGAATCTCCCCCTTGTTTTCATCATCTGTTTGTTCTGAAAGCCTGCTCTTGTACCCCCCTCTCTAAGCGATGCTCCTCTTCTGTGCTTCTGACACTAATTCTATCCTGATTCTAACATGTGAATCGTTTGTTTGATTATAAACGATTTGCCTGAAACGATGGGATTGTAAAGCCAGAGGGGACCCCAGAGCACATCAGCTCCAACGGCCCGTTTCTCAGCTGGGAAGTCTGAGGCTTAGAGAAGGGAGGAGCCCTGTTCAGGCAGAGTGGGCTCGTGAATGCTGTCCTGTGATTATTAGTTGGGGGCCTTTCCCACTAACCCAGGCTGGCTACTTGGATCTTCACTTCTATTTCAGACTAAGGAGAGTGTGGGAACTGGAGCATAAAAGTGGTTTGACATGGCTTCCCCCCTAAAGGTGGGACCTCACTGCTCCTGAATGGCTTGAATTTAGGTCCCTGTTAAAGTGGTTCTAACCAAAGAGTTCACAGGATGCAAGCTGCCCTTCTCAAGGATACACTCACTCGATGTTCAAATTGTTTATCGGATGGTGAGGAAATGTAGGGATGTAAACGATGCTGAGAGACGTCTGCTTCCAGCTGTGAGGAACCCGGGCCCAGAATTGCCCGCCACCCAGAAACACCTAGAAAACTGGACCAACTATAGGAAACAGTCATTTTCAGGCGTCAGACGACAGAAAGCACGGGGCTGTGAACCTGGTGAGAAAGGACATGCTACTGAACGGACTGTGTGTGTGCGTGTGGGGATCATTAGCCCGCTGCCCCCAGAACTCTGAAAGGAGCTGCCTGAAGGTCCTAAGCTGATGATTCTAAACATTGTTCTACGACACCGGGCACCCTGACACCCCCGGGCAGATTCAGGACCAATGGGGTGACGTGATAGGGAAGCTAACTCTCCTCCAGGCCAGAAAGAGCTCAAGTGGCCGAAATGGGGGTGGGGGGCTCCCCCTCCTGGGAGTGGTGTAGCTGTGGGAGGAATTTGTGCAGGGGACAGGAATTGGGATTGGATGACCTTTTAAAGTCTTTGCATCCAGAAGACCACGCAAGCTCCTGTGAGGTGAGGACTGTCAAGGAATGGAGTGAAGAAACAGCTCTGTGCTGTGAAAGCTCACGGCATGGGATGGGGTTCCCCACAGACCCGAGTGTGAATGCTGCCATTTAGTAGCCATCTCCCCATTACCCACCCTCAGTTTCCTGTTCTGCAGAACGGAGATACTACACCACTTAGGGTTACTTTAACATTTAAATACAAAAGATTGAGCTCAGTTCAGTATTTTTGGAATTGCCTTCTCACAGTGGAAATTAATATCTCTAAGATAAACACGTCCCAAATTTTGTCCGTCCCCCCCCGCTGAGTGCCCCCCAGGGCGTTGCTCTGGCAGGGGAGACAAAAGCGCTTTCTTTTTGTCGTGCCCTACGGCGCCTCACAGGGCTGCGGGGACAGTCACGCAGGCTGTGCCCTGCACAGCTCCTGGGGTGCCAGGCACGGAGATGCTGGTGTGAACAGTGGGACTGTGCAGTGTTGCACCCCCACCTCCAGTTTTCAGAGCCCTCAATGAATAAGAGAAAGAAAAGTCCATCCAGGCCGGTGTGGCTCAGTGGTTGAGCATCAACCTATGAACCAGGAGGTCACGGTTCAATTCCCGGTCAGGGCACATGCCTGGGTTGTGGGCTTGATCCCCAGTATGAGGTGTGCAGGAGGCAGCTGATCAATGTTTCTCTCTCATCATTGATGTTTCTATCTCTCTCTCCCTCTCCCTTTTTCTCTGAAATCAATAAAACTATATTAAAAAAAAAGAAAGAAAAGTCCAGCTGGCTCTTGGGGTCCTCCCCCATGGGTATGAATTCCAGGTCTTGGTTTTAGGTATGTGGGCACCCTGACTTCTGTCCCAGGGGCACTTAGATCAGAACTCACCAACAGGGACGATGGTGCAGCAGGACGAGAGCAGCCCCATGCACCAAACCCCAGGCCAGAGCTCTACCCAGAGTGGACCAGGCACCAGCTAACAACTGCCCACACCTTCCAGGGGCAGCGCTTGCTGGGCTGGGCCTCCGCCTTGACATGGTTAAGGGAGAACTAAACTCCTGCTTCGTCCTGGCTCCTGAGGGCTCTCTGGCATTTCTGAGTTAGGCCAAGAGGGAGTGCAATAGCCTGGGGCCACTCCTTCCCACGGTGCCTGCATCCCAAGCAGCCCCAGCAGAGAATCACCAGGGTTCCCTGAGAGGACAGCCCAGAAGCGCAGGGGACGGAGCCTCCTGACAAACTCCCTTACCTCCAGGAGTGCGGCTCGAAGCCTGAACACGTCCCCTTGCATCTCAAACAAGGCACACCTCGCGCTGACTGCTGCTGGCCCAGGGACATCTGGAAAAGGAGCAGAAAAGAGGGTGTTTTCCTTCCAAACATCTGGGACCCGGATGCCTGACCTCTGAAACACTGGGCATGCCAGCAGAGGGGTGGTGTGGGGTTCAGAGGGCTTGAGACGAACCAGCCATCGCTGACTGCTTACCAGGAGACCCGCTGGGAAAGGGCAGGCCGTGTGCGAGCGTGGGGCACTTCCCATAAACCTGCAGCGGCTCCCTCCCAGCCTGCAGTTGTCACTAGCTGCCAAGGCCGCTGCGAGGGACCATCTGCCACCTCCCTCCCCCTCCTCCACTTCCCCATCCACTTGTCACTGGAATGGAATCTTCCAGCAAATGTCCCCTCTCCCTCATTTACTTGTAATTTATTGAGAGGGTGTGATTAAACCAAAGTGCAAGCCAATGTTCATGCTGCCAAATGCTTATAGCCCAAAGCATAACTTAAACATTTTGCTAAAACATGGAAAATCAGGAGCATTCGCAGTCTGGTCCTGCTTTGGAAGGAGCACAACCCACGAGAGAAGTTGTTTTTTTCGTTACCAGCCAAAGGGAACAGAAGTTCAATGGCTGCTGCTGCTACTGCGTTGAGACCCAAATGGCTCTCAGATGAGGTCTTGGAATCAGCAGCATCACCGGAAGTTTGCCAGAAATGCAGACCCTCAGGCCCCACCCAGCCCTTTTAAATCGGAACCTTCAATTTAACAAAATTTAGGCCAGTATAGCTCAAGGGTTGAGCGTTGAGCCAGGAACCAATAGGCCAAGCATGTCAAACGTGCAGCCCACAACGAATACTCATTAACGATGACTGATTATTTCAGCCCTTTGTATTCAGTGTGTCTCCATCGAAATAAACCTATGTTTCTATGAAAATGGAAGCTTTTGTTTCTTGCGGCCCACATAAACTTAAACCTCGTTTATTTGGCCCGTGTTAGCCTTTGAGTTTGACATGCTTGCAATAGGCCACTGGTTTGATTCCTGGTCAGGGCATGTGCTTGGTTGTGGGCTTGATTCCCTGTGGGGGGTGTGCAGGAGGCAGCCCATTGATGATGTTTCTCTCTTATCTATGTTTCTATCTCTCTGTCCCTCTCCCTTCCTCTCTCTCTAAAAAATCAATAACATTATATTAAAAAAATTTAGGATACTTATATTACATTAGAACTGGAGAAGCAGTGGATTAGTATATGGACCTGCTGGCTAAGAAACTTACCTGACTGTACATTGGGAGTGGGGTGTGCGGAGTGTGATTTGGTACATTATGATTTTATCAAAAACAAGGCTCCATCAGCTAATCAGATAAAGGGAAAAGCTCATCATTCAACAAGCTATTGATCCACTTAACCATTTATTTTTTATTTTATTTATTTTTAAATTTTTTTATTGATTTCAGAGAGGGAGAGATAGAAACATCAATGATGAGAGAGAATCATTGATCGGCTGCCTCCTGCACACCTCTTATTGGGGATCGAGCCCACAACCCGGGCATGTGCCCTTGACCAGAATTGAACCCGGGACCCTTCAGTCACCAGGCCGATGCTCTATCCACTGAGCCAAACCAGCTAGGGCTCCACTTACCACTTATTTAGTATCTCCTGTGTGCCAGGCACAGGGATACATCATAAGACTCAGGTACGCCCCAGAAGACATAGTCTACAGGCAGATGGAGCAGGAAACACATGTTTATCACCTGCTCCTGGAAGGGGTAATTCTGAGGCAAGAAAGCTGCCAGTTGTGTAAGAGAAAAGCATGGATTCTGGTGCCCGAGAGACCTGAATTCCAAACCCAGCTTCGTGACTTAGCAGCCAGATTGACCTTGGACCAGCCGAGCCTGCCAAACAGGTACAGAGATAATGCATGTAAAGAGTCTGACAGTATTAGGCACTAAAATGGTAGCTGCTGTTGTTTTCACAAATACTTTAGGAGCAGAGAATAAGGTTTCAATAAACCCGTATGGGAAATCCCGGGAGGCTTCTTAGAGGCGGTGACTGTGGACGAGGGCAGCGCAAGGTGAGCTGGCAGGAAAGGAGAAAGGGATTCCTGGCAGAAGGAAGAGAACGTGCCAGGGCAGAAAGGTACACAAGGGCTCGACGGGCAGGGGGCCGCCGTCTGAGCATGCTCTTCACGACGGATCCACGCTCTTGGTTCTAATAAGCACTCACAGCTTGGGCGAGCTAGAGCCACGGTGCAGGTATGTGAAGGGAAGCCTGTTCATAGTGGTGTTAAGGTTCGTGTTAAAATGGAAAAACAAGATGAAGCGCACCGCCACCCGCTCGTCCTGAGCTGGGAGCTTTCATTCCCAGGCAGAACTTTGCTCCTAAAGCCATTGGCGTGGGAAACCTTGCAGGCCTCCGCCTCTTGTTCTCGACACCTTGGGTTCCACTGGCTGAGGTTCCGAGATCCTTTCACACTCCCTCGTAGTTCAAAGGTGACTCTGGGAGGCGTACACTTTATGAACGGGGCTTCATTATTGGATTGTTTTAAATGCACCCAGGGGCAGCGAGGCCTGGAACAGGAGAGCTGAGTGGAAGCACCTCCTAAGTGGCCAGCACCCTGCATGCTTGAGCTTTATGGTTCTTCTAATGAGCGACTGATTTCACCGCCAGCCTACGAGGGGATTAGCCCTAGTGCTTGGCCAGGGGAGTCGAGCTGCTGGCTCAGGGTTTGGATTAGAAACAGTGATGTGAGGCAACATAGCAAGCGGAGCACTGGTGGGGGCTGGGAGGGGGGGGGAGCTGGCTGGTGGTGCCAACTCTGACATTTATGAGCTGTGCAGCTAGAGGCGACTCATTTCCTCGCCCCGCCTAAATTGCTCCTCTGGAAAATGAGAAACCTGGCGGAATCGGGGTTGCCCACATCTTGCTGTGCAGAGTCCTTGTTCTGTGGGATGCGATAAAGTGGTCCAGGGCCGGGGGCAGGGAGGATCACATGCTCAAACGAAAACGGGAGGCCAGATGGGATGGAACTGGCTGCCGGAGCCTTTGAAGCCTGGCCTGATGGGAAGTGAGGGGAGAGGTGGGAGGTGGGGAGCAGGCGGCTGTGTGTTAGAGGTCCAGGCTTTGGGGTTGGACGGTCAGGGTTTTACTCCCCATTTTGGGCCTTTTTCAGCTGAATTTGGGCAGGTGACGGGTCTTGGGGACTCTCAGTTTCTTTGTTTGTGTCACGGGGATGATAAGAACCACCTGCTCCGTGCAGTTACTGTGAGGGAGAAACGGGTGCTGCATGGGAGGGGCGTAGCCTGCACTTATTCTGTACCGACTGTTTGTCGTTGTCATTATATCTTGTGTAAACAGTCTGAGAGACCCAGATGTTCTCAAAATAACTCCCCCCCCACCTAGCTTCAGAACGCTAGGGGACTTCAGGGGACCTACTTTCCTAACTGCACACCCACACATAGCCTTTCTTACTCTTTACTTGGTTTCACGTATATGTGTTGCCTCTGTAACTAAGTATAGGGAGCGGAGGGTTGGACCCTGTCTCCATCCTGCTGGTGGGACAGTTTCCATGGCGACAGAAGTCCGTGGGAGAGGGAAATAAATGGTGCTGTGAGGAAGAAATAGATTTGGGGCATCAGGCCACACTTCCAGCCAGTTTCCTGGCAGACGGTTTAACACATTAAATAGCCACCCGTGCACTGCGTGCTATCAGCCCGGAGCCAGCCAGCCCAGCTATCTCCAGCACAGAAAACGATCCTGCTTATGTGTGTGGGGGGGGGGGGGGGGGGTGCCGACCAGAAATAGTGTTCAAGTGAGATATCCCGGCTTATACACTGTGGGCTTGTCTGATGCGGACTGGGTCTCTGATGACAGATGGCACAGTGGCCCACAGTAGCTAAGCAGAGAAGAGAAGAGCTTAAAAGGACCTGTCACTTAAAAAAATGGGTTCTTGGAATGTAGCATCGATTCTGTCCTTTTTTTTTGAGGGGAGGAGAAAATGTTTTGACAATTTTCTTTGGCTCAGGATAGTAGGATCTGGTTCATCTGATGTTGTGGAAACTAATTGTGTGAGTGGCTGAAAAGGACTCGGACCAAGTCCCCTGGGGATGCAAGGGGCGGGGCGACAGGGACTCCTCCTGCCTTTGAGCATGGACCTCAGGTGAACCCCAAGGGAAATCTTAGATGGGAAAATGCCACCAAGAACAATGTAGGGCTGCAGATGAAGAGGACCCCGAAAGGGGGAATGCAATGCGGACTTTAGGGGTGAGCATGAGACCTGGACTTGGCAATGGGGGTTCTCCACCCAGCTCAGCTTCTCTCCCTGTAACTCAGTTTTCCCCTCTGATGAGTGGGGTTTCCTTGTCCTTTTTGTCTCAGCAATGCTGTTGTAAGCATCATGTAAGGTTGAAAGGTTGTTTATAAAGTGAAATAATTATTTACCATTGTTAAAAATTATCCAGCCCTAGCTGGTTTGGCTCAGTGGCTAGAGCATCGGCCTGCAGACCAAAGGGTCCCGGGTTCGATTCCAATCAAGGGCTCGTACCTCAGTTGCAAGCTCCTCCCCAGCCTGGGCCCTGGGCAGGGTTTGTGCAGGAGGCAACCAATCAATGTGTTTCTCTCACATCGATGTTTCTCTCTGTCTTTCCCTCTCTCTTCTACTCTCCCTAAAAAATCAATGGAAAAATATCCTCGGGTGAGGATTAAAAAACAAAACAAAACCCAAAACTTGGAAACAAGGCAGAAAGATGGGTGGCGCATCTTTTCAACATCATATGCTGGCAACATGGCATTGCCTCTGCCCCCACACCCTCGAGGATTATCTGGAGAAATGTACTTTGCTCTGCTCCAAGACTCGGTGTGACATGTTAACTTGGAGCTTTTTCTCCGGTGGCGATGTTCTTTTGAAGAAGATAACTCCATAGGTTATGGTTTATTGTCCTAGAGCAGTGGTCGGCAAACCACGGCTCGAGAGCCACATGCGGCTCTTTGGCCCCTTGAGTGTGGCTCTTCCACAAAATACCACATACAGTGCGATTGAAACTTCGTGGCCCATGCGCAGAAGTCGGTTTTCGGAAAGGAGATAGACGAAACAAGTATATAAGACGAGTGTGGATGGGAGAGTTGGAAGGGGTCGACCTCAGCGAACGTACCTCAATCAGATTGAGGACGTTTTTAGCAAAGGCCAGCTTAGGAGTACCCTAATTAAGTTAATAACAATGTACCTACCTATATAGTTTAAGTTTAAACAATTTGGCTCTCAAAAGAAATTTCAATCATTGTACTGTTGATATTTGGCTCTGTTGACTAATGAGTTTGCTGACCACTGTCCTAGAGGACATGAACTAGTCTTGTACCTAACCCATCAATCTTGTCCTAACATTAAATTGACTATGAATAACTAGCTCCTTAAAAGTTTTTAAAAAATAATATCTTTATTGTTGAAAGGATTACAGATGTCCCCTTCCCCCACCCCCCAAGTAACTCTCCTTCACCCGTTACTCACACCCCTCCTCCCCCTCAGACCTTCACCCCACCATTGTCTGTGCCCGTGGCGATGCATGTATGCATATAAGTTCTTTGGTTAATCTCTTCCCTCCGCCACCCTTCCCTCTGAGATTCTCAGTCTGTTCCGTGCTTCTCTTAAATGGTTTTTGAACTGATTGGAATCTCTTACTGATTCTTTCATTAGCGAATGAGTGGACTAAAATCTTTGCTAAGTTCTATTTCATATTTGCACAAGAGTCATGGTTGTACCTTTTAGAAAATTATACCTTAACACCATCCCATGCCCTCCTGACTCTGCATGGGCCTGCCTTCTGAGCTGGGGTGTTCTGAATTGGCACTGAATTCTATTCCAAGTCAACTACTCTGACATGTCTTTTGCAAGTAGGCGCCACAAGCTTACGTGTTATTAAAGGTTATTGGTCAACATGCTCCGCTACTTAAACACAAACCCTCCCCTAGGGGTTCCCAGGAGAGAGGGTGGAGATGGCTGGGGTGGAGTGAAGTTATGAGAAGGTCCAGAGAAGAGCTGAGATCATATCCAGAAAAATGATCCCAGAAACTACCCCACTTCCATCAACAACCCCAAAATAATAACAGCTTGACAGCCCACGGGGTGATTTCCCTTAAGCATTCTCTTCCTTAGCAGTTATGACAGCCCGGTGAGGTGTCCCCATTACTCCTAGTCAACTGGCAATGCAGGACAGTGTGTCTGGGCACAGAAGCAACTTGTGCCTTCAGAGCGGTCTGGACTGGAGCTCGTCTGGGGGGTGGCACCTGCTAATGTACACGGATCTGGACTGGCCTTCAAGCACACGCTTGATCTCTCCTAATGTTTACGACGGTACTAACATTTACTGAGTACGCCTTATGTGCGGGGGGAAATGCCAAGCATTTTCATGATATTTAACTAAAGTTACTTGATGAACCTACGAGAGAGAGACTTTTACTAACCTCATTTGCAGACGAGGAATCAGGCCGAGAGGTTAGGATCTAATAGCTCCTAAGTGCTAGAGGCAGGAAGTGGAACCAAGGAGCCTTACTGCAGAGCGAGGCTCTCGTCCGCTCTGCCCTGGCACTTCGCACCGAGCTCTCTACAGTTTACAAAGTATGTTCCTGTCAGCCCTAGGCTGTGGATATATTGCGTTTGGCTCATGAGAAAAGCAAGCTCAGAGGACTGATGGGATTTGCTGCTCAGAGCATGATTCACACTCATGTCTGTGGAATCCAGATCCTGTGACTTCCTACCACACCAGGAGTCTCCAGGCCCCGAGAGCCTCCTCCGAGTCTGGCCTGGGCTCTGGGCATCAGGCCTGTTGGATCCAAAGGGATGGGAGGGTGTGTTTGCAGGGTTGGGAGGGTGTGTTTGCAGGTGGGACGGTGTGTTTGCAGGGGTGGGAAGTCCTGGAAGGGCTCGGGTGGGGGCACTAGGAAAATGTCATGATCACCTTGGTCCTGGGATTTCTATCATCCAACCTTGTTCTGCTAAATAAACTAAAATGTAGACAGATGTTCAAGGCAACAGACAGGCCTCAAGGGCAGTTGTCGAGGCAGCATAATACTGCATTTGTGTGACTCGTGTCCTTACATTTTGTCTAGTATTATTGTCGATTACACTGTTGTCTCTGAGTCTTAATGCAATATCTGTTCCCCAGCCTTTTTCACCATGTGGAAAAAGAATAGGATATGTCATTGCATCTAATGTAGGAAACAGGATATTGATTTGTTTCATTTTAGTGGCATTTGGATGATTAGGATCTGGTTTACAATGAATGAGCAAGTCCCTTTCAAAAGGAGGTTCTCCATCTTCATTTCTGAATATGACAACCTTAGTTACACGGGGAGAATTATATCTACCTGGGTCACTGTTACGATCATATTTAATTGCCATTGTTACTTCTGTGGGAGCAATACCTTTTGCTGCTGCTTCAGATTGGGCTTACTTTTCTACCTCATGTAGCATCTTGTACAATCTTGTTAATTCATTTATTTCATGCATGAGGTTGTTGATGTTGATCATGAGTCTTTCTGAGCAGCCCTGGTTTTCTGACATTGCTAATCTTTTACTTGTAGCTTCGGCTGTATCCAAAATATAGAGTTGAGCAAACTTCCAAGAAACACCATCCAAAGGATGTAAAGTTC
>NW_005364521.1:937628-938169 GCF_000412655.1 Myotis brandtii | reverse complement strand
GCACCCATGGAAGCAAAAGCAAAAGAACTATTTATGGATCGAATATTTTCCATGAAATTTTTACTGTCAGAATCTTCGTTTGTCATTAATCTTTTTAAATATGCCGGGTAATCTGGAAAATGTATATCATTTGGACAGACTTCCCCTTTGCTACAACATCGAGTAAATTTCCCATCGGATGGTTTTTCATCAGAGGAATTTAGGGATAGGCAAAATTCACATCTAACAGTCATTCCACCACAACTATGTTCGAGAATCGCATCCTCATGTACTCCATTTTTTGCTGAGACAGCAGTTTCTACCAGAATTGGTAGTACTTGTTGATGACTGTTCTCCAGACATATTCTGTCATTGACACTGCCTTCTTTCAACTTCAAAGGCACGTTTGTCTTTAGACATTTTCTGTCGATGACGCTGGTGTTTTTTGGCATCAGAGCAACGTTTTTCCAGTAGCTGGTCTTCAGATACATTCTGTCGCAGGCGCCGCCTTCTTTCAAGATCAGACGCACGTTGCTCTTCAGACATTTTCTGTCGATAACGC
>NW_005364521.1:933548-937440 GCF_000412655.1 Myotis brandtii | reverse complement strand
TCAGTTTCCACAGCTGTGATGAGGAAGCTGGGGTGACAGAGGGAGCCACGCCCTCCAAGCCACCCTCTCTCTCACTCTGCTCTATGTCCAGCGGCCTCCTGCTCTGCCAAGTCTTCCAAACCTCTCGCTCTCCACCCACTCTCCTGCTCTGCTCTCTGCCGGCGAAGGTCCCGGGAGCCCGTGGCCACCGTTGCTTCCCGGGGCGCTTGACACCTGTGTATGCAAATTAACCCACCATCTTTGTCAGGTTAATTTGCATACTCACGCCTGATTAGCTGGTGGGCATGGTTTGTGAGCATCATGGAGGGATGGTCAATTTGCATCTTTCTCTTTTATTAGTATAGATTAGTTTCAGGAGTACAGCATAGTGGTTAGACATCTATATAATTTGTGAATTAATCTCCATTTTCTCCCTTCTCCCCCATAAGTCTAGTACCCACCTGGCTGTATGTAGTTATTACAATAAGTCCCATTTTCCCATAATAAAAAGAATTCATATCAGCTATAACAAGTACTAGGCTTTGCGGTTTTCCAGTCACTGAGCTAAGCCTGAGCTCATGCAAATCCTGCAACACCTGCATGAGATAGGTTACCTTGCAGGGGTCCTCAAGGTGTGGTCCCCAAGCAGCACCTGGGAACTTGTTAGCCCTGCAGATCCTCAGTCCTCACCCTGGACTTACTGAATCAGCCACTTTTCGGGTGGGGCCCAGCATGACTGTCCAAGCCCTCCTGGGGATTTGGATGTAAACATCTATGAAAACCACTGATCTTTGCTGGTCTCCGAAGGTTGCACACGAGCCCACTGAAGGGTAACTCACTGTGTGGCTTTGCCTGAAACTGATTCTGGGCCTGGATGAAACACTTTCAGTGACAAAGCCAGGAGTTGGGCTCCCTAACAAAGGATTCACAGAGGTCAAATTAAAGCTCTAGAGCCTGGATTTGAACCCAGTTCTCTCTGAATCTGGAATCTCCATCTTAATTTAACCAATATCCTGCAAGTGCTGCCAAGAAGCCACTTCCAAGTTACTTTGGGGCCCTTCCATATTTTTTTCTCAAATAACTCACAGAAATGTAGAGTTAGACATGTGATCAGTGCCAGGAAGGAGAAAAGCAGAGCTTCTCAAATTAATCTGACATGGATTAGCATAAAGCTCACCTGGGATCTGGCTAACATGCAGATTCTGGTCTAGCAAATCTGGGGAGCCAGTGCTGCTGGTCTGGGGATCACACTTTTTATTTTATTTTATATTGATTTGAGAGAGAGAGAGAGAGGAACATTGATGTGTTGTTCCACTTATCTATGCATTCATTGGTTGCTTCTTGTATGTGCCCTGGGATGGAACCTGCAAACTTGGCCTATTGGAATGATGTTCTAATGAACTGAGCTGCCCTGCCAGGCCCCGGGGACCATACCTTGATAGTGAGGGACTTGTGTGCACGTTAGGATCACCAGAGGGTCTTTTCACCCTCCCAACATCAGGGGTTAGCCACAACCTCATGGGATTCCGATGTGCAGACAAGTTTGGAAACAACGGGGCCACACGGTTGTATCCTCAAGCTGCTCCAACTTGGATTTTAACGTCATTGGCTTAACACCCACCACCATACTCAACTTGCAGACACAGTTCCTACAAGGTGAGTTTTCACGCAGGTCTGACTTCTGTTGTTGTCAGTTCATTTTGGTCCCAGCTGCCCTGGCACAAGCCTGCCTCATAGGCTTTTGTGCCAAATGCAATAACGTTCTTAACAGCTGTACAGAGGGGAAGCTACGCCCCTTCCTCTCTTCCTAAGTTTCTCAGGCTGGCTGTCTCCTCTCAGGGGCTCTCTTGGATGTGGAGACCTCTGCCGGGCCTGAGGACAGGGAAGTCCTCCCCACCCTGCAGGGCCATGGCGGGGGGGTGGGAACTGAGAGAGCCCGTCAGATGGAGGAACCCAAACTGGGGACACCGGAGGCCCCAGATGGTCACAAGCTGCAGCATGAAGAGTTGTCAGTTTGTTTTTCCCTTAAGAAGTTTGGTCCTTTTGGGAGTGGCCTGGCTGGGAAGTACAGTGGGGCCTTGACTTACGAGTTTAATTCGTTCCGAGACCGACCTAATTAAGGAGCTCGTTTAGGAGCTCGTTAACTCAAATTACTCTATCAACTCAATATAAAAAATCTGCGGAGAGACAGCTGGTATCTCAAAAAACTCGTTAGTCGGGACACTCGTAAGTCAAGGCCCCACTGTATAAAGGGGCACTTCACTGTCCTGCCCAAGAACCCCAGGATCTTGACAGGGGTCTGGACTTCCTCCACTTTTTGAAGCTCCCCAACAGCTGAAAACATGAGTTGCTAAAAAAGGGTTACAAATCTTTTTTTTTTTTTAAAGTTGTGTGTTTACCACCTCAAGTCAAGTCTCCTTCCATCACCATTTATCCCCTCTTCTACCTCCCCCCAGTCCCCTTCCCCCCTGGTAATCACCATACTGTTGTCTATGAGGTGTTTGTTTGCTTGCTTAATCCCTTCATTTTTTTCACCCAGGCCCCCTACAAAATCTTAACAGAGTAATGAAATCAGTAACTCACCAGCACAATACCTGCCTCTCCTTTTGCCACTCTTCCTGACCACAAACCCTCCCTGTGACGGGCCCTGTCACCGGTGGGGCAGCAGGCCCAGAACCTCAGGGATGCTGGGAAGGCCAACAACAAGGCTCTTTCCTGTGTTTGCTTTTCATTAGGATGCCTTTTAGCACGCATTTCCATAATATGTATTTTCCTGTTTTGATGTGAAATGAACGTTCCCTGTCTTGCCTACTCCAGTCTCGGGCAGGACTGGTGCCCTGTGTTCGCCTGTCCTCTGGCTCACTTATCTCCCTGCTGACGCTCCTCCGCTGGTTGGGGAGCAGGTGTGGCCAAGAGAACCCTGCTTCCCCAAGTGGGAGAGGGAAGAGTGGGACTTGTGGACAGATCCTGGAGGGGTCTAGCGTTAACCCCTCTGGCCTCAAGACCACAGGCTTAGCTACGGTAGCACCAGGCAGAGGATTGTGCAGAACTGGCTGCCGGTGGTCTTTCTCCCTGTTTGAATTTTCATTCTGCACCATTGGACCTGTGGGCTCCATGATGACGTGCAAATCAGCCAGGGAAACCACTTCAGATAAACCGCTTCCTAAAAGCACGGCTACTCCGATACTGGCAGCAGCAGCAGCGAAGTCCTGGTCTGCATCAGAGGTGACCTCTATGTGCGCAGGGCCGCGTGTGGCTGTGTCCTTTCTCCCCCGGGGCTGCCCTGGGCCGTTTCTACTACTCTGTCTGGGCACGCACAGATGTGAAGAAATCTCCTCGATTTAGATACCAGTTTCCTGAATTGTGTAATGAGGATAGAAATGCACAGACTAAACAAATTGAGATTAGCCCAAGTGATCTAGTACTTAGACTTCTATGGGTGGAAATCTTTTTTTTTCCTGTTTTGTTTTTAAAGACCGATCCTATTTAAAGCAACAGAAGAGGAAAACGGTTAGTGGGTGACGTTCTGATTGCACAAGTGCCTGGGTTGTTGGTAGTTCACGGTACAGATTCCATTCTTTTCCTATTAGGTGATTTGTATATGTTAAATTTATCACGCGGACAGCTGTGGTAGGAAGAGCTAGTTTGGTGGATTTGGCAGTGTCTGATGCTGGCAGTGTCTGATGTCCCAATAAAGTTCTGTAACAATGCCCAACAAAAGGGTACTTGCTACCCTCTATAAGAAATGGCGTTTTGTCTTGTTTCGTTTTTGTCTGCCAAGATAGTTTGCCCAGGCTCAGCTTTAGGAGAATTTGGGTTTGGGACAGAATATACACATTGTGTTTCACAGGTAAGATTAAGGTCAGGTCAGGGTGGAGAGGCAGGAGCAGGAAGTCACAAAAGCCTGCCGTGC
>NW_005364521.1:914568-933502 GCF_000412655.1 Myotis brandtii | reverse complement strand
ACCCTCGGGGAGGGGGTGGGTCCTAATCATCTGCCAGGCCCTCGATGAACATGTCTCTAGGAAAGTTCTGGAAACCATGTCCCTTTCTCAGGGAGGTCCTTAGTTTTCCCAGGCTCGGTACCTCTCCCTCCCCCATGAGCTAGCTCCTAGCCACCAGGCCTGCGCCTTTATGGAACATCTATCGTTGTAATCACTTGTTTGGGTCTTTCTTCCCCTCCAGGGGAGGAAAGGATCAGAGATCCCCAAGGTGTGGACACAAAGGGTTAATCTGGCTCTGAAAACGGAGTGGAAAAGCAAGTCCAGATGTGGAGGGGGAAATATAAAATGAAAGGTCTCTCTGTTTAAGACCCTGCCTTTGCCTCCCTTCCCGCTCTGGCCACAAAGCTTCACCCATCCCAGCTGGTTCTAGACACGGGGGCATGCCCGGACCCCGGGCCACGGCTGCAGTGAGCTGCCAAGCCTGCCTGGAGGTGACTGCCTCTAAAACCCCACCCACCCCGACAGTGACCCCATTCTTAACCGCATCCTGGAAATCTCCCGACGAAAAATGAATGATTACAGCCCCAGTTCCCTCCTCTCTCTGGCCTGGCCTGCCGGCCCTTGGAGCCCGTTAGTAATGTCTCCCTCCCACCCCATTATCACTTGGCAGGACGCAGCAGACGCTCCGCCAGCAAGATAGGGATGGTCTGCCCCTTCCTTTTCCTTTCTCCTGTCTGCCTTTTCGATAACTGTACCTTTTTGTATCTTTAGCACGTTCATAAAATATAGGCAAAGAGGTGATAAGACTCGAATC
Source organism: Myotis brandtii (assembly GCF_000412655.1). Taxonomy (NCBI): domain Eukaryota; kingdom Metazoa; phylum Chordata; class Mammalia; order Chiroptera; family Vespertilionidae; genus Myotis; species Myotis brandtii. The sequence goes on along the minus strand of NW_005364521.1, from coordinate 932,709 downwards.
AGTACATTTTTCAAGGGTTTGCAGCTCTTGGAAAGGCCTGCCACAGGGGCGCTGGCATGGAAGAGCTGTAGCAACTGTAGGAAGCCGTCTGCAAGGCGGGGCTCCCGCTCCCAGTAGAAAGCGGGCAGCGGTGAGGTATTCGCAGAGTATCTTTTGATCCCGAAGGTGATGGCGCTCGTCTCTGGTTTTGCACGAGGGCCACAGAGAAGCAAGGATGCTGACCCCTTCCGTTGACACTCCTTGGCAGGGTCGAGACCTCTTCCCCGCTTGTTTCTTGCTGAGAGCTGATGTTTACACGCGGTTGTATCCAAATCAGGCCCACGAGTGCATCTATGAGGGGCCCTGCTGCCCTGAACGGATAGGACTTTTTTTTTAAATCCTCACCTGAGAATATTTTTCCATTGATTGTTTTAGGGAGAGTGGAAGAGAGAGGGAAAGACAGAGAGAAACATCGATGTGAGAGAAACACATCCACTGGTTGCCTCCTGCATGAGCCCCGACTAGGACCAGGGCCCAGGCCAGGGAGGAGCTTATAACCCAGGTACATGCCCTTGACAGGAATCGAACTCGGGATGCTTCGGTCTGCAGGCCAACACTCTATCCACTGAGCTGACCGGCTCGGGCAGGGATAGGAGTTTTAAGGCTGAACCAGTGTGGTCTTTGACACCAGCTCCCTCTGAAGGAGATGCAGCCACTGACCAGCCAACGGCACAGGAAGTGCATGCACGCAGGCTGACAGGAGCAGCGGAGGGGCAAAACCTTCCTCCTCTGTTTTTGAGAACTCCCTGTTTCTAGAAAGTCGGCCCATTATTTGAGGGGTTCCCTGCTTCACGGAAACAGTCGGTGGGAGGAGGGTCCCCCTGCCTCTGCACTTCAGACTTCCCATGGACCTCGCCAGACACACGGATTCCCAGAGGGGCGTTGTTTTCTTCCACTCTGAACAGGATCCCACAGGTCAAGAGCTGTCCTGGCGTTTCTTGCCAAACTAAGTGTTTCCAGAGGCTCCAATGTAATCTTTTTTTTCCCCCTTGAAATGGTCTTTTTTTCCCTCTTTTCTTAGACAGGCCCTGCCAGCTTTTTGGAAGAGATCAGTAAAACCACCAGCCTCACTAGGGGCCAGAAGTTACCCAGATCCTCTGGGAATCTTATCTAGAGATTTACCAAGGAGCTCGGGGATGTCACGATAAAAGAAAAGAAAGTCCGAGTAGGGACTCTCTGCCCCCCCTCCCCCATTTCCTAAATGAGAACAAGCTGTGGTGTCCCAAGGCCTAGTATCTTCAGGTTGTGCTTGGGAATTAAAATCGAATTGGCTTCATGGTTGTTAGGTTTCAGCTCTTAATCCACCGACTCCTCAAGTAGAAAACTGTAAGCTAGAGGCCAGCCATGCGTCCTCATTGTACCTCCCATGGTTTACAGGACTCCTGATTTCAGCGGCCTGAGGCCTTCCTATAAGGATGTAATTTGGGGGGGTGGGGGTGTCTGATTTCTTAACTTGCAGCATTTCTGATCTTTCCAATGATAACACACTTTTATTGGAATAATTTTGGAAATGGGAGAGACTTAGCAAACCAAGTTGGAGAATTTGTAATCTTGCCTATTTGAATCTTAATGTCTTAAAAGGAAATGTGCTGTGTCCATGTACTGCTCTGTTATTAGAAAGTCTGCAGGCCTTGCTTATGCAAATGGTTCCTGCTGGGAATCTCAGGCCCAAGTTCTTAGGTTAACTCATACAATGGAAGCATTCACATACACACACACACACACACACACAGTCACTCACACACACTCATACATACACACTCACACACACACACTCACACACACACTCACACATACACACTCATACACACATACACACCCCTTTCATCCAATATTGGTGCCTTGATGCTAAAAAAAAACCACTTATGTTTTAGTGTAATGATGTTTAGCAAGACTTTTTCATTTAAAACAAGTATTTTCTTATAAATGGCTTCCCTCTTCTCTCTTTTTTTGCTGTTATATGTTTTTAAAACTAACATTCAATACACATTCAAGTATTTCCTCCTTTCCTTGGTTTTAACTCATATAATGCAGTAGTTGTACAAAGTTTATATAGTTGAATTCTGTGTTTAAGAAAATATGACATAAAGAAAGTCACAGATTCTTAGAAATGAAAATACCTTAAAAGAGTATTTAGGCCAGGTTTCTCTAAGCCCAGTTTTATGAAACAGACATTGGTACATGGTAATTCACTTTACAAATGATTCACTTTTAAGGTCTCCCCTTTGAAGCTCATTTAACACAATTAAAATGTAAAATCAGAACTACAGAAGCCAAGTTTCTTTCCAGAAAATTATCTCTTGAGTAAATTTAGAATTATTCATTTAACCATATGCCCCGGGAATAATGCCAAATTCCTGTATACCTCTGAGCCTGCCACACTCAGTTCCCTCTGCTTGGACCACTTCCCACTCCCTTCACCTAACAAACTCCTAATCTTCCCTCAGACACCCCTAACATATGGTCTTAGAAAACCCTGCGTCTTGTATTTCTTAGTTGTACCCATCACAATTCTAATTAGTTCGTTGTGGATATAACTCTTTAACGTCATTCTTTTCTGCTAGATTGTAAGTCTATGGGGGCAGGTCCCTGCATGTCTAGTTCATTGCTCTGTCACCAGTGCCTAAAATAATGCCTTGCACATAGTAGGTCCTCAATAAACATCTGTGTGAGTAGCTTACTTTATAACACTTTCATTTTTGCCTTTCATCAGTGCTTCTTGGTGCATTAAAAGCTAACACATCTGAGGCTGATGCCTGCAGGAGGGGTTGGAGGGAAAAAGAACCACCCTGGATTCTAGGATTATAGGCCAACCCTTCCCCCTCAATGGCTCCCTTTTCCCTTCCAAGGTTCTAGCCCTGGCTCTTGTCTTCTCTTCATTCTCAATATGCTCTTTTCTTATGTATGAATCTACTCAAATGGCTTCAACTCTTCCCTCCAGATCTCAGCTTTATCTCCAGGGGTGTTTTCAGCTCCTAAAATGTCTTCATGTATAGACCAATGGAACTGCCAACTCACCTTCTTTGCCCCTCAAACCCATTGGTTCTCCCACATTTATGGTATCCCTGCCCGTGCAGTCACCTGGACCTGCGGTCTGAATGCCAGTCAGCTGCTCGAGGCAAGTAGACTTGGAAAGGAAGCTCTTCTGATTGGGCAGAACCGGACTTTTCCTCATCGAGGGGCCCGTTTCTAGTTTGTGTCCTCCCTTCCGTGAGGTACCCCAGAAGGTAGATGTTCCCCGATGGGAGTGCCAGTTTCTGAACTTTCTGGAAGGTGCCTCACTAGAGAAAATCAGACTTCTTTAGAGAAACTCAGAACGTGGCAACCGCAGGCTTTCCATGAAACAGAATCTATACAAGCACCAGGAAATTGTGAAAGCCAGGCCCATCCATGAGAGTCATTAAGTTCTGCAGACTTTCCATGGCATGTCTGGTCTTGGCGCATTGCTCTGGAATATCCCTTTATCCACGCCCGCCCTTCAAATGATTTGCTGGCAGAGGTGAGGGAGAACTGTTGGCCTTGGAGCTGAGGAGCTGAACCTGAGCCCTGGCTACTTTTTTCACTGCCTGTGTGCCCCTGGCGAGCAGTTTCTGCATCTGAAACTCGATTTTCTCATCTTTAAAATGGATCGCAATCCCTATGGGCTTCATGGGGTTGTTCTGAGAATCAACTGTGATGATGTACATGAGATGCTCTGAAAACTGTACAGTGCTGCAGAGAGTAGAGAGTACCAAACATGAGATATTTAAGGGACTCATGTTCCTCCTTCATTAGGTTTGTCCTCAATATGCCATCTGTGTGGTATCTTTACTTATATTTCTTCTTGAAACAAATCACTTCTTAAAAACTTATTCTTGAAATCTTTATCCCTAAAATGTATGTAAATGGGAGGTAACCATAAAAATACAGTACATATGAAACAGCATTATTAAATTCTCGCTAATACTGTTGCTCTCTAAACGCTCTGAGCCTGAGGCCCACTCTCCATCAATGCACCAAGAAGCCCTGATGAAAGGCAAAAATGAAAGTGTTATAAAGTAAGCTACTCACACAGATGTTTATTGAGGACCTACTATGTGCAAGGCATTATTTTAGGCACTGGTGACAGAGCAATGAACTAGACATGCAGGGACCCTACCCCCATAGACTTATACTTTTTTTAAAAAAATATATTTTATTGATTTTTTACAGAGAGGAAGGGAGAGGGACAGAGAGTTAGAAACATCGATGAGAGAGAAACATCGATCAGCTGCCTCCTGCACACTCCCCACTGAGGATGTGCCCGCAACCAAAGTACATGCCCTTGACAGGAATCAAACCCGGGACCCTGGAGTCCACAGGCCGACGCTCTATCCACTGAGCCAAACCGGTCAGGGCAAGACGTATACTTGAACGTGGAATTGGGTAAGTGTCCGAGGTCTTAGAGACACTTAAGCCCCAAGTGGAGGCTGTCTCCTTGACATAATCTGAAGGAGGAGGAACTGAAGAGGGAGGAAGATGCTTATGGGGTTGAATTTGTGAATGCATGACTGTGTACCAACTGAATTCATTGTATGACCAGCACGCTCACGGTCCATCCTTCTGGAACCCTGCTGGGTGAACATGCTGGGTACAGATGGGAAAGGTACACAGAGAAGAGTGTGCAGATGTGGATTGGATTCCCTACATTTACTATTCACATCTATCACTAATTAGAATTGTGATGGGTACAACTAAGAAATACAAGACGCAGGGTTTAGTCCCTAAATCTTATTTCTGAATCTTCGTTTACTCATCTGTAAAATGAGGTTGGTGGAAACATTAGAAAAGAACTATGTAGAACAATGCCTGCATGTGGCCTAAATGCTTAATAAGTGCAGCTACTAGGCCTAGTGCAAGAGCAAGCCTTCTATTTTTGCCCCTCATATCAAGGGCGGAACATGGTGGAAGTTTCTGGTGCTTTGGTTCTGACGAGTATGGAATAATTAGCAAAACTAAGGAGAAAATGTGGGGCTGTTTCTCTACTATCAAAGTAAAGAGCAGAAGCAAAGTGATTAATTGAACCATTATGATTTTTAAAACATGGGGAAAATGTCAACTAAGAAAGCAATTTCAACCCCAGCAAAACTTAGCATGGGCTGTCACCCACTGTTTCAAAAGAGTATTCGCAGTCAGCTCAGTGTCAAGGGCTTGGCTAAAATTACAAAGCCCAGAGGTGTTGATATTAAGCGTTTTTAAAAAAGGGAGTGCCAACTCTAAGTCTTCAGGATAAGAAGAAATATGATGGGCCCAGCGCCTTCTCAGAATTTCTTACACTTCAAAGAGCGTGTACTTGGCAAAGATTCCACCACTTTCCTGAGTTTGGTCAACGGAGCTGAGCAAAGGCAAAACTCTTAAAATCCACCCAGATGGAACTTTTCCACGGGCCCTATTTGGGTATAAATATTCATCAAGGACTAGAAACTTAAAGGAGATATGGGCCTGAGCTAGGAGTGGTTTGGACTCAACTTCAGCCAGTGTCCAGTCGCCTCGCTGGCTCCTGCCTCTCAGGAGGGCCAACTCTCCTGAGACGGGGCTGCTGTTGTCTCGAGATCTGAGCCAACCGCCTCCCAGACCAGGCGAACCATTGGCGTTTGTTCTCAAGAGACTCCCAGCCAGAAACGGGGGCCTCGGGTTCAGATGAAGGTTCAAGTTAGTCGTCTGAAGGAAGGAAACACGGCAAAGGCTTGGCTCATCCTCCATCCTGAAGTCAGTCCTTTTGTAGACAAACTGGAAGGAGGATCATAAACTTGGAACCAGACATTAGAAGTTCAGGGTCTGGTTTGGAATCGTGCCTTCCCCAACCCTCTCAGGTTCATTTCCTTTTCATCTCAAGATCCTTCCTAAACCTAAACAACAGCACCAAGGAAAGTCCTTCCCTCTCCCCTCACCCCACTCCTGATCTCGGTCCACGAGTCAGGTTTTAGATTAAGCTCCATGTGTGGGGCAACTGGAAGTGGCCGATGGTCTCACCCACTCTACTCCACGTCTGTCTCGTATCCTCTGGCCTCATGTTCTCTCTCCCCCTTTCCATCCCTGCAGGATGCCTCCCCTCTGTCAGGATGGAGAACTGAGTTGCTCTTACTTCCTTTGAAACCTTTCCTTCTCTCTCCTGTATCCTTCATTCTATTTCATTTTCTATCCAGTGCCATTGTTGAGCCCTTACTGTATGCCAAGCTTTGTGGGGGCACACAAAGGAGAATAAGGTATGGTCCCGGAGTCAAGGACTTCTAAAATGAGAATTTAGGCACGAACAGGATATTAAGGTACAGGAGTTAAGCAGGCAAGGCTGAGTGTACATGTTCCAGGGCCATTCAAACCGTCCATTCAGTAAGGGAGTAAATCCACACCAGGAGTTCAGAGGACTGACAGCTTCATGGAGGAGGGGACTGGGGAAGGGGGAGGTTTTTGTCCCATAGAGAAGAAGGCCTTGCAGCATGCATGTGAGGAAGAAAACATACGGTCAGGGAACAAGTGACCAATCAGTGTGGGGGAGGCAGAATGTTGTAGCGAGAGGTGAAGCCGAAAAGGGACCCATCACACAGAAACTTCAGTTCCAAACGAAGGTCCACGGAAACACTGGAAAGAATCCCTAGGAGCAGGTCCCTGAGACAAAGCGGTCCATTCACATGCTTGCTCCACGGGCTGCAGCAAGAGCCCAGCCCTCAGCTCCTTGTCCCCACACCCTTCTGCTGTTTGGATACATAACACTTTCCAATTATTTATCAAACTTTGTCTTTTTTACTTTCTTTTTAAAAAAATATATATTTTATTGATTTTTTACAGAGAGGAAGGGAGAGGGATAGAGAGTTAGAAACATCAGCTGCCTCCTGCACACCCCCCACTGGGGATGTGCCCGCAACCAAGGTACATGCCCTTGACCGGAATCAAACCTGGGACCTTTCAGTCCGCAGGCTGACGCTCTATCCACTGAGCCAAACTGGTTAGGGCTCTTTTTTACTTTCTAACAGTATTTCAAGGAAAATTTACAAGTAGTGAAAATTCACACATCTCAAGTATTCACTTGATTACACGGATATTCTCTGCTACCGTTCGGATGAACACACAGCACACTTCCTGTGCCCCAGAAACTTCCCTCATGCCCCATTCTAGTCAGTAACAGCCTCTCTTACAAAGGCACCCACTCTTCTGACTCCGATCACTGTGGGTTGGTTTTGCCCGGTTTTGAAGATCACATCAATGGAAGACCACAGTAGGTGGGCTTTTGTGACTCACTTCCGTCAAACATATTTAAGATGGCCCTTGTTGTTGCAAATATCAGATATTTTTATCACTAATTAGTTTTCTGTTGTATAAATATAAAAGGATTTTTTTATTCATTTTTCTATTGATGGAGGTTTGAATTATTTCCATTGTTTGGCTATTATGAATAAAACTGCTCCAAATACTCTTGTCCAAGCTTTTTCTGTGGACAGTAGTGACAATCCTTTGTCTTGGGTATATACCTAGAAGTGAAATTGCTGGATTATAGGGTAGGTATATGTTTAGCTTTATTGGAAGCTACCAGTTTTCCAAAGTGATTGTACCATTTTACATTCTCCCTGGCAATGTATGAGTGCCAGTTGCTCCACATCTTTGTCAACACTTGCTATTGTCATTATTTAATTTTACCATTCAGCTGGGTACATAATGCTATCTTATTGTCCTTTTAATTTGTATTTCTCTGATGAGTAATAAGGTTTGGTATCTTTTCCTACACTTACTAATAATTTAGACATCTTTCTTTGTGACATACTTGTTCAGTAAGTCATTCCTTATTTTTTTTTAAATTATATTGTCTTGCCCTGGCCAGGTGGCTCAGTTGGTTGGAGCATTCATCCCATACACCAAAAAGGTTGTGCGTTCAATCCCTGATTGGGGTGTGTATGGGAGGAAACCAATCGATATTTCTCTCTCACATTGATATTTCTCTTTTTCTCTCTCTCCCCCTCCCTAAAAGTAAATAAAAAAACATATCCTCAGGTAAGGATTAAAAAATTGGGTTGACTTTTAAAAATTATTGATTTTTAGGAGTTATTTACACATTCTGGATACAATCCTTTGTTAGATATATGTATTGTGAACATTTTCTCTCTGTGGATTGTCTTTCACTTTCTTAGAGGTATTTTTAAATGAGAGTTAATTTTAATAGCCAGCTCATTAAAATGCTCATATTTATTTATTGAGCATTTCCTTTAGATGGAAAAGTCACAAGGACATAAAACTTGGATTGTTCTCTTACTGTTTTAGCATTCCATATAGTAAGTAATAAGCTATGACAACTTTGCAAATAATTTAAAAAGCTTTTAAAAGATATTTTATTTATTAACCAAGGTTTTCATCTTTTCCTCCTAGCTTTCTCTGATTTCATATTACTCTCTCCTCCTTTTTATGAATGAGGCATGTGGAACAGTGCTAATTTTTCATGAGTATTTACGACTTGGGTTTGGAGTACTTCTCTTAGTGCTTTAAAATGTCCGAGTCCCTTGTCTTGGCACATTTTTCCACTATAAGGACTCCCCTAAGAAACAGGATAGTTGGTGCTGTGGGAGTGGCCTTGCCCACTGAGTAAAGAAGGAAGGAGAGGGAAAACCCTGCCCAGATGGAGGAGGTACACAGAAGTGATGCTGAACAGAAACTGGCCATTGCAACTTGAACTAAGGAAACAGAGAACTAAGGGTGAGAAGTTGGAGAGAGGGAGGGAGAGAGGGAGAGAAGGAGAGAGGGAGAGAGATATTTTAGATCTTTTCAAATAAAGAAAGAGCTACCTAATAATTAGAGGGATTAAGAAAAAACAGATCGCTCTAGGAGGAATAAATGCTCACCAGTGGTATTCTTATAGCATTTAGCTTCCCAGTTCATCTCACGTTTAAGGTATTAGATGGGGTACTTGGACCAAAATAGAGTTTTTAAATCTTTCTGGACTTGAAGTACTTTGACACCCTAAATTCTAATCCTTGCTCTTCTGCTAACAAGCTCTCTGATCTAACCTGCCAGATCTGTTTCCTTATCTGTTAAACAAGGAAGTTGACCTCAAGAATCTCCAAAGCCCACTCCACCTGTTGAAAATTAATTCTAATTGCTGAAAAGTACAGTATAAGAATTTTTCAAATAGGTATATGATTGTTTCCCTTGTGATGGCCCCAGTCTGGGCTGGGTCCCAGGAAAAGTGCCGAGTGGGTAAGAGTAGATGCTCTAATTAGTGTGAATCTTCTTCCAGCGTGTTCTCCCTGCGGGCTGCTTGGGCCTGTTGGCTGTTAGGACAGACACGAGGAGACACAGCTTTTCCATCAAAACCTGCCTCTTCTTCAGGTCCTTGCAAACACAGGGAGGATCCCCATAATTTCCTTTTCTAGTTAATTAGCGGGATCTCTTTTTCTCTGTTTAACGTACCATATGCAACTGACAAAAATCCAGAACAATTGCCCCCAGTGGCATTTTAATATCCAAGCCGTGTGTTGTTCATTTTGATGCATCATCTGCTCCACAACAGGACACGGAGGGACCCACATTGTAGACCCGTCGGAGATGGGAAATCAGAGCAGTGCAAAAGGGAGGGTTTTGCTGCAAGATTCTGGATCTTGTCAATCAAGTGCCCCTATTTCAAAGGCTGATTTTCTTCCTCTCAGTTCACCGAAGAATCCTACTTGGGATGTGTGTGTGTGTATGTGTGTGTGTGTGTGTGTGTGTGTGTGTGTGTTGTCCTTGCTTTCCATATATATATTTGTCCTTGCTTTCCATATATTCATATTATATCAGAAGATAACTGAGGATAGACTCTCTCTATAGTCTATCCTCAGTTATCTTCTGATATAACATGAATCTACACCTTCCTGCAAAAAATCAAACTCGCTGGGCTGCGCTTGCTGGCACTCCACTGCTGGGCTTAGGAGAGCCTCCAGCCGCTGCCATAAGAAGTGTCCTGCAGGCCAGCTTGGCAGGCCCTGCCATCCCACCACCCCAAAGGGTTTTGGTTGAGAGGCAAGAGCAGCAAGTTCTCAGATGGAAAATCATAGATGTGCATCATGGATGGATACAGGGGAATGCATTCTCCACAGTGTAAGATGGATGATATCCCTCAAATTAGAAGTTAAATAGGATGGAAAACATTGGGTGTCAGACTTGGAAGGCATAAAACTGGACTGTGACCCGATCCTAATAGCTCATCCATCCTTGTCTTTCAGCACTTGGCTCACATGTCGCCTTTGGGTAAGCTTTCCCTGACAGCGCCAGGTAAGTTGAGTACCTCCTCTTCTGATCTCTGAGGCCCATGTTTGTATCTCTGATCAAGGCCTTTAGATACCGGTATAATCTTGGATGGCTGAACTGGCTGTTCCTTTCCTGGGATTCCTTTCCTTTTACTTCTCCACTTCCCAGCTCAGTCCCTGGCACATAATCATGGCATATGTGCTTGCACAAAGTAAATTTTTAAAGTTTGCAAAATCAGAGGTAGGTAATAAGTTTCATCAGAATAATGTTTTGGCCCTGGTGAGGTAGCTCACTCGGTTATGGCATTGTCCCCATACTCCAAGGTTGCAGGTTTGATCTCCAGTTAGAGCACATACTGATACAAGAATCAAGCAAGGAATGCATAAATAAGTGGAACAATAAATTGATCTCTCTCTCTCTCTTCCCACTTCTCCCTCCCTTCTTCTCTCTCTCCCTAAAATCAATAAATAAAATAAAATAAATCAAAACAATGTTTTTATTCTCTTTACCACTTCACTCATTAGTTCTTTTAATAGTGAAAACTCATGTTTATTTATTTATTTTTTAAATACATTTTTATTGATTTCAGGGAGGAAGGGAGAGGGAGAGAAAGATGGAAACATCAGTGATGAGAGAGAATCACTGACTGGCTGCCTCTTGCATGCCCCCTACTGGGGATCGAGCCCGCAACCCAGGCATGTGCCCTTGACCAGAATCGAACCCCGGACCTTTCAGTCCACAGGCTGACGCTCTAGCCACTGAGCCAAACCAACTAGGGCGATAACTCATGTTTAACTTACACACATTCATTATTTGCCAAGTTTTGTGTTAAGAACTAAATAGATAGTTGGTGTGAGGAAAACTTTTAGGCCCATTTTATTGATGAAGAAACTGAGGCTCAGAGCTAATGTGACTTGTCCAAGGTAATAGGAAACATGTGGCAGAACTGGGATTGAAACCCAGTTTTTCTATGCCAAGTACCTCAGATCTCAATCCACTATAGTTGTGCATGTGTGTGTGTGTGTGTGTGTGTGTGTGTGTGTGTGTGTGTATATATATATATATGCATGTAAAGCTTTATTTCAATGGAGGTCTTAATATAGCTGGGTTCTTTTGACTGACATGAAAGCATTCCTTCCCAGAACAATGTGTTAAATGTATATAATAAAATATGTAGGATTACAAACATTTATAAAAACAAAGTTAGTAACATTTGTGCCTTTATTAAATTAATTAGCAGCTGATGTAATTACTACTATTTCAGCATGGGACCAGTAGAAGTGGTCCTTTGGGCATCTCCCACTGCTGGAATAGGCTATGAAAATACCAGATTTCCATTGGTGTCAAGGACACAGGGCCTGCATCTAGCTATCTTTTTCTAATGTAAATGTCATGTACAATAGCTTTATTTGATTTTTTTTTAGAAAAAGAAGACACCAGGGCTTTGTCTGCCAGGGCTTTGTCTTCATTCATAATTGAAGAAATTGCTAAATTTCAGTTTCATGTTGGGGATGTAAAGATGCATTTACATTCTGGGTACCCTCAATTCTATCCACAGATCCCTTTTTTAATGTCACCTCTATCCATTAACAAGATTAAAAAAATCTCTCTCCCTGACTTCATCTAAAAATAAGAAGCCCCAAGTGCTGACCCCTCCCCATATTAGGGCCAGACCATCTTAACAAGGACACTGAGGACCACAGGGCCAGGGCAGGGGTGGGGAGCACAGGCGGTGGCAGGTAGGTGGGTGGCTCTGCTCTAGGATGAGGGCAGGGCTGTCACTTTCCCTCCACCCCTTCCAGCCAGCCGATGAACCAGGTCAGTCACCTCAGTGCTCAGCCTCAGCATCAGACCTGGAAATGCCACTTAGTCATGCAGCCCAAATAGATGCTGTCTTCTTAAGGCAGGTTTATTATGGGGTGTTAGTCAGCCAAGAGCCTTTTCCCTATGCTCCTGCCCTTTGGTGCCCCTGACATCAACACCACGAAGGACAGAGCCTCTGAAGACATAGATGGAGCACAGACAACTTGTCTACCATCACAGGTCAGGAAGGAGGCGGAAGCGGCCACTGGTTACCAGTGGTACCTAAGAGCTGCCAGTGGTAGCCAGTCCCCCTTTGCCTCAGACTTCTCTCCACTCAATGCTCTGTTTAAGGTGCAACAACTGGGAGAAGAATTATGCTCATTCCACTGTTACCCTGTTGAGATGAGCAGGGTTGGGATGTGGCTCAGATGTGTACAGTGCTGGGAAATCTGAGGGTGGGTATCAAAAGAGGAGAAAAAGGTGTGTGTGTGTGTGTGTGTGTGTGTGTGTGTGTGTGTGTGTGTGTGGTGGAGGTCTAGGGACATAAAGATTAGGTCACTTGAGGGTGGGTATCAAAAGAGGAGAAAAAGGTGTGTGTGTGTGTGTGTGTGTGTGTGTGTGTGTGGCAGAGGTCTAGGGACATAAAGAATCATAGGTCACTGGCATGATTTGGCCTTTCTCGCATCTTTGAGAAATGAGTTTCATCAGACTCAAATTTACATGGCTGAGAACAAGACTTTCTCAGTCATTGTCTTGTATTCAGCACTCAGCACAGCACCTGACACATAATAAGCACTGAATACATATTTTCTAAATGAAGAAACGAGTGGCTACTGCCCTGACTTATAAGTAAGACATCCAAGGCTTGGTGGGGGTACGAAGTGCCTGTGTAAGATCACACATCTGAGGCCAATGACTGGGTGCCTCTCCGGGACGGCTGCTTTTTTGGAAGTGTAGCAACCAGACCCGCAGGGCAAATTGTTGTCATTGTCATGGTTTTGCATATGATGAGGCCTGAGTATATTTATGGCGAGTTCTAAGTTTAGCTACAAAGAGAAGGTCCTGCAATCTGATAGCTTAGAAGCCACGTGTGACGTAGGTAAGCTGGACTTGCTCTTCCACGTTCCAGCACTCAACTACCTCTGGGATTCCTGCACTGTGCTAATGATGGGGATGCCGACAACAGCAGGAGGGGATATATTTTGAGCACTTACTATGCATCTAGGCACTTTACCTGCTTTATCTCATTAACTATTGTTTAAAGGCAGAACTACTACTAACTCTTCTCTCTCCAATGAGGAACCAGAGGTCCAGAAAGAAAAGCAACTTGGCAAAGGTTGCAGACCTAGCAAATGGCAGAACATGAATCACATCTAGATGTTATGCTTGCAAAGGTCATGTGACTGACCACTCCTCTAAATGGCCTCTAAACCTTGTGGCCAAAGCTAAGTTCATAGCCAAAATGTTCACTTGACCTTCTGAGGATGAAGTTGAAATCACAGTATTCTGAGCATGGAAGTGAAGGAACATAGAAGATACCCTTTTCTCCTTTATTCATCAAAGATGCTGTGAGTCAATGCACCTCTCAGTCACGTCACATGTAAATTTTGGCTACACCAGCTCTCTCCCCCATGTCCCATCTCCAACATTAAGGGACTGACCAAGCAGATCATTAGATTTGGCTCAGCTCTTTTATATAGTGATTCATTTGCATGTTCTCCAAAGACTGATTTCACAAAGAAGCCAGTATTTTAAAACAGGAGGAAGAAAAGAAAAACAATCCATAAAGAAATCATGTGGCTTTGAAACAGCAACCATGGGCTGGACCCTGGTGTTGCTTTGTCCTTCGAGAGAGAGTGAGTTGCCAAATGGAGCCTTTGGTTCCTTCCCCCTCAGCAATTGTATTCCCTTTTAAAGCATGTCCTGGTGGGGGCTTGCACCATGTTTTGCTTGGTCCTGATTCACGTGCTAGGGGTAGAACATGAGTCAGCCTGACCAGGCATGGATACACAAGCTTATCCCTAGGCTAGAGTTCCCTGGAAGCTCTGGGCCTGGGATCTCTGGGAGGTTTTTCTTTTTCTTCTTTTTGTCAAGTGTTACTGCTTCTTTAGTTATTTCAGGGTAACATTATATGATGCCTTAGAATGTCTCCCTGCCAGCCTACAACTCCTCACTAGAGAATTCTACAAGGCTTCTAGAAAACCAGGAACCAGGAGAAATCTAGAAGCCCTTGCTCTATGCCTGGGAAATGGCTTTTACTTGGTGTGGGTGGTAGTAGACACCTGGTGGTGACCTAGCGATGTCAGAGAGGTACAGATTCGTAGTGACATTGGCAAATGCTGGGTGGTTCCTGGATCAGACTATCACTGTGTAGGAAGGCCTTGATCTCTGTGAAGCTCATGGCAATAATCATAGTCCCTCTCCACCAGACCTCTGCTTCTGATGAAAGCCTTCTCATTTCTTCTTGGAGTGGAAAGAGCTTAAGTTTAGAATCAGAGAAGAATGGGTTTGTGTTCTTAACCTGCCATCTTCTGATCTTAGGCAAATGATTTAAACCCTTAGTTTTAATGTACTCACGTTTAAAAAGGTCATTGATAGTTTCTCATGGCAGTCCTTAAGGCTAAATGGAATGAGATGTGAGAAATGTCAACCACCCGTGTGCCTTTAAGAAATGTCTTTCCTTCCTCTCTTTTGCCTTCCCTCAAACTTGTCTGCCCTGACAGAGAACAGACGAATCAGTCTTCCAGAAGAGTCCTGAAGGGACAAGAGCCAAATCAATGGTGAAAGTAAGACCACAAATGTAAAAGGGTTTGCTTCTCATATGAAAGAGCAGACAATGAGCCAAAGAGTTGATCTGGGAGTTTTATAGGGCTTTGCAGTTGCATTATTATTATTTCTGTTTTTGTGAATTTCCACGTCAGATATCTGGACTTAGATACCAAATATAAGTTTCAGGCACCAAAAGAGTCTCACATGGGCATATATGAGCCCCAACACCTTGTTTAGCTCTTTCTATAAAAGCTTCATAGAAAACATTTCTTGAGCTTCTGTAGATCTGTGCCATTGATAGATGAGAAGCTCTGAGATGGGTTCGGGACACCCCAAGGTTCCACGTGAAGTTAAGGAAATGGCATGAACTTGAGCGGCTCCTGTGGAAGTGCCCGGTGGCCCTGCATCTGGCGAGATCATGGCAGCTGCCAGCCAAGGGAAAGCGGGTACTGGGGGGAGGGGGGGAGGCATTTCCAGACGAAGGCACTTAAAAAGCAACTGTCTCTTCTTCTGGGTGTCCCGAAAGGCTGCTCCACAGTTCTGCTTTCAGTGGAACAGTTTTAGGCCTACTTTTCCATAAGGATTTGTTATTTGGGAGACAGCCTGGTAGACAGGAAAGGTCAACGTACTAGAAGGTTCTCATCCCAGGTCCGCCACTTCATGGAAAAGTGGCCTGTCCAACGTCACCCAGTGCATACATGCCTACAGTTGTTATAATGACTCAACCCCTTGCCCCAAAACTTTTCTTATAATAAATATTTAAACCATGATGGACGAACACTCGAGATATGAGAACTCCCAAGGTCTGTACTTAACATGACAGATTTTCACTTTATTTTACACACACTATTTTGAGTAAGCAACTTGGAAAGAAAAAATGATTCCCTTTTTAAAGTCAAATCAAATTCCTCTTCTGAGGTTGATTCTAGTGGCTTGCAGGGGGAACTATTCCCCCACTTCTCTGCTCCTGACCTTATCCTCACTGGAAGTGGCCGAGTAGGGGCGAAAAAGAAAGACACATGAGCCTGTCCCTCCTTCCTGGTCCCCAGCCTTTGCTGAATCCAACCTATTCTTTTTTGCCCTTGTCACCTTTGGTCAGTTAATGTGGAGAGATTAACTGACCTTCCGAGGGGAACAGCAAAGTCACCTTTCCACTGTCCTACTTGTAGAAGGCCTTGGAGCTGAGATGCTTAGATTAAAGCCTAGAAATGCTTTGTGATTAAGCCTTTCCCTGCCTCCCTTCACCACAGGTGGCAGATGCATTGGTGAAAGCCATCATCAGCCCCCAGCCCTACATATTCAGACACTTCTGCACAATATGACAAGCATCTGCAATTTACAAAGTAAAGGCTTCAGCATCTGTTTTAGGGCATTGTTTAAGGTCTTAGATAATTTATTTCATTTTTCTTTCCTTTTCTTTCCTTTCCTTTCTCTCTCTCTCTCTCTCTCTCTCTCTCTCTCTCTCTCTAACTAACTAAGGCTCTCTTTTGGGCCAAGTTGCTTATACACCTATGGGCATGTCTCCAATGCTATGGCTATTAAGGCCTTTAAGTGACAGCTTACTATATTTTTAAGATTGAGGGAGCCAACGACAATTCTCGAGGAGCCGTGTTTACGTTGGATCTGCTCACCCAGGCGACGTGCCAGCAGTTTTGCACGTTGCAGGAACTGGAGGTGAAAGCAGGAAGGGCTGAGTACAGAGGGGAGGAGAAAGCTGAAGGACAGGAAAGCCAAGAGGGATGTGATGTGGACAGGGTGGAGGGAGACGCCCAGCTGGCAATGTGCTCAGAAGAACCATCGCTGAATGCTCCCCTGACATTGGGCTGAGGGGTGAAAAATAGAACCTTTTGGAGCCAGTCCACCGGCACACACTCAGTCAACAGTGAGCATGCTCATAGGTCTCTTTGTCCTCGTCCCTTCAGAATTCCTGCAGGTTCCTTGGCAGCCAAGGGGCCTGTATACTTGCAAAGCCCAATGGGCTTCAGCACAGGTTCTCAGCGACCTCAGATAAGAAGCTTGATCCCTCTGGCCCTCAGTGCCCTTATCTAAAGGGTGACAAGAGTTCCATGTTCCATGTATCTGTTGGGCTAGAATGCAGATGAGATCATTGGTCCTTGTCCTAGTTCATCGAGGCAGAGCAATGGGCTTTGGTTCAGCCAAATGAAAATTCATTGCTCTGGACACTTATAAAGAAAAGTGTGTCCTTCATTCACCCAAAGACTCCTTCCAGCATTCACACACCCATGGAGATGTACCACCGCCACTGACAATAACAATGGCTGACTCTCGCCAAACCGGTTTGGCTCAGTGGATAGAGCATCGGCCTGCGGACTGAAAGGTCCCAGGTTCGATTCCGGTTAAGGGCATGTACCTTGGTTGTGGGCACATCCCCAGTGGGAGGTGTGCAGGAGGCAGCTGGTCGATGTTTCTCTCTCATCGATGTTTCTGGCTCTCTATCCCTCTCCCTCCCTCTCTGTAAAAAATCAATAAAAATATATTTAAAAAAAAAACAAACAAAAAAAAACAATGGCTGACTCTATTTAAGAGCTCATGTGCTAAGTCCCTTTATATGCATCATCTCATTTAATAATCACAGTCATCTTGGGAGGTAGATGCTGCTACTGGCTCCCCAATTTTCAACTGAGGGCACAGACTCAGAAGCGAATTAGCTTGCCCAAGAGCACACAGCCAGTAAGTGGTAGAGCGGAGATTTGAACCCAGATCTGGTTACAAGAATACCAGTACCCCAAATTCTTAAATACACTTAGTAAACAATAGAAGAACAAATCCACAATAATGGTTGATACCACCAAGAGAAACGGCATGTGGCCTTCAAGGCCCTTTGTTACCAAGCAGAGCTGGCTATTTCGTCATTCTCAGGGAATTCTGGGTTACAAGACCTCTCTTCCCCAGCAGGAAAACAAATACCTCAAGAGCATCCATCCAGTGGGAACACTGGGCTTGGCGCAGATGAGAGGAGGTAGGAGCTGTTTCTAAGCTCTGTCACTAACTGTTTGTGACCCATGGGGAGTCCCTCGGTCTGTCTAGGGTTGGTCAGAGGCCCTCTAAGACTGCTCCAGTTGTTATGTATTTTATGTTCTCTCTTGAAGACCTTTTTATGACTTTCCAGCTTCTGGCCGGGGGTGGGGAGAGAAGGGGGGGTAGGGCAGTAGAGACAGCTTATATGCCATTTAAAAATTATTTCTCATTTGGTAAATAGGTCCCTTGAAGCTCTAAGTGTCTATGAAATCATTTTGAAATGCCTACATGTGATTATGCACTCTGATGCCAAATGTTATAACC
>NW_005364521.1:912382-914458 GCF_000412655.1 Myotis brandtii | reverse complement strand
GAGAGCTTCTCCTCTCCCCACTCCCCGCCCCCCACCCCGCCCCTTCCCTTGACTTTTTGAGTTGAAGACATTGGTTAAGCTACAAAGTGGCGATCTTCCTACTGATTGTCATAGGCCCAAGAGGTAAAGACCATCTGCCCTTTCATCTCTACCCACCACATTCCTTCTCTAAGCCTGTAATTGGATCGAAATGAAAAATAAACCCTTTGCAGGCCGAGGAAGCTGACACCAGAGGGGACAAGAAGGAGAACATGTCCCACCTCTAACCTAGATAATCACACCCTCCTATGCAAAGAAGAAGAAAAACAAGGCAGGGAATGTAGTCCAGAATATCGTAAGAACTTGTCCAGTGACAGATGGCTACTAGACTTCCCGCGGCGATCACATCATAGAGTATATGCAGGGTGGGGCAAAAGTAGGTTTACAGTTCATATGGAAGATAAAACAATAACTAATAATACAAGAATAAACGGTTTCACAGACCCACAACTGTAAAGTGGGTCGAAAGTGTGGCGAGAATTCCACAGAAGGAGAGAGGGATCAATTCTGCAAATAGTCTGGCAAGTGCAAGGGGTGCATGGTGCATTCCAGAGAAAGGCCCGGATGAAGGCTGACTGGGTGTAGATGTTCAGAAGGGTCGCCGGCCTCAGTGTGGGAGTCGGTGCAGGTCAGCCTTGCAGAGGAACAGCTGTAAATCGGATGCGTGAATGCTGCGCCTCTAAGTGGCTGGGCTTGCGTTTTTATTTTGATTCTGACGTAATTTCTTTATTTTTCTTCTCCTCATTCTACCCCGCAGGTAATGGCAGATGTCTAAGGAGGACTTTGCCCTGCAAGACCAAGCCCCCTGAAATCTGAGTTTAAAAATAACCGATGTGGAACTTCTCGGAGCACCTCTGTATTTAGTACATAGGATACTGCCCCGGTTCACGAATCCCTTAATAAAGCCGATTGGATCTTTTTAAAAAGGGGGTGGTGGAGGGAGAGACAGCTTTAGGAGATTAGCCTACACTGTACCATCACTGTCACTGTTGCTGTGAGTGGCGGGGGGGTCGGGGCTGGGGAAGGGGGGACGACTACCCTCCCCGCATTGGAAACGGGGAAAGAGGGGCTCAGAAAAGAGACTGTCCATACGGTGCAGCTAAGAAGAGGCAGGGCCAGGGTTTCGATGCTAAGTCTTTCCTTATTCCCTGGCGCCTGCTGGGGCCAACTCTGCCTGACCCTGGCTGGGCCTCCGTTTCTCCCCTGGCCAAGGAGGCCTGCTCCCTTCCAGCTCCTGTCCTGTAAGCCTCCAGCCTGTGCCCTCTCCCGACTGCATTCAGGTGAGGAACTGGTGGGTGCTGGAGCTACAGGCCAAGCCGAAGGCCCCTCCTGCAGTGATTCACCCATGACCTCCTGGGCTCCTGGCCAGTCCTTCTTGAAAGGGAAACGTGCAGACCTTGGGGACAGAAATTAGTTCCCGTGAGCTGGAACCGCTGCCGCTGCCAACATCACCAACTAAAAAACCGTGCGTGGAAAACACAGAGCACTGGGGTGGCAGCGAAAGGGGGGGTTCCTTGTGAGTAAACAGTACAAGCCAGTCCCCCCACCCTCCGACCTTCACCTCCATTGCTAGAGGGGGGAGGGAGAGGGAGAGGTAGGGCTCCCCCTCCCGCAACAAACCATTGGATGACCATGTAAAAGAAGGTTTTCACCTTGTTTAAATTTCAATTAGCATTACCAAAGAACTAAGACTCATTGCAAATACTTCACACCAGGGCTTTTTGTTGCTGCTGTTTGTTTGTTTTTATGCCTGAAGGGGTGCCTATTAGTTAAACAAGTGTTCCCAACTATTTTGTTTGCTGGGAAGTCTTGGAATTTAATGAGTTTCCTTCTTGCTTCTAGCTAAGTCTCCAGGAACGCATGGGAGAGGGAACCGGGGAGAAGAAAACGTCTGGGTAAGGACAGACAAGTCGCGGCTCACCTTCTGGACTCCCGGGTTGAGGTCCTTGGCCACCTTCGCCATCCTCTCTGGGCTGGAGACTCAGCGCCCGGTTTCTCAGGCGGAGGCGCGAGGGCGCTCAGCCGGGACAGCGCTGG
>NW_005364521.1:896882-912102 GCF_000412655.1 Myotis brandtii | reverse complement strand
CCCGGCGGCTCGCGCCCGTCCCTCCAGCGGCAGGAGCCCGTCCCCACGCCCTTCTCCTTTAAAGGACAAAGGGCAGAGGGAGGGGCGGGCCGCCGGCCGCGATTCATTCAGGTCAAAAGGGAGAGTGATCAAACAGGAAGGCGGAGATATTTTTAGTGAGCTGGGTCCAAAAATAAATGCTGAGCTCTGTTCCCCTCCCGCCTCTCCTGCCCGATCATCCTGGGAGGGGTCCAGCCGAGGGAGGGCAGGTGGCTTGCAGCAGCATGGCCGTGGCTGGCTCCCTTCCCCCTCAACCTGGGCAAATTCTCCAATCCCCAGAGAGGAGGTGAGCGTACCAGCGAGTGATGCGTATTTTAACTTGGGGTTTGTAAATATGAACCTGCCTCTCATAACTTGCTCTGGTGTGAAGCCGCCTGCTTCCGTGAGGAAGCGAAGACCGTCCTGATTTTATGGATGCCGAGACGTACACCTTCACTCCCACCCGCATGTTCTCTTACCCTGTCCTTGTAGTCATCTCATTACCACGAGGACCATCGCTCCCATTTGACAGGTGAAGAAACGTGATCAGAGAGGGTGCCTGGTCTGAAGCGGAACTCTCCAGCAGGGCTTTCACCGGGACCCAGAGGGGGAACTCACCTGGGGAGAAGGGGCACAGGATTAGAAACCATAATTCAGGAAATTCGTGCTGCAGCATCTAACAACTCCTATAGGACAGCACTGGCCAGCCCATAATTCAGGAAATTCGTGCTGCAGCATCTAACAACAACTCCTTTAGGACAGCACTGGCCAGGCTTCCGTCCGCGCCCTGCTGTCTGCCTCGAAGCCCACATTCCTCTACTGAGCCAGTTCCACGGACCTGGGTTCCCACAGGCATTTTCTCTGCCAGGACAGAGGACTAAACACAAGCCCCTTCTCACTCTGGGGAAAAAACTGCTCTTTCTGTGGGTTCCATCCTGGACCCCACATTGGCAGGGCTAGAAACCAGGCTCAAGGAGCTAAAATAAAACTCGGCCTTGGAGGGGCTGAAGGGTGGTGTTGTTTCAAAGCACATCATGTTGAACTGATTTGGGGGCGCAGGGGGAGCTGCAGGTCACACCCTAGGACAGTGTTGGCGAACCTATGACACGCGTGTCAGAGGTGACACGCGAACTCATTTTTTTGGTTGATTTTTCTTTGTTAAATGGCATTTAAATATATAAAATAAATATCAAAAATATAAGTCTTTGTTTTACTATGGTTGCAAATATCAAAAAATTTCTATATGTGACACGGCACCAGAGTTAAGTTAGGGTTTTTCAAAATGCTGACATGCCGAGCTCAAAAGGTTCGCCATCACTGCCCTAGGACCTTTTTATCGGAGGCACTTTCCTTCTTAAAGCCTTTTGGTTCTTAACACATCATCATCTCCAGCAATCACAAACCTGGACCAATGATCCCAAATTGTGACCCCCAGGTTCCTGGAAAGGGCTTTCTGGTGGTGACTCCCTTGTTGCAAGACCCGGGATGGCCTTTTCCTTCTTTCTCAGATTTCTGCTGTTATTGGTGCTTGTCTTGCTTGCTTCCCAGCTACAGCCCCAAACACATCACGTAATAGATGTTCAGAACACGTGTTGAATGAAAGGAGGCTGGAGTCTGGCTTTTCATCAGCAGTGAGCAGGCGAGGTGGACTAGGGAGAGATGGTGCAATGCTACACCTGGTCTGGTTTGCCCAAACTTCCCCGGTGGGCTGCACGTTAAGCCAGCGTGTAAATACATAATCCGTAGCCAACAGAAGCCTGGCCGGAGAGAGGTTTCTGCGTGAACGGGCCTTTCAGTAGCAAATGCTAGGAACAATAGTGCTGCACTGAGCTGTCATGCCTGAGGCCTTCTAATTCAGCAGCCTGGAGAATAACAAAGGCAAGCTTTATCCCGCGCAAGCTGGGCAGAAACCTTCCCAGCGACGTCATTTCCCACTCCCTTCCCAGGCACCTTCTTGCCCGTCTTGAGAAATCATTGTTCCATGGAATCATCCTAATTTTGTTAATTTGAACACTGTTAGCTCCAAACACAACACTCCCTCCCCGTCTCCTAATGTTTACCCTTGGGCCCAGTTGCAGTGAAGGGAGTGGCTATCGTGGCTGTTTCTCAGAGTGTGGGAATCCGGAGCTACTGCCTAGAGTGGCCCGATCTCTCCTTTCTGGAAGAGAATGTGTTGCGGCTGACAGGTGGTCCTGCCGCTGGCCGGAGCTCGCTGTCTCCCCGGCTGAGGCTAGTGACCCGGACACCGGGAGCCACATGTTCCAGGAGACCGACAGAGCTTTCGTGGACACCTGGACAGACTACTGTCATTTGGTGCTGTTCTGGGAAACGGAGGCGATGTGGCCGGTACACTTCAGCCTCACTCTAACTCTGAGGTCCACTTGCTTCCCTTGGAGAGCAAATGAGGCCTCTGTTCCAGGCCGGAACAGCAGAGAGATCTGACTTCCCCGAGGTTCGTTGCTTTGTGATGCTGGGGCTTGTTAGAGGCTTCATTCATTAGAAGCTTCATCCATCCATCCAGCGGTTTGGGGCACCTGCCTTAAGCCAAACCCTGTGCTGGGTACTGGGGACATCCAGGTAAATGAAAGCATCTCTCCCTTTCAATAACATCTTGGTCTTATAAATACCCCCAGGGCTCTCTGGTATATTTATAAGATTCTCTCTTATTTGAACTTCAAGACAACCACTCTGGGGGAAAATGGAGATCAGGGACAGTCAAGGGCTCTGTCCAGGTCACACAGCCAATAAGTGGCAGAACTGAAATTTGAACTCAGAGCTTCTACCTCCAGACCGTGTCCTTTCAGTTACACCCACTGCCTCCTAAAATGACCGTGGAGGACTGATTATAGGGAAAAAGAGTGGGCACCTGGTAAGATGGTGGCGTTGTCCTCATCACTAGAACTAGGTTTGTCCTAACTGGGATTTTTGACCTATGCTGTTTTCGCCATTCATTCACTTATTTCTTCATTCATTCAACAAATGGTGACCTGAGAACTACAATGGGCTAGGTCCTGAGCTGTGAATACAAAAGACAGTGAATAAGACAGGAAAGGTTCCTGCCTCACAGGGCTTCTATTCCAGTGAGGGGAGACAGGCATTCAGCAGACGAACAGATAATTAAATAAGGTAACTGAGTAAGGATGGGAACAAGTGCCTTGGGGGGCACGAATGGAGGAAGAATTTACTGGATGTGTGACTCCTTCAAAGCAGGTGGTCCAGGAAGGCCTGATGGAGGAGGTGACATGTGAGCTGAGACCTGAAGAAGGAGAATGAATCAGCTATGAGTGGAGCCACCATGGAAAGAAAATTCCAGAAGGTTGGAGTCATGAGTACAAAGACCCTAGATGGACATGTGCTTGCTACGTCAGAGGGATCATAAGGTCAGCCTGGCTGAGGGCAATGAGGGTCAGGGAGGATGGGCTAGGTCCTGAGCTGTGAATACAAAAGACAGTGAATAAGACAGGAAAGATTCCTGCCTCACATGTCTCCCCCCACTGGAATAGAAGCGAAGCCATTGAATATCACCTCACCTGCTCATTTCCTTCTGAATCATGGAATAGAATTCTCATGATTCTTGGGTCTGTTTTAAAGGCTTAGTTCTCTGCTACTTTTTTTTTCCCTCTGCTACTTCTTGGAGTGAAGTTTGGTGCCTCTTTTTTAAAAGAAATACCCTTGCTTCTCGTTATTCTTGAAGCTTCCTGGGGCAACAAGTTACATTTGTCGAGTAGCTCCTTTTTAAACTAGCATTTACCCTTTATCTCAGAGAGGGTTCTAGTTATGGTCCTGGGGGTGGGACCATATTGCACATTAAATTTCCATAGGTATAATATTTAACGCTACACTCAGCCTATGGAAAATGTATGAGAGGACCTGAGACAGGTAGTCAGGGGTTAGGTCGTGTTGGGCCCTGTAGGTCACACTAAAGGGGGTTTAAATTTTTATCTGAAAATAGTAAGAAGCTATAGATCATTGCTTTCCAACTGAGATATAATGTGCACCATATATGTCATCTCACAATTTCTAGTAGCCACATTTAAAAAAGTGAAAAGAAACAGGTGAACTATGTATGTTTTATTTAACCCAAAACATTGTGCAATGTGATTGATATAAAATGCTATTGAGATGTTTTACGTTCTTTCTTTCATGCTACACCTTTGAAGTTAGGTGTGTCTTATATTTCAGGCCATCTCAGTTGAGATCAGGCACGTTGCAAATGCTCAATAGCTACTGTATTGGACAGAGAAATTATAAAGAGTGTTAAGCAGGGGTGTGGCAATATCTGATTTACTATTTCACTCGCAGCAAGGACACCTGAGAAGTACTAATAGTAGAAACCTGGCCAGTAACTAACAACCCCTCATTATCAGATGGTGAGACCAAGAGGCTGGGCACCCATAGCTGAGTGTCTGGTCTACTCTGGTTCAAGCACTGTGCTGGGAGGGACAGTCATTTGTCCAAAATCACGAAGCTAGAAGGAGGCCACGCAAAACCTTGAACCCAGATCTTTTGGATTCATGCTAGATACTTTAGGAAATCCCAATAACCCTCGCTCACAATGATGATTTTTTAAATTGTTACAATGTAGCAAGTGTGGCTTAGTTGAGTGATAGCTTCTCGTTGGTTATGATTTTTATACTATATTTTTTCACCTAGTATATTTTAATGTGTACTAATTGATATAAATATGTATACCATGAACCACATAATGTATTTTAATTTGTATCCACTTGGGCCATCATTTGTACCATATATAGGTGAATTGTTCACAGTTTAAAATTTTTGGTTTCTTTCCTGCCATTCTTGCAGTAACTTTAATTTTAGAATAACTACTTATTTTTTTCCATATTTTTGGATGCCCTCCTAGATCAAGAAAGACGTTGCCTTTAAGGCCGAAACATCGGGATAAAAACAAAACATGATTGTTGGAACCGAGTATCCCCCTGCTTTATAGCCTGTCTTTGGCAGGGACAGGGAAAGACAGAAGGAGATCTGCCCATGGTGAAGGAGCACTGGATCAGGAGTCCAGAGCCCTGCATTTTGATCCTTGCTTCACTAACAGTGGTGTGGCTGACCATCACCTGCAAGGCCACGTACAACCCAGATTTGTTATTATTTACCGGGAGCAAGTGATCCCTTTGGTCTGAGGTTCAGATACATCTCCCACCTGATGGTGTGGTGGAGCCATTCCCTTCTTGGCCAGGTAGACAAGGGAGTGGGAAGAGCACAGGATTCAGACCCAGAAGAACTCTGTGTGTTTCAACTCTGTCACGGGGGCGAGATCAGTGATTAGGGCAATATATTTAAGAGTCTCTGAAAAATGAGGATAATGATCTTTACTCCTCCTGCCTTACAAAGTGTATTCACATATTCATCTATAACCGTCCACAGTGGGCGGAATTCCGATGACCTAGGCCCTTGCGTGATCCCCTCCCCGTGAGTGTGGGTGATACCTGTCACTTGCTTCTAACCCATAGAATGAGGCAAAGATGGTGGGATTTGGGGAAAAGTGAAGGGATTTAGCAAATGTAATTAAAGTCCCTAATTGTTCATCAAAAGGGAGATCGTCCTGAGTGGGCCTGACTTAATCAGGCGAGCCCTTTAAAAGAAGGTCTGTGTAAGTCGGAGACAGGAGAAATCTCTGCTTAGATCCTGCTGGCCTTAAGGAAGCTGCCGTGAGTCCTACATCTGTAAGGAAATGGATTCTGCCAACCCCACGTGAACTTGAAAGAGGAGCCAAGCATCAGAGGAGACGCAGCCCCAGCTGAAACCTTGATACCGGGACCTTAGCCATGTGAGGCCCTGAGCAGGGGACCCCTCTCAGCCGTGTCTGAGCTCCTACCTGGTGGAAACTATGAGATGATAAATGAGTGTTGTTCTAAGCTGCTGAGTTTGTGGTCCTTTGGTAGACAGCACAGAAAACATTCTCACGATTCTTGGGTCTGTTTTAAAGGTTTAATTCTCTGCTACTTTGTTTTTCCCTCTGCTACTTCTTGGAGTGAAGTTTGGTGCCTCTTCTTTTTTTCTAAAAAAAAAAGAAATACCCCTGCTTCTCATAATTCTTGAAGCTCCCTGGGGCAAAAAGTCTCAAGTGTCGAGTAGCTCCTTTTTAAACTAGCATTTACTCTTTATCTCAGAGAGGGTTCTAGTTATGGTGGTGGTGGTGGTGGAAACATATTGCACATTAAATTTCCATAGGTATAATATTTAACGCTACACTCAGCCTACCCATCGTGCGTGCGTGCGTGTGTGTGTGTGTGTGTGTGTGTGTGATTCTCTGGTTTCTGCAGCAGCCCGTCTGGGTCGCAGGAAGGAAGTGAACAGGTGAGGTGAATGCGTGCCTGGTATTTTCTGTGTGCTGTCAGTACTTATGAGGTTAAATTGTGTGTGTGTTGCTTTTTTTAAATTTTTGACTTAATAAAGTTTTATTTTTCAAAATGTACAGCTGGTGGGACCTGCTGTTCACGCATCTTCACCAGCAGCTGGGACACGTGCACCGCGGTGTTTCTGGTGCACGTTCCTTGTGCTCTGTGCTTGGACACTGGTTTAACGAGTCCCTCCCTACGGGCTCCTGCAGGGCTGCCCTGGCCCAGGAGCCCAGCATCCTCAGTCTCTTAGCCACCAGGCTGGGCTCTAAGCTGGTGGTTGGGAACTTCCTTACAGAGGTTGTCATGTTGCTGTGACACCCGACTAGGTGACTGAGTTTGCCCAGAACCGGGCCTTTGTGTTCTTCTTTTGGGCCTTGCCCCAGGTTTGCTCACTGGCTCTTTGTCGTTCTTGGCTGACTCTCCGCTTCTTTCTTCTTGGCCCCTCGGGCGGCAGAGCAAGCTCAGAGAGCTGGGCTCCCGCTGCAGCCTCAGCCTCGCTCAGGTGCTGAGCTGTTGGATAAAAGGGAAGCGCTGCTCACAAACAGGCCCAGAAAACGCCGCCTGCAGCGAGCGGGTGGGGCAGAGGTTGGATTGTTCATCCATAAAGCAGCCCCAGGTGGTCGAGTTACAGGTGAGAAACAAGCTCTGCTCAAGCCTCAGCGCTAATCAGGATCCCAAACCAGCTGGGTTCACGGAGGAGACGCTGGGGCGGCTTGAGGGCTCGGCCTGGGGGGGAGGTGCAGAGACAGGACCCAGGCTTGGGGGCGCCTGGATGCCCTCAGGTCCCTCCAGAGCCACTCCTTCCCGGCTCCTCCCGCTCTGCCTGGGAGGCTGACCTGCTCCAGCAACGGACTCCCCTCGGGTTCAGCCAGCAGGGGCTCCGGCGGAGGTCAGAGGTGGGTGCACTTCATTTCTCCACTTTCCACTGCCGGCCTGGGTGTGGAAGGTGGTGGTGTTTCTCTGCCTGTAGAAGCTCTGGCCGCCTGGGACAGCTCTCCCTCTGAGCCCCTTGGGCCTGGGGCGTCCCCGCTTCCTGGCTTCCTGCTGTCACCGGCCTGGGGTGCTTCCTCCTCCCTAGTGAGTTCCTTGAACCCTGTTTTCTCCTTCGTTAATAGGCCCTTTGTTACTCTCCCTTCGTGGAGGGTCCTGGCCCATATGGAAGCCAAAGGGGGGTCTGGGTGAGGCCTGGGCGACCTTCCTAGGTTGTTGAGATATAGGCTGCCCCGTGTGTTTCTTATATAGTCTTTTTGCTGTTGGCACGTGAATTTGTTAAAGGAATTGGGATTCGGCAACTAATTAGAACAGGAAAACCAGGTAGAAGTGCTGGGAGAGGCAAAAAAAGAAATTTGGGGGGCCTTCACATGGCTGCCCTTGTGTCAGGAGAAGATTGTGGAGTTTTCCTTCGGCCACGGACAGTGACTGTAGGTATTTCACTCCCTGTGCCTCAGTCTCCTCATCTGTAAAAAATGGGTTCATTTTGAGGAGTGAGTGTGGGCAGTGTGCAGAAGCCTGGTCTGAGCCCTGGTGGCCTTTCCCAGTGTGGAGTGTCTCCAGGCCAGGGTTCCAGCTAACAGGAAGCCGGCCTTGAATCTTTGGGGATGAGGCTTGGGTGTGAGACGCTGGGGAATGTGGAGCACTGTGCTGAGCTGGGCCCTCTGTAGCTTGAATCACTATGATCCGCTGACCTGCATGGAGTTGGCAGTGAGATGTAGCAAATTACGTGTTGTGTTCTACATGCCCATTGGGGTTGAGGTGTTGGTGTGACTCACTATACAGGCTTAGAGGTTAGTACTGCGACTCCAAGTTCCTAGTCTAAGGATGATTTTGATCTTTGGAGGAGGGGCGTTTTGGGTGGGGTGGACTAGCTTGGAGGGGCCTGGGTGGTGGGTGTACAGTGGCCTCTCAAAGGGGAGTTTCCCAGCCTCAAGGGGCATGCCCGGGATAATTGGTACCAAGTGCCACTTCTGAGCTACCATCAACATGACTTTGCTGCTCTCTATCTAAGGGCGGTTTCACTGTATCCTCCGAGCACCTTGAAGCAGGTGGTCTTATTCCCATTTATAGAAGAGCAAACTGAGCCCTGGTGACATGAAGTAATTTCCCCCAGGTTACAATTCACGTTGCAGAACCTGCATTTGGACCCACGTGTACCAGACTCCAAAGTTGTTACGGATAAAACCTATAAAACAACCACTAAAGCACCAGCAACCATTGCTTGGGCTGTCTATCACCTGCCAAGCTCTGCCAAGCTCCCTACGCTATCGGCTCTGCATCCCTAGCATGGGAGTAAGAGAAATTTCATCTCCCCGCCACACATCCACACTTAACACCTGTGCTGTACTTGTAGGTAACCCTCCACAACCTAATTATGGGGACTATTTAGAATAAAATTCAATTTTAGAATAAGAATCTACTCAGCGGGCCTGCTCAATCCATCAGAAAATCTCTAATGAGTGAGGGGTTGGGGAGCATCATGGCACCCCTGTTTCTCAGGGGAAGTTAGGAGACAAAGGAGATAAAAATCAGTGTAGTTAAAGTCATCATTCACATCTTTTCTCACACTCATATTTTCCATTCTGTTTGCCTTATTGGCATTTTAATTTTCCAAAGCCTCGTGAACCTGTGTTCCCTGGTAACATCTCTCCATGAGATATTGAAATCATCCTATACTCTGGAAAATAATGGTGAAGATGTTTCCGGATGTTACCTTCGGGGCAAAGTTGACATATGTGGGTTTTGTTTGGATTAAAGTATCTGAGGTCCTGTGTGTGTGAACCTGCATCATTTGTGCTTTGGGACCAGCTCTGTGCTTGGGCTCAGGGCTGAAATTAGACTGAAGTGCAAAGGGGGTGATGTCTGGCTTGATCCATCTCTTCTCTCCTTCTTGCCTGTCCTCTGTGATTAAATTGACCTGCCTGGGCATCCCATTCTGACCTACTTCCCTGTGTACTACCCATGCTGCAGCCTTACTATGCCAGGGCTCCTCACACGGGGAACCACTCGCTGGGGCTGCTGGTCAGCCCCTGAGCAACGGATGAATGGATTACTCTGACACGCATTTCTGTGAAAGAGAGGCTAAGGGACAGCTTGGCTATAGGAGCAAAGAGCCCTGTTCGCCTGCCTCCTTAGGCTTGATTGTAACAACAGCTTGCACTAAAATTAACCATTAGATACTATCAGTAGGGTAAGAATCCTTGAGAAGATACATGCGTCCTTTAAGCAAGGACGTTTCTAAGTCAACACCCGAGGGCTCAGACTTGTTTGGAAAAGTCAAGGCAGGGGCAGGCGCCTTCAGCCAACTCCTGTCCCAGGCCTCCCCACATTATTATTCCTTTTTCTGCCCATCAAAATCTACCTTCCCTAGGTACCATTCTCTCAGCGCCCCTGCCAGCCTCCCACTCACTGGGTTTGGCAGCACACTGTTGAGAAAAGAGTGAGGGTTTTGCAGTCTGGCATACCTGAGTCTGAACCCTGGTTCTACCACGTATTAGCTATGTGGCCATGGGCAAGTCAACCTCTCTCTGGGATTGTTCGAGCTCTCAAATGGAAATGATCAGCCCTACCTAAGAGGGTGGTACCCAGCTTTAGGAGTGAAGCTGTGTAAAGCACCTAACCCATTTCTTGGTGTGCAGTAATGGCCATATTTCTTTCCTCTCCCCAAGATTCCTCTCCCTTCTCAGGTGCACTCAATTCTCCCTTGTTTATCACGAATAGGTTCAGAATAACAGGTCCCCTCATTGGTTCCTCCATCCTCAAGGAGATGGAACTGTCACACACACAGATCTTTTACTGCTCATCAGTGACAGATAATGGCTGAGTGCAGGCAGGGGTGCACTTTCTTAGCTGATGAGTGAGCATCAGAATAACAGGTCCCCTCATTGGTTCCTCCATCCTCCAGGAGATGGAACTGTCACACTGAACAGATCTTTTACTGCTCATCAGTGACAGATAACAGCTGCATGCAGGCAGGAGTGCACTTTCTTAGCCGATGAGTGAGCGTTTGCCCAAAGCAAACAGTAGGACAGGACCTCAGAGGCGTCCCGCCCTCACCTCGGTGGCCTCCACAGGACGTTTCCTACCCTCTGCGTGGATGCTTCCCATGTCGGAGAGCTCATTGTGTCAGCAGTCAGTGCCAACAGTTTTGGACAGCTGTCATGGTTAGAAGGTGCTTCACTCCCTTGGGCTGACACTGTGTCCCCAGTGCTGTCACCCGTCTGTTCTTTCCAGCCCTTGGAACCCATTGAGGGGCTCTCCCGTTGATGACGGTGGATCTATTAGAAAACTGTGGTCATGTGTTCACGCGGTCTTCTCTCCATGCTTTCCTCCAGATTTCAGGCATTGTTTTATTCCGCCTAAGTTATATCCCACCATTCCATCCCACCTCATCGGCAGTCATCCTTCCCTCCTATCTTGGTGGCTGTGGTGCAGCCTGTGGAGGGGTAGGAGCACCAGCTTTGAAGTCAGACAATTTGCTTCCAATTCCTGCTTGGGCACCCGCTGGGAACCTCAGTTTACCCCTCCATAAAATGGAATCAATAATACCGGCGTCATAGTACTGCCATGCAGATGAGATGTTCTGATATATAGAAAACATGTGTTCTAGTGCCTGGCCTGGAGAAGGTGTTTGATTCCTGGCAGCTGTGTAATTGTTATTTAGGAATTGCCAGGTAGGCAGTCACCATGTTTGGTTCTCTTATTAGAAAATCTTCCCTGTGACTTCTAGGGTTTTGATCAGCCTGAATTTAGGAGATTCCCCCTCCCTTTTACCAGGAAAATGACATTGAATATGTGTTTCACTTATTTCATTACAATCACAGATTCTTTGTAGGAGGATAGACTAGTCAAAATACTAGTTCAGCGGTTGTTTTAAGATGTTCGTTTGAGGCAGGTTTTAATTTAAAAACAATTTGGATCTCCTATGGCTTAACCATGTACACCCTAAGAGGCCCCGTGGGAATGCGATGGAATGTCCAGACATCCATGGCAGAATTCCAGAGCTTCTGAGAGATGAATGTGTCCTGTGTCTGATGAAGAAGGTATGAAGACACCAAATCCCCCCGACAAAGTCCAGCAATGCCTGACCCCTGACCAGCCTTTCTGGAAAGCCTGGATGAGCTCACCCAGAAGAAAGGGGTGGGTGGGAGATTTCAGGAAAGATTCTTAGTTATCAGAAGTCAGGCAGTGGAAGGTCTGGGGCTTCCTGTTGATTCCCCCAGTTGTTCTCATAGCCCAAGACACATGGTTTGGCCATGATGTCATCTGACATGGATAGACACACTGAGGCCAGAAGCTGTCAAGCAGATCCTGGGTTATGATGGAGGTTAGGGGATATGCATTTTGAGGGCCACGTGAGTGTGGAGTGAGTAATGTTTTCCAGTAGGATATTAACATCTATCCCATCTTTGGGGGGGTGGTTAGGGAGTAAAGAATTGAACTGTAAGATGTTAAAAAACAGTTATAAAATATCCTCCCCAAAAGATGCCTATCTTTTCAAATTAAAAATCTTGTATTTAGTAGTCTCATCTTTTGTCATGCTAGGAAAGTATTTTCATATCATCCAGTTGAGTTTAGATGACCAATTCAATCATTCATTCATTCATTCCTTCATTTAGTCAGTCACTCGGTTGGTCATTCAGCCATTTGGTCTGTGGTTCATTCATTCAGTCTGTCATCCCATCGGCGCATCAGTCATTCAGTCTTTCAGTCATTCGACAAATTACTATTGTATATCTCTTTCTGTACCAAGAGCTCTGCTGGGTGTTGGGCACGCGCAATGAAAAAGGATTCACAGGATCTACTCTCCTTAGGAAGACAGATCTTAAGCAATTACAACTACAGGTGATGAATGGGGAGCGTCATTATCGGAAAAGCGTGGGCCCTGAGGTGAAAGTTTGGTTTGGCCGGAGATTACAGTTTTTTATTACCTAAAACATCAGTTTCAAGTGGCTTTACTTCTGGGGTGTCTGAAAAAATAACTCCAAATACTCCTCCATTAGAAGGATTAAGAGCTAACATTTGTGGAGCTCTTGCCATGTAGCCAGGCACTGAGCCAAACCCTTTACAAATATGCTCACACTTAATCCTCCCAATAATCCTCAGTGAGGCACTCTCAGTGTCCCCATTTCACAGATGAGGAGGCCGAGGCTCCCAGAGGATAAGCCACTTGTCTGTAGTCATGTAGAGTGAAGTGGCGGAGCCAGGAGTTGAACCATGATCTGTCTCAGGGTAAATGACTATGAATGCTTTCCTTCCGTCCCCCTTGTGCTCTGGAACTGGAAAACCTATAGCAAAAGGCACTGAGAAGTCAGGGCAGAGAGAGCCTTTGGACCTTCCTAGTGTATTCCTGAGAGCCAAGAGGTCTGTGGTGAGGCTCGCAGTCCACAGGAACAAGAACAAGAACTTGGGTGACCAGGTCAGAGAGCGCTGTGAGGTGAGCTATATTCCCGCATCCCAGAAGGCATGCGAAAGCTTTGCGGGAAGCTATTTGTAACAGTAGAAAGACCTTGGGCAATCCAACTGAGGAATGAATCTCGTGCTCGCATGTGCATTTTAAATGTAGCTAGAATAATATAAACCAAATTAGAAAGCCTGGTGGCCACATGACATCTTTATTTGGTTGTAAAGCAATCCATTACACATACTCCCCTTCTTTTTCAGTGATCAGAAAAATAAAGTGAGTCAGTCATTTTTATAAAAATAGACCCAATATTTCAAAAGAAAATAGTTTTCTTAGAGAACATAGCCTTCTCTCTATTTCTCTCTCTCTCTTAATGTCCCTTCCTCCAACTCAGTAAGATGTATCTCTTGTCCAGATGTTAGATCATTTTGAGCTAATTTGGAAATCTTCATGCTTAATTTAGAAATGATTCATTTATACACATTGAGTAGTACCTAAGTTTGGCCAGGGATGGGGTTAAGTTGCTGGTGGAGGTGGTGATTCAGGCTTGCCTGTGAGTGATCCGTCGTCTATCGCTTGAGATGCCACTGAATCGCTAGGATGACTCAGCATGAGCCCGACGAACCATGAATACAACGGTGAGCTCCCTCAGCAGCTTCTCACACGGCCTGAGATGATTCTGTGCTAAGGGCACTGTAGAGTTTATGCCACATGTTTTCAATGAAGGCTTGAGTGAGTCATGTTTCCCTGTGTCTCCCAGCAGTTCTATTTGGTATTCTGCAGTTACCACAGGATTAGTTCATACATCATCTCCTCTGTCAAAGGGGGTTCTTTTACCCAATATCTTATTAATAAAGATGTCTTCTTTCTTTCCAGACTCAAGAACAGTGAGCCTTAGAATCCAACTAATCTGCCTAAGCCCCATATAACTACAATGGTACTGCCCCTTTTTGACAACAGCTAGTACTACTCCACTAGTGCAATGCTGTTGTTACCGCCCTCACCATCACCACCATCACATTCACCACCATCACCAACCACCACCAGCACCACGGCCATCACTATCACACTCACCACTGTCACTATCATATTCACCGCCACCACCACCATCACTGTCACATCACCACCATCACCATCTCTTCTCTTACTACAAGCATGCAGTATTTTGGAACACTTACCATGTTAGAGACACTGGTAAGTTCTTTCTATGTTGTATCTCAGTCCTCATACCAATCACATATGGTAGGTCTTAATTGGATCCCGATTTTGCACAGCAAGAAAAACCAAGGCTCAAATAAGCAAAGTAACTCACCTAATGACTTGCTATTAGCAAATGGCAGAGGCCTTATCTAAATCCAGCTTATCTGGCAGTATGCTTTTAACCATGACATCGGTGTTTCTGCCTTCGTGATCTTTTCCACCACCGCACAATATATCACCTCTGTGCTGTTATTTGTGTAATACCAGCTGCCTGACACTCGCCACACTCATGAATAGAGCTGCTAGAGCAGACCAGTCATTTTCAGTGTGCAGTGCTTCTAACCTACTGATACTTTGACCACAATCTGCATCATCCATCAAAGTAAACCCCACGAAGGAAAACAGAAGTCCTGCATCAGCATGGACTCAGAAGGGTCAGTCTTAAGCTCCTGGTCTCCTCACTGCCACACTTCTATTCCCTGCTATAGTATTTCATTTCCTCTAGTGAGGACCTTAGTTCTTTCCAGGAAGAGTCTGAGAGCATCTATAAGGCTTTGTGCAAACTTTACTTTGAGTTGAACAACTCTAACCTTTGCCCAGTAGGACCTGGTGGTGTGTTTGGTAATTGAAAATTATCTCATGGTTTCTAATTTCAAGGGGCCTCCAGTGAATGGTGATTCCTAATGTTGCCTTTAGACTCAGGCAGAGTGGCCCTTGTCTTGGGGACCCCACTCTGGCCCTCTGGTGACCCACCCCTTCCAGGCCAGGCTTAGGTTCCCTGAACTCCAGAACACCCTGATTGAAAAGCCCTAACCCCACTTCCAGAGCAGAGTGGGCTTCTTCCCTGGGGGCATTCTCCTCCAAGGACGGACATTATCACACTTACCCCTAGGCCCCCAGACCCTGGGAGGGGGGAAACAAGAGGTGGCTGTTTATGGGCATGGATGGAGTTTCAGTGTCTGCACTTAAATGAGCAAGACCCATGCCCGGGGCAGGGGGTGGGGGAGTGGGGAGGCAGCTAGAAGTAAGAAGAGAAGATAGAGGTAGACTGGAAGCCAGGTGGGAGTCCTAGAGCTCAGAGCTCAAGCCTGGCCTTCCAGGTTGTTGAGAAGACATCACAGCAGGAGGATGGAACACGTTTATTTAGCAGTGTGTTAACTTGATTTATAACATCTATATGTTTAGACCAGCCGTGGGCAAACTACGGCCCGTGGGCCGGATCCGGCCCGTTTGAAATGAA
>NW_005364521.1:891001-896773 GCF_000412655.1 Myotis brandtii | reverse complement strand
ACCCTTTTATGTAATGATGTTTACTTTGAATTTATATTAGTTCACACAAACACTCCATCCATGCTTTTGTTCCGGCCCTCCGGTCCAGTTTAAGAACCCATTGTGGCCCTCGAGTCAAAAAGTTTGCCCACCCCTGGTTTAGACAGACACTATGGAGACCTCTACTTACACCCTTTGGCCCTGGGTCCCTCAAGTGTTAAGGATAGGCCTGTTAGTTACCACTAGAAAGACCAGTCATCCCAGTTTACTGGAAACTAAGGGATCACTTGGGATGCAGGAATTAAAGTGCTAATGGAGAGAGACCCAGGCAAACTGGAACAGGGAGAGTGGATCACTCTGGGCCACTCACCAGCTATAACACAGCGGCTGCTGTTGATTCGGATAACTGTACAGAACTCAGACTTCTCTCTGGGGCAAGAAAGAACATCTATGTACATTTTCATCACAATAGCACCTGGGAATGCCATTTAACGATAGACCTGCTCTCAGAGTCAGGAGATAATCACAGGTCATTCACCACAGGCAGGGCTCCCGTCCGTCGGTCAGGATGCAGCCATTAGCAGTGGCCTTTACACATTGCCACCAAAATCAACAATGAGCACTCATGGATCACTAGAAGAAGAAACATCATTGAAATTATTGCTGGAAGTCAAAATAGCTTTCTGTACCTAGGGTTG
Organism: Myotis brandtii; assembly: GCF_000412655.1. Lineage (NCBI taxonomy): Eukaryota > Metazoa > Chordata > Mammalia > Chiroptera > Vespertilionidae > Myotis > Myotis brandtii. The sequence continues at coordinate 896,096 of NW_005364521.1, read as the reverse complement.
TCTTATTTTTCTAAGAAGAAGGAGGCTGCAGATGGTTCCATCTGAGCTTCCTATCAGTACCCAGTTGTAGCTTAGCTACTGCTGTCTAGTCCAGCGGTCGCCAACCTTTCGGACCTCACGGACCACCAGTGGTCCGCAGACCACCGGTTGGCGACTGCTGGTAAGCAACTCCTTCCCAGAGAGCTTACAGGTAACTAGAGGTATTAGGCAACTGAAAAAAAAACACACAACAAAAAACCAAAAAACAGGTACAAGCACCTTTAGCCAAACAACTTTATAGGCAAAACAGAGAAGTAGGTGGGTTTAAGCTCTACCCATGTTGCTGCTTCTATTTTTCCCACCAACTTGTTTTCTGAATTCTTGGGAATATCGCATTCATTCATTCGGCAAATGAGGCCAAGAGTAGTAGCATGCCAAGAAAAAGGAACCCCCACGCAAAGGCCCTGTGGCAGGAACATACTTGAAGATCTAAAAGCAGACCGAGGCATGGGCTGCGAGAGGAGGGAAGTGGAGCAAGATGGGGTCTGAGAGGCGGGGAGAGGTCCGGTCCTGTGGGGCCACAGTCAAGACTTGGGATTTTATCAAGGGCAATGGAAAGGCATTGTGGCAGGCTGAATAATGAGCCCCAAAGATATCCACATCCTATTCCTAGAACCTATAAATGTTACGCTATGACAAAAATCAGACTTTGCAAGTGTGATTAAGTTAAGGATCCTGAGATGGGGAGATTATCTTGGGTTCTGCAGGTGGGCCCTAAATTCCATCACCTTTGTCCCTAAAAAGGGGAAGATAGAGGGAGAGTTGCCACAGACAGAGGAGGAGGCAGTGTGACCACAGAATCAGAGATTAGACTCATGTGGCCACAAGCCAAGGAATGCTGGCGGCCTCCAGAAACTGCAGGAGGCAAAGAACAGATTCTCCTCTAGCGGCTCCAGACGGAGCATGGCCCTGTCGACAGGCTGATTTCAACCCGGCGATACTGATGTTGGACTTCCGGCCTCCAGAAGCGTGAGACAATAAGGCTTTAAGCCGCCATATTCGTGGTAATTTGTTCCAGCCAAGGAGAGTGATGCAGGCAGTTCTTAGCTTTCGGCTGGAGTATGACATGATGTGAATTACATCTTTCAGTGACCACTTTGGGTGCCACGTGGGGTGGAGATTGGAGAGAGGCAGGAGTTGGAGCGGAGAGACAAGCTGGGATGCTCTTGGCCGACATGCAAACCAGACATGATGCAGCAGTGGAGGTGTGGGCAAGTGGAACCCTCAAGGTTTTCTTTGGAGGTAGAATGAGACTTGCTGGGAAAACCAGGTCCCTGCTTTCAAGGTGTCTTCAGTCCAGCAATGAAGGCAAATAAACATTAAACTAGTATAATAAACTAGGAAAGGTGTTATGATAGACAAAGTTCAGTGTGCTAAGGAAGCATACAGTGTAGGTTATGTAAGGCAAGTATTTTTATCTCCTAGAGATGAAAAAACTAAAACCCAAAGAGATGAAGTCATTTGCCTATGGTCACACAGTGGAAAAGTAGAAGTCAAGTCCAGATCTGGTTTGCTTCAGAACCAATTAATCCCCCCCACTCCCCTGCTCCCAATGGCCTCAGTCCCACAGGGGAATCAGCAGTGCAGAACTAAAGGGAAATGTTTAGCTCTTTCTTTTTTCTGGTTTGCTTCAGTGGTATAACATGGTTTGAACATCGTAGAAATAGCACTAGCGAAATGGGAAAACTCATGACATTATTCAGTTTTCTGCCATTTTTTTAGAGCAAACAAAAGATCTCACTATCTGAACTTCCTTCCTTCCTTCCTTCCTTCCTTCCTTCCTTCCTTCCTTCCTTCCTTCCTCCCTCCCTCCCTTCCCTCTCTTTTTTCCTTCCTTTTTAATCCTCACTGGAGAATATTTTTTCCAAGATTTTTAGGCAGAGTAGAAGGGAGGGAGGAGGCGGGGGGAGAGAGAGGGAGAGAAACATCGATGTGAGAGAGACAGACACATCAATTGGTTGCCTCCTGCTCACACCCAACCAGGGCTGGAGATTGAACCTGCAACGAGGTATGTGCCCTTGACCAGGAATTGAACCCCTTGACTCCTTGGTCTGTGAGTAATGCTCTAACCACTGAGAACACCAGCCAGGGCAGATTCTACATTTCTGAGGAGCCCGCAGGCGATGTTGATGCTGCTGGCTCTGGACCATACTCAGAGTAGCAACGTTTCTAGTGCTCATTTTCAGAGCTTTAAGCCCTCATGTACCAAGGACGAGCCTGACTCCAGTTTGATGCAGCACCACCCGTGTCAGAAACAAAGGTAGCTCTGGCTCTCGGCCAGCCTTCTGTGCGATGGCCCAGCTGTGACTCGGGAGCAGACCCTTGCAACTCTAACCCAGGGACACTTGCATTCTCTCCTGCTGAGCTCATGACCGCCTCCTTGTCAGACCCAACAGGGACCGGCTTCCCAGACTGGGTGACTAGCCTGAGGTTGGCCAGGCTTGCCCCTTCTGGGAGTGCTGTGGGCCAGATGACTTCCTCAGCCTCGCGGTTTCTGTCTTGCTTGGGGCCCCAGGAGGGTTGGCACGCCACAGTCAGCATGATGTTTCTAACACACAGTCCTGGCCACACTCCTCCCCACTTCAAACCCTGCCCTGGCCAGCTCATTGGCTTACCCACAAAGCTCGCTTCCATCTCCAGCCTTTGCAGTCTACTACCCAGCCACATGGAACCTCCGTTAGTCCTTACTTCATATGCTCACTTTCTGTTCTTCCAGGCCTGAGGAGTCTCAGTGCCACTCAGACACCATCCTCAGAGGATGGGGAAGGATGCATGTGGAGACAAGAGAGGAGCAGGATTTGGGCACAAAGACAGGGCAAACCGATGGTCAAGAGCACAGACTTTAGCAGAAGTCCCAGCCTGGTCACCCCTCAGCTGTGTGACCTTGGACAGGTCTCTGGGCCTCAGTTTTCTCATCTAGTAAATGGAGAGTGTAAAATCTTTGTCTCGGGCTGTTGAAGGGTTCAATGAGGATAGGTACTTCAGAGGCTTAATTTTGTACCAGGCTCATATTCTCCGGTCGCCTGGTAAATTCTGTAACAATACTAAGGCTGGAGATCAGCAGATCAGATGAGCTGTTGCTGTCTGGCACCCTCATCTCTCCTACCCTCCCCTTCTTCTCCTTTCTCTCCTTGCTTTTACTCTCAGAACCTCGGGGCCTTCATGGAGGTACCATTCTTGGCATTTCCTCCAGGAGAAATTCCACAGGGGTGGGGCATATTGATGGCATTCCAGAGACTGTTTTTGATAATTGACCAATAGGAATGGCTTGGGGCTGTCCATTTAGCTCCATTATCAGCAGCACTTTAAAAGGAAATGAATGGAAATGTTCATTATTCCGGCCATTAGTCCAAACTTGGAGCAAACAGGAATCTCGAGGTCCAAACATTTCCCCTGTAAGCTTTGTTTACCTTGGAGACCAATGTCAACATAATTAGGGTTCAATGTCAACAACATGGGGAGGTTTGAAGTCCAGGGCAGCGGAAGTCTTTTTATACATCTGGTGTCTGGGGCCACAGTTTACACCTTCCTTTCTAGTGTCGGGGTAGGGGGACATTTCAGGGCTGCTCCAACATGACATCACCAGGTGTGGCTATGGCTAGACTCATGGGGGCGGGAGGACTCTGTGAATCTGTGCAGAGACGCTCCAAAGATGAGCATTTGCTGCGGCCCAGCCACCGCCACCAGCAGCCAGATGAGGCATTGTCTGTCCTTGGGTCACCTACGGAAAAGAGGTAGAGGCCTTGGCTAGGGTTCTTTCCTCCATATTCATCAGCACATGTTTCCCCAGTACTTAGTGCCAGCCACTGTTGCAGCTGCTGTAACAGGGATGCGAACACCCGGAAAGCCTTGCCTCCATGGAGCCCACAGTCCAGTTAGGGTAGAGCTTTACATCATAGAACAGCCTGAATTCAGAGACACAGAGAACCGATTGTAAGTCCAGGGGTTTGGTGGTGGTGGTGACGGGGGAGAAACTTCAAGATCATTTAGTCTCTTGGTTCATTGTCTGTCTTAGAGTCACAGGCTTCTGGAGCTTCTGCTCAGCCTTCAGTTTCAGAGGGTTTTGGTCTCAGCCTCCTGCCCTCCCGCCCTCCAGCTTCTGCTCTGCTTCTACCACCTTGCGAACATTCCCCGGCAGTCTTGCTCAGAGGGGCTCACCACAAGGCAGGGAGTTGTGTTTTTTAAAGAGATGGGGTCACTTTCTGCCTCTCCAGGCTGCCCATTCCATCCCAGAGCTCTGGAGACGACAGACTGGACCAGTTTCTCCCCCTCCCCCACCACCTGCTCCCTGCCTCTGAGCCCCGAGACTGGGATAGGTGTGGCACCCTTTTCAGGGACATTCTGATTTTTTCCCCCCAAGATGCAGAGAAAAAAATTCCCCTCCTGGCTTTGGGGCTAATATGGGCGTGGCTGCTATTCTATCCAGTGCCGTTTCTCCTAGCTTCTCTGGGAAGATGCTGGCCTGCCCAGGTTAGGCCTCCTTACTCTTCTCCGCCCTCTGTTTACCTTGTGATCTGAAAATATGACCGGATTTGCAAATTGGCCAAAGGAAACAGAGACATGTTTTTAAGGCTGGTGACTTGCTTTTGGAGCCTGCCAGTATTTATGAGGCTTAAATGACTTCTCTGTTCCCTGTGTTGTGTGGGAGGAAAAAGAAAACTCACCTCCAGCCCGCGGGAGAGCAGTGTCAACAAGGTGTCCCCGCCCCCTTCCTGCCTAAAGCAGTTTTTCTTTTAACCCAAAGTCTAGGCCAGTGAAATCCTTGGGCCAGAGACCCGCCTAGGAGAGTTCCTTCCGAAGGGAGGGCAGTGCCGACCCACCACAGAACTTTAAAGAGGACGGTTACCATTCAGAAAGGGCCACTGGGGACTTTTGGAAGTAACTGGGCCTTGTTATCCACCAGACAAGAGTTGTGTGATCTTCAAACCAGGAGCTCCAAAGAGCCAAGAGATGATATTGATTCACAAAATCAGTTGAGCCCCCAGGTGGATGGAGAAGGCGTGAAAGGACTTTTATTTCCTTAGCTCCTTTCAAGCTGGTTTTGAGAAACAAATGC
>NW_005364521.1:887209-890838 GCF_000412655.1 Myotis brandtii | reverse complement strand
AGTAAATAAATAAATAAATAAATAAATAAAACAAGGAAGTATGACACAGGTGGTAACAGTTTTGGGCTGGTGCTATGAGAGCCCAGATGAGGCAGCACCTAACTCTAGAGGAGGAGGTGATGGAGGGTTTTGCGGGATGAGTAGGAGTGCACTGACTGGATAGAGACGAGCAGAGAGATTTTTTCAGTAAGGAGGACCCCTTGGGTAGAAGCAAGTATAGTTGCCCTCGGGGTAAGAAAACTGTTGGCTCAGGCTGTGGGACATAGAAGGTGCTTGGTTAATATTAGATTTCCAGTCCAGCACCCCAGGATATAGGGGTTGCTGTTTGTGGGCCTCTCCCGGATTCTACTCATTAATATTAAATTAATTAAGAGTTCTTCGTTAGCCATTGGTAGAGAAATTACAAGTGTCTCACAGTACAAGTCTGGCCACACAGGGAAAGGGAGGGTTACTCCTGCTCTTTTGGCCAAAGTGGCTGAAATAGTCCTTGTTCTTCAATAAATTTCCACCTTTGCTATACCACCTGACTCTAGGGAACAATCCTGCCCAGGGAACATGTGTGTTCCAGGCCAAAAATTCCGTTTCACCGTCAAGTGGAATCTTTGTCCGCATTGTCATTGGTCCTCAGCTTCATAGAATTAGATTAATAATGACTCTGGGTTTATGACACACACCCCAAATTACAAATTTTAATGATGAGATGAACACTCATGACCTGGACTTCAAAACACAAGCTCAGGCGTTGACCCGACATCTAAGAGTGTGGCTCCCTCTTTCACACCATCAGAGGTAACCATTGTCAGAGGTAACCCCATGTCCCCACCCTCTGGCTTTCCTCTCTATACAGGCGTATGTATGTATGTAAATTCATAAATACATATGTGTATATTTCATTTTCTTCTTTTTATCTGCATTTAAAGGGTACCACACTTTACCTAATTTTAGGGACTTGGTTTCCATGTAATACTTTGCTGGGATCCATCCATATGGTGACGTCTCTGTGGTTCATCTGAATGACGGCTGTAGAAAGTTACCCTACATACTACTGCATGCATGACTACCGTATCCCACGGTGTATTCATTCAGTCTTCTCCTCAGGACTTTTTGGGCGATCGCAGACTCTTGCTCTTGTAAACATGGCCTTTGAACATTCGTGTCCATCTTGGTTTTCCAAAGTGGTTGCCCTGATGTATGCACTCACCAGCAACCTATCAGAGAGCCCGCAGATTTCGTCCAATGCAGTGTTTGAAACTGTCATATTTGAAAGTTGTTTCCAAGCTAATAGACATAAAAAAGTGGTCTCCCATTGTAATTTTGATTCGCATTTCCTTGAGCACTAAGGATATGGAACATTAATTCATATATATATTTTTTGGCCTTACATTTCTTCTTTTGTGAATTGTCTGTTTGTTTTTCCCGCTTTTTGTATTGCCTTGGTTGTATTTTACTTACTGATGTTTTGAGGGCTTTTATATGTTCTTGTTACTAATTCAATGAAAGAATTAGTACCTGCATTTTATCAATGGAGTAACCAAGGGGGTCCTACTTGTTCAAGGTCACATAGGTATCCACGTAGGGCCTGACTGACCCGCTGTATATCCAATGGAACATTAATTCATATATATATTTTTTGGCCTTACGTTTCTTCTTTTGTGAATTGTCTGTTTATTTTGCCCATTTTTCCTATTGCCTTGGTTGTATTTTATTTACTGATGTTTTGAGGGCTTTTATATGTTCTTGTTACTAATTCAATGAAAGAATTAGTTACCTGCATTTTATCAATGGGGTAACCGAGGGGGTCCTACTTGTTCAAGGTCACGTAGGTATCCAGGTAGGGCCTGACTGACCCGCTGTATATCCGGGGCACCAGGGCCACGCTGTCTTTCGTCTGCAAAGTCTGGACCTGGGCTGGGAGGTCTTGTTCTTGCCCCTGCTGCACCACCAGCTGCTGAGAGATCTGCCCCTATGTCTTTGGGCTTCAGTTTTCTTCCTGCAAAGCCCTGTGGACCTATCTCTAATTGTTTTGATTTTCTTACTGCTTTTTTGTTTTGTTTTGCTAATCCTCACCTGGGGATATTTTTCCATTGATTTTTAGAGAGAATGGTAGGGAGGGGAAGAGACAAAGAGAACCGCAAGCCGCAGTTTGCCGACCACTGAACTAGGGGAAACTCTCATAGAACATGGCTCTTTCTGTTTCTTCCAGTTTACCTCTCTTATCTCCATCTTTGGGTATTTTCAGGCTGGGGAAGTGTGACCCTGTGGAATACATTTTTAATAATGTTTCTCATCGAAGAAGTGATTTACTTTATAGATACTCCTTCAAACTCACTGTTGTCATTGTTTTCATTCTTGGTGTTTCTAAAGGTGAGCTCCAGAGACTGGGTCAGGGCAATTGTGTGAGGGGGTAGAATTCACTCCCAAAGTATGTTTGAAGCTTCAAGGTTCCCATAGACACAGACATTAGCAAGGTCACATGTCTCTACGAGGTATGGGGTGTCTATTGTGGCTTGTGGCTTCTATGCTCTCGATTGGTTGCCTCCTGCATGCGCCCCAACCAAGGCCCCGGATTGGAGCCTGCAACTGAGGTACATGCCCTTGAACAGACTAGAACCTAGGTAACCTTTCGGACCTCACGGACCACCAGTGGTCCACAGATTACTGGTTGGTGACCGCTGCAGAGTTCTTTTCTTCACTGGTAACCACTTCTCAGCTGGCACAACTGGTTCATAATGTGTAGATACTCACAACCTAAGGAATGGCATCTGATTAGGAATTCAGACTCTGGAGTCAGACTTGTATGCAAATCCTAGCTCGACCACTTACTAGCTATGTGATCTTAGGCAAGTTACTTAACATCTCTGAACTTTACTTTTTTAATCTGTAAATTGAGGACAACACTGATGTTGAGAAGACTAGAGGTGACAATGAGTGTAAAATTTAGCCCAGGGAGAGAGTAGGCCCAGTCTTTGTCCTCAACCTTCAGTCCATGGGCTGATGCTCTATCCACTGAGCCAGACCAGCTAAGATCATTCTTACTGGTTTTAAGTACCAATGTGGCTGCTGTTTTGAGGAAGGAACGTGTCCTGCCAGCTCCCACTTCATCTTGTCCAGTCCACAGTGTGTGCGTGGTCTTGGGAAATGGTCTGGATGAGTTAACTCATCCAAGGTCACAGACTAGTGAGTGTGTGAGCCAGGGTTGGAATCCAGACTGAATGGCCCCACAGTACCGGCACAAGGCGAGGGAAGCCAGATTCCTGCCCTTGGGGAGTTCATGTGTCCTGGGACCGACACACAGTTCACTGCATGCGAGCGAAAGCATCGGATGGATTCACACTGAGTGTTGTTGATGTTTTCTTCTGGGGAGAGACACTGCGTTGAAAGGGAGAATTTATCTCACTTTTTAGCTTATTCCTTCATGGTTTTTTAGGATTTTTTTTTTTTTACATTGAATAACTCATATTTTGGTAATAAAAAGATCACCACATGTTAGATATAAAACAAGGAAGGATAGCATGGAGGGACCTGGAGAGTATCATGCTAAGTGAAATAAGTCAGTCAGAGAAAGACAAATATCACATGATCTCACTCATATGTGGAATCTAAGTAACAACACAAACTGATGAACGGAT
>NW_005364521.1:830340-886174 GCF_000412655.1 Myotis brandtii | reverse complement strand
AAAGAGCCGCATGTGGCTCGCAAGCCGCAGTTTGCCGACCACTGAACTAGGGGAAACTCTCATAGAACATGGCTCTTTCTGTTTCTTCCAGTTTACCTCTCTTATCTCCATCTTTGGGTATTTTCAGGCTGGGGAAGTGTGACCCTGTGGAATACATTTTTAATAATGTTTCTCATCGAAGAAGTGATTTACTTTATAGATACTCCTTCAAACTCACTGTTGTCATTGTTTTCATTCTTGGTGTTTCTAAAGGTGAGCTCCAGAGACTGGGTCAGGGCAATTGTGTGAGGGGGTAGAATTCACTCCCAAAGTATGTTTGAAGCTTCAAGGTTTCCATAGACACAGACATTAGCAAGGTCACATGTCTCTACGAGGTATGGGGTGTCTATTGTGGCTTGTGGCTTCTATGCTCTAGGTTTCCTTAAATCAGCGGTTGCCAACCTTTCGGACCTCACGGACCACCAGTGGTCCACAGATTACTGGTTGGTGACCGCTGCAGAGTTCTTTTCTTCACTGGTAACCACTTCTCAGCTGGCACAACTGGTTCATAATGTGTAGATACTCACAACCTAAGGAATGGCATCTGATTAGGAATTCAGACTCTGGAGTCAGACTTGTATGCAAATCCTAGCTCGACCACTTACTAGCTGTGTGATCTTAGGCAAGTTACTTAACATCTCTGAACTTTACTTTTTTAATCTGTAAATTGAGGACAACACTGATGTTGAGAAGACTAGAGGTGACAATGAGTGTAAAATTTAGCCCAGGGAGAGAGTAGGCCCAGTCTTTGTCCTCAAGGAGTTAATCTATAATAATAAAAGTGTAATATGCTAATTAGACTGGACAGCTGAGTGACCTGGATGAAACTGGGGCTGCGAGGGCTGAGCCCCTTGCACGAATTTTGTGCACCAGGCCTCTAGTATTAAAATGACTATTAATAAAATGGACAAGTCCATATAAAAACATTATAGCAAGAATGCAAATGTTGGCTTCTAGCAGTCTGGATTTCAGCCCTGGCTGTCCATTAACAACTGTGTGGACTTACTATTCTTATCTGTAAAATGGGGATAAGGATACCACCTTGTAGAGTTAGGAGGTAAATTAAGGCAATTTATGTAAACCACAAAACAAGTGCTCAACCAGTGGTGGTATCCTTCACCTCCTTTCCTTTCTGAGAAGCTGGGGTGAGCCCACATCCCTGTGCTGCAGATGGGGTGGCTGATACTCGTGTGGCACAGCCAGCTGGATTCACTGGGGTTAAAAAGAGAGGGTATTTCACAACATATCATTGCAGCACTAGAAGCTGCCAAATCCGCACCCCTGAGTCCCCAGAAAATGCTCATTAAATTATTTTCTCTTTAAGCAGGACTTGACTTGTAGGGCAATGCCTCTGCTATGCTCAGAGCAAGCATGATTCACCACACAAGGAAGCCACGTGCCGATGACCGGGTGACCTCAGCTTTCCTTGCGTGGATGGGTGGTACCGTGGTGGCTAGCATGCCTCTCTGTCATCTAGGTCCCAGGTGGCTCTTAGTTTGGAGCCCATGTGGCACTGTGACCCAACCCGAGAGGACTTCAGCAACAATACGTTGCTCTATAGCAGTGGTTCTCAACCTGTGGGTCGCGACCTCTTTGGTGGTCGAACGACCCTTTCACAGGGGTTGCCTAAGACCATCCTGCATATCAGATATTTACATTATGATTCATAACAGTAGCAACATTACAGTTATGAAGTAGCAATGAAAATCATTTTATGGTTGGGGGTCACAACATGAGGAACTGTATTTAAAGGGCCAGAAGGTTGAGAACCACTGCTCTATAGGAACCTGGGTGGGGGTGCTCGGCTTCCAGAGCGAGCAGTTCCCTCAATGCAAACAGTCCCAGCCACCTCCCATTGGGGGGTGCTGCTTTCCACGGCTGCAGCTCAGGCTGGCTAAGAGGCGACAGCAGGGCAGCATGGCCAGAGCGGGAGTAAAAAAAGGTGGGTTTGCCTGGAGCTGAGACACCCGTAAATCCCCTCTGGGAGCCGTCCCAGGGGGAGATAGTGAGGATACAACATGACACATCACTGGTCACTTTTTTCTCACCCTGACCTGCTGTCCCTTTCTGTTCAACCCCTTCCCTGTCTCTCCTGCCTGCCTTGTTTCCCACGAGGTCCTCTGTCTTGCTCATTGTCTGACTCGGTAGTGTCTTGTGGGAGCTCTGCTCCCAGTTGCCTGGAGAGACGTAGAGAGCTCCCGGGCCCTCAAACTGCTCCCCCTTCAGTATATACCTCATTGTGTCCTACAAGTGCCTGAGGTTACTCTGCTGTAAGATGCTGGGATTTCAGGAGTCTGATGTCATGGGGAGATAGATCGCCCAGGAGACTAGCACCCAAATCCGTAGGTGCCCAATGTCAGCTATTGCTGGCTGGGCAACAGACCAACCCAGGATCCTGGGGTGTACAATTCTGCTTGTAAGTCAGTGCGTTGGCTTATGTGATGGCACAGGCTCTGCTGTACATGTGTTTGTTCTGGGTCCAGGCTGAGGGGTGGTGGTTCCCTGGGGAGCCCATCGCATGGGATGGCAGAGGTGTCAGAGGGCAAGCTGGGATGCACAGGCACATTTCAGGCCCCTGCTTGCATCACATCTGCTAGCATCCCATTGGCCAAAGCAAGTCACATGACCAAGCCCAAAGGAAAGGGATGGGGTCATATAATCTGCCTCTTGCAGAGGGACTGCATGATTTCATGGCAAAAGGCACCAATTAGAACAGTGGTTCTCAACCTTCTGGCCCTTTAAATACAGTTCCTCATGTTGTGACCCAACCATAAAATTATTTTCGTTGCTACTTCATAACTGTAATGTTGCTACTGTTATGAATCGTAATGTAACTATCTGATATGCAGGATGGTCTTACGCGACCCCTGTGAAATGGTCGTTCTACCGCCAAAGAGGTCGTGACCCACAGGTTGAGAACTGCTGAGTTAGAAGGAGGGATGAAAAAGTGGGGCCGGTAATTCAATCTGTGACAAGCATTAACACCTGAGTGTGAACTAGGTGGCTTAGACCAGGGAGAGGAGAGAGTAGTGATGAGAAGGCCTGGCAGATAGGACTCATACAATTCCATGAGGGCGGGTGAGAAAAATATAGACAAAACCCAGTTATTTCCCAGATAGGGCCTCGATTTGGACAATGTGAGGGCCCTGAGTACCCAAGAGCAGTGGTTCTCAAACGTTAGCAGGTATTGAAACTCCCCGGAGGCCTCGTGAACACAGACTGACCGGCCCCACCTCCAGAATTTCTGATGCAGTAGGTTTGGGATGGGACCCAAGAATTTGTACTTTCAACAAATTTCTAAGTAATGCTGATGCTGTGCAGACAGGAACTGCACTTTGAGCACCACTTCTCGTGGGAAATGGTTATCACTGAAGCCCAGCTCCTGCTCGTTAATGCTGATCCAGCCTGGGCTTGGTCTCGCCCTCTCCCCTCTGGTTTCATGCCAATCCTATTCCAACACCTTTTGTCCCTCAATCCCATTCATTTCCTTGATTCTGCTGCCCAGAGAGCTCCTCTGCCTTCCTCCTCCTCCCTAGCCCCTTGCCATGTGTTCCCCTTGCTCCTAGAACTGTGGTCGGCAAACTGCAGCTCGCGAGCCACATGCGGCTCTTTGGCCCCTTGAGTGTGGCTCTTCCTAAGCCTTAGGAGTACCCTAATTAAGTTAATAACAATGTACCTACCTATATAGTTTAAGTTTAAAAAATTTGGCTCTCAAAAGAAATTTCAGTCGTTGTACTGTTGATATTTGGCTCTGTTGACTAATGAGTTTGCCGACCACTGTCCTAGAAGATGAGAGAACCCAGGGCATAACTGGAGCCTGCCCGACAGACATGCCAGCCACAACCGGGCAGCTGAGTCATAACCTCCAGGAGGAAACACGCCCTGTTGTGGGAAGAGATCGCCAGGCGATGTGAAGATAATGCCCTAGGAAGTAGATGGGTCCCTTGGCTCTATTCATGATGGTTTATTTGTTTGGCATCTGGGCTACATCTTTGTACTTTCACTTCCCAAAATTGTCTGGTGCCTGGTGGCAGCCATCACAAGGCACTGACTTTAATGACTTGCGAGGGATGAGGAGGATCCCCGTGGGATCATAACAGTGTGTTATGAAACTTACCCAGGAGTTTGGGAAGTGGTTGGCCTTGAAACCTAACTCATACTCAGAATTCAGCCCAGTGCTGGTGCTCTCCAGCATCATCGTGTACCTCCCAGCTCACCCAGCTCACCCAGCGAACTGGACTGCCAGGGAGACCAAGACTACGTGTGCCCTGGCGCACCCTTATGCTCCTGCCCAAGCAAGTCAGTGATCTGAAGCTGTTTATAGCTGTTCCCAGAGAGAGACAGGAGAGAGGGTAGCTACTACCTGGGAGCCCATGATCCTTTCTTGCTAAGCCTCCCTTTACATGTGGGGCCCCTGTTGTGCTCAACAGAATGTTTTCTTCCTTTTCTCCCAGGCCCAGGGTCTCAGCCTGCTCTGTTCTCTTCTCAGTATATGCACTATCCCTTGGGAATCTCTCCCCCAGGCCTGGCTGTCTTTTTCCCGGTTGCTCCAGAAGACAAGTCCAGAGGGGCATTTTGCATAATTTAATGCAAACTACCAGGGGGCATCACAACCGTATTGGCCATTGGTTCACCAACCTTGTCTTTGAAGTGGCAAATAAATGCCTCGTGTTCTTCATTTTCTTGATTGCAGGCTCTACGCTACGGTATAAATTCTAATCGCTTCTGACTTGGCCTCAGTGCAGACATCTTTAGTGAAGGGCCTTCCTTTCTGTAAATGAATGAATGGCTTTAACTTCCTCTGTGTTAAATTTACTACATATTTCTGTGTAACAACCTACTACATAGTTAGTGGCTTAAAACAACATCAGTGTTAATTACCTCACAGTTTCTGTGGGTTTGGAGTCCCCGCACAGCTCAGCTGGGTCCCCTGCTTAGAGTTTTCCCAGCCAGGACTGTGGTCTCATCAGAGGTTTGACTGTGGAAAGAACTACTCTAAGCTCCTCAGGTTGTGGGCAGAATCCATCTGCTCTGGTTGTAGGACTGAGGGCCCTGTTTGTCTGTCTCTGGTTGTGACCTGGAGGTCACCCTCAGCTTCTAGAGCAGCGGTTGCCAACTGGTGGTCCGTTGACCACTGGTGGTCCATGAGGTCCGAAACGTTGGCGACCGCTGTTCTAGAGGATGCCTGCAGGCCATTGCCAGGTGGCTCTGTCACAACATGGCAGCCAGCAATGGAGAGAGCGTCTCTCACTCCAGTCTGCTGAGGTGGAGTCTTGTTTAATGAAGTGCTGTCACCTTTGCTCTGTTCATTCAGTTAGAAAGAAGTCACAGTTCCTGCCACACTGTACAAAGGTCTGATGAGGGGAGGCTCTGTCTGTCACCCCCTCTTTCCAATCTGAAGATGTAGTGCAGGCAGAATGGCAGGTACATCCTCATCCCACAAATCACTTTGCTTTCCTGAGGACTTGGGCTGGATGTCAGTCAGTTCTGGAGACCTCTCCTTCCATTCAAAAATGATGCCATAGGACATTTCCACCACAGCCCTGCTATTCGGGAAATAGGACTGAGGTCCCTGTTTGTCTGTCTCTGGTTGTGATCTGGAGGCTGTGACTCCACATTGGGTAGAGTCATAGCCATTGCTTATGTTTCATCACTTGTTATTTGTTCATCCAACAAATATCGATTAAACACCTATCAGGTACTGGGCACTGTTTCAGGCATTGGGGAGACAGTTGTGAACTTGACAAAGTCCTTTTCTCATGCAGGCAGAAAAAGAACTAAACCAGGAAATGCATAAGCAAGTGACAAGGGCTCTGAAGGAAATAGAGTGTGGATAGAACATGCTAGAGGAGTGCTTTAAATGGAGCGCTCACAGAGAGTGCTCCAAGGAAGTGGTATTAGAGTTGAGCCTTGAATGGTGACAAAGAGCCATATCTCCATTTGGAAAAAAACGTAAGGTAGTAAAACAGCAAGTGCAAAGCCCTGAGGTGAAAAGGAATTGGCCTGTTGGAGGGACTCACAGAGAAAGCCCATTGGCTGGAGCTGAGATGAGGGAGATGGTGGGAGATAAGGTTGAGGATCTTGGCTGATGGCTGATCTCTTGGGGACTGATGGGCTATGGTAAAAGTTTGGATTTGATTCTTGTATGAGGGGAAAGCACGGAAGGGTTTCAGTGGGGATGTTATGTAATGTTGTTTATACCTTATGAGTCTCACTGTGTTTAATTTCTGGAGAACAGAGTTGTGGGCAGCAGGAATGGAAGCCAGGAGACCCATCTAAAGTCAACCACAGGCCGTGATACCATCACCCAGGGCCGAGGTCACAGCAATGGACTTGGAGGGGAAGTGATTGGAACTTGAATCTATTTGGACTTGCCTCATTTACCTCCTAATTGCGGGAGTCACACACTACTGATTAGGTAAAGATATCAGCCTTCAAATAGGACACGATCAGTATAGATCTTTCCCACGCACCACCTCGGGCCGCGCTCTCAGAGGCCGCAGCCGCCAACCCTCGGCAACACGAGGCCTTGCTCCAAAGGCGAGGTTCGTGACACAATTAGAATGTTGCTGACAGAAGAAGTCCACCTGCGAGGCCCTTGTGCAAACTGACTTCTGCCCCCGGGGTGCGATTGTGGAGCCTCCGTAAATATTTTCTCTGTGATTCAAGAAGTAAAAACACAGGGCCACTGAGTTCCCGGGGCAAAGGGGCAAAGGAGTGCGACGGGTTTTGTGCTGGAGCTCGAGGCCAACGCTCCTCGGTATCATGGAGGCGCAGTCCGGTCCCATGGCTGAGAGCACAGCAGATTCTGGAGTTACTAGTAGATTCTGGGCGGCGTCTCTGTTCCCCTGCGTGACCCTGAACAAGCTGCTGCTCTCCCCTCTGCCTCCGTTATCTCATCTAGAAAGTGGGACGACAGTAAAAGGACCTCACAGTCGTGGCTAGGATTTCATGAGTGAATACTGTGAGGCGCTGTCAGAAAGTGAAAACACATGCTATAAAGGTGTTTGCTAAGTTAACAATAGTTGGTCAGATATTTTGATTCCTTTTAAGACCTTCACAATATATACAGAACCTACTAAAAATGCAAGTTGCTACCTCTTCCTTTATTCTAAATATCAGCACATCTGTTGTGGAAAGAAACTATGAAATTTGATGCCAAACAGACTTGATATAACTCCCAACCCTGCCATTTACTGGCCGTGTGACCTTGGGAAAGTCACGTAACCTCCCCAGAAGAGCCATTTTCTTCATGGGTGACAGAAAGAATAATTAGAGCTTCGTGCTGGTAGATAGCTGATAACAAGCTCTCTGAAAAGAAAGAAGTCCTTATTTGTAGTGTTTTCTGATTTCTGTGCTGTAAATGCCATGATAGCTGATTTCAAGCTAGGCCAGTGGTCGGCAAACTCATTAGTCAACAGAGCCAAATATCAACAGTACTTCTTCAAAATAGACTTGCCCAGGCCGAAAACCGACTTCTGCGCATGGGCCACGAAGTTTCAATCGCACTGTACAAAGGAGCAAGAGTCAGTCTGGTGACATGCAGGGGACATGGCACTTCAGACAGAGGGGAGAGCATAAGTAAAAAGAGTAAAAACAGAGGAGAGGACAGCACCGTGATGGCGAACCTTTTGAGCTCGGCGTGTCAGCATTTTGAAAAACCCTAACTTAACTCTGGTGCCGTGTCACATATAGAAATTTTTTGATATTTGCAACCATAGTAAAACAAAGACTTATATTTTTGATATTTATTTTATATATTTAAATGCCATTTAACGAAGAAAAATCAACCAAAAAAATGAGTTCGCGTGTCACCTCTGACACACGTGTCATAGGTTCACCATCGCTGGCACTAGGCAATGTGCTAAGCGCCGAGCTGGGAGGAGGTACCTGCGTCCGCTCTGGGAAGCCAGCGCACTCGCTCCAGCGTGCTCACGGGTGAAGACAGGACCTATTGTTTGCTGAGCACTCACTATGCGTGCAGTTCTGAGCACTTCCTCTTCGCAGTAGCCCTGTGATGAGCTGTCATTATCATCCTTACTCAGCAGGTGCCATGGAGGCATAGCGGGGTGGTTTGCCCTCCATCACACTGCGGGCAGACATGCAGGGCCCTCAGCTCAGTGCCTGGCCCACTGGCCCAGGACAAGATAGACATTGATATTAATACTTCTGCAACAAGAGGAGAGATTCCTCCTCCTCCTCCTCCTCTTCCTCCTCTTCCTCCTCCATCTCCATCTTCTAGAGAATGGAAAGTGGGAGGGAAAAAGGAAGAGAGAGAAAGAGAGAAACATTGATGTGAGAGAAACATCGATTGGTTGCCTCCCACATGCACCCCAACTGGGCCAGTGATCAAATCTGCAACCCAGGTACATGCCCTTTGACCCAGAATTAAATCTGCTATCCTTCCGTGCATGGGCCGACACTCTAACCACTAAGCAACACTGGCCAGGGCAAGCTATTTCTTAATTTTCAGTCATTTCTCTAATGTTCTGTTGGTTCTCATACAGTTCACTGACACCCCCCCCCATTGTCATTCTTCTAAAGGAACTAAAAGCATTCCGTCTTTTCCATTAAAGTAAGGATGAGAGTATGAGGTTCAAAGAATCACTCTCAGCTTTTTGGGTAAAAGCTGAGAATTCCACTCTGCTGGAAGAAGAATTAGGGATGGAGAGAAGATGTGGATGTTTATTGAGTACCTCCTATGTGCTGGGTGCTTCATATGCATTTAATAATCTCAGAGGTAGAAAGAATTATCCTTACCCTGCTCCCCACTCAACAGATGAAGATACCAGGGTTCAAAGAAATTAGTGACTTTCCCGAGTTTACATCCCTGCTAAGTGGCTGTGCTGAGATTTGAACCCAGGAGCACGGGCGAAACTTGCTTCTTTTCCTTGTTCCCCATGCTGCTGATGCTTGGGCTCCCCTGTCCTGTGACCTTCCACAAGGGGGCTTTGGGGAACTCGGGTTGGAACTCTGAAATAAACAGCTATGCCGATCACAGAGCATCTGTTGGCGGCTGGCCCAGCCCTCCTTCCTCTGACGACCATCAGTAAGAACAGTGGCACAGCCAATGTCACGACCAGTGGCCTAGAAAAACACAGGGGCCTCGCTGTGGGCCTCTGGTACTGTTTATATGAAACCGCTCAGACCATGCCCTTGGGATGTCCAACTCCCTGGCTGGTTGTTGAGGGAAAAATATCAGCCAGGGCTCCATTTCTGGTCCTCACCCTCACGCATTCCCGAAGAAAAACAGTCCGTTTTAGCTCCTGACCAAGTTAACTCTGAGGCTGCAGAGACCAAGCCCTACTTGTCAGTACTCACGTTCATCTTCTTGTCTTCAGCCCAGGGCCAGTGTCCAGAGCAGTCCTGAGTTTAACTTACCTGCATGACCAGAGGGCCTCAGTAGATGAAATTACATGTAAAAGGGCCTTGAGAAACACTGATGAAATATTACTACTGTGGTATCTGGGGTTTATTTGGACCCAACAAATTGAATGGGGAGGGTTTTCAAGCATTACGAGGAGCCCTAGAATATACAAATGGAAAGGGACTTTATTTCACTTGTTCATTTGCCAAATGTTTGAGCAGCTTCCATGTTTCAGAAATGGTTGGGCATTCACATTAAGAGATGAATTTGGCATGATTCTCATTAATATGAAGCTTATGGTCTAGTTGAGAAGGCAGCTCCATAAAGCAATCCTATAAATATATCTAAAATGGCAAGTGTGAAAATTGTTATGAAAGGAAAGTATATGATCCAATGAAAGACTTAATTAAGGGGCCAGAACCAAACTATGGGGTCCTGGAGGCTTCCCCCAAGGAAGTGACATTTGAATAGTGAGGTGGGGGTTGATGGTGGGTAGTGGAGAGAGAACCCCAGGTAGAAGGAGCAACATATGCAAGACCTGAAGGTGGGAGATAACATACCTATTTAAGGTGGAAAGAAGGTCAGAGTGGCTGGATCATTGAGGCTAAGTGAGAGGGTGGGGTAAGATGAGCCTGGGGAGGTGGGCAGGAGCCAGGTCACAGAGGGACTTGTCTCCAACTTAAGGATATTGCTTAGTCTCTAGAGAACAATGGGAAGGCATTGAAGACTTCCAAGCACTAGGGTAACATGATTGGTGCTGTCCTTAAAGCATCTGCGGAGGGTAGTATACTAGTAGAGGGAGGAAAAGGTGGTGGAGTGTGGGGTTGGGGAGTTCAGCTATATCATTTCAGTAGCCAAGGGGAGAAATGACGGTGGCCTGACCTAAGAAGGTGGTATTCCAGTTCAGGGAGTTTTAGGAAGCACACTGACAAGACTTGGGGGAGGGGGTGGGGAAGGGAGAAGAGGCACCATAGATAAATTCCAGATTCATGGCTTATGTGGATAGATGGATGTTAATCTCATTCATTTGAAAAAAGACCAGGTTAGTTGAGTTCATTCATAAGTTTAAGCTAAGTTATGCTGAGGTAACAAATGACCCCCAAGTCATGGTCAAAACAAAGGCTCATTTTTTGGTACTATTTGAACATGGGGTCAGCTGTATTTCTGTCCTCATTACATCATCTTTATGGTAGGGTGATGAGCAGAGGCTGCTCGTAGGGCAGGGGGAATTGAGACATACTGATTTTTGCAGTTTTGGAAATTACACACTTTTTTTTTAAAATCTTCACCCAAGGATATGTTTATTGATTTTAGAAAGGGGGGGGGGGGGGGGAGAGGGGGAGAGAGAGACATTGATCGATTGTCTCCCGTACGGGGGGGGGAGAGAGAGAGAGAGAGAGAGAGAGAGAGAGAGAGAAGAGAGAAACGTTGATTGGATGTCTCCCACAGGCACCCTGACTGGGGAATCGAACCTGCAGCTTAGGTATATATCCTGACAGGGAATCGAACCAATGACCTCTTGGTGTATGGGATGATGTTCCAACCCACTAAGACACACTGGTCAGGGCGACACATATCACTTCTTATTCTCCTTAGGTCAAAGCAAGTCACATAGTCATGCTTGAGTGCATATTCCTCCTGCAGAGGGGCCTCCCAGGGTGGGAGACAAGTATTTGAAACAAAACAAATCTGTGGGAGGGAAATTTAAATTTCAACTTCATCTGTAAAACATGGATGATAATAGTGTACACTTCATAGGGTTATTGTGTTGGTTGAATGAGTTAATGCATGGAAAGTGTTTACAGCATGCACACACAATATATCCTGTGTCTCAGAAAGGAAAAGGAATTTGCCCAGTGATGTCTATTCATATATACCCCCACTCTACCTAACTCTCAGGTGTGTGGTAAAAATAAAATTACATATGACAAATATTTATTGGTACATTTATACACTCTGCCAGGCACTGTGCTGGCATGAGATTTGGGTAGGAAGACTTCCCCTTTAAGAAATTTATGCTATCATAGGGCCAAGGGATATGCCAACAAGTATGAAACCCAGGGGTCGTGTAACAGTGCTAAGTCAGAGTGGTCTGCTTTGGACTTCCATATTTTCCCTTTGGATGAGGAAACATGTCTGAAATCCCCACGGTTTCTCAGAAGTAGTGATTCTTGACCTGGATCTTGAAGCCTTACATTGTTCATCAGACAGGCAATGTGGGAAGGGCATTCCAGGAAGAGGGAACAGTCTGTACACTTGTGGAGTCAGAGTTGCCTGATGTATTTGTAAACTCTACACAGTGAACTGAGCATCAGCACCCACCTCTCCCAGCCAGCGACTCACCAGGAATGCCGGGTCGCCAGGGTATGCCTAATGACCTGGTTTCACGGAAACCTGCCAGCTGGTTTCCTGGCTCTTATTTTGTTCAGTGGATATTTGAGCTGAGTGTGGGGTGAGGAGAAAGGGTTTAACTTTTGGAGAATGATTTTTGCATAAAGAGGGGAGAGATACACTTGACAGTTATCATAGGGAAAGGTACTTGGAGGAAATATTGTTAAAAGAATTATTAAAGGATTTGGCCAAATGGATCACAACCTAATGCCTTTCTTCAGTTTCTCTCCACAGACCTTCAGTAAAATTCTACTTTACTGTCTGAATGTAATAGAGAGTATATTTTAGTGTCTATGTATTTGTGTTTATGTGCGTGTAAGCAACTGTGTGTTTGATAGGAGGTGATATATTGAACTTGACTGTAATGAAATGGTGGGCTGACCATGAAGTCCAGATACATTTGAATCCCAGATAAGCATCATGGCATTGTTGGCATGCCAAGTAAAATGTAGGCGGTGCCAGGACATGGAAATTTATAAGCAGGCTGGGCCATTGTGAAAATGGCCTTGAACATCAAGCTAAGAACTTGGACTTGAGCATTCAAAGTTCAGAACTGTTTATAAGGACACAGGATTAACGTCACATGGGAGACGAGAGAAAGAACTATCGTCTCTTGGTAAAGATGGCTAAGGTGTCCTCACATGCCCTCAAGAGAGCCTGCCAACACTGGTGTGATTGAGGAGTGAGAGAAAGAGGGGGAGAATTCTGTTCAGTTTCAAGATAAACAGTATTGCTTTAAAAAGAAACCAAAACCTGCCATATCTCTATGTGGTGTTGCTATGGAAAGAGCTATTTTCATCAGATGTGAGAGCAGGAAGCCACATAAAACAGAGAGAAATGGCCAGAAATGCAGGCTCAAAATATCCCTGGGCTGCCCTAACTTAGCAGCATTTTTAGTTTCTGCATGCTTCTATGACAAGAATGAGAAAAATGGAAGGCCTCAATGACCTATTCCTTCCATTTTCTCATTGAACAAGAAAACATGCCTCACATCCATGGAACAGAAGAGGTATTCCAAGTAAATGACAATTTTCAGAGTGAAGAATGGTCCCCTGACGGCACGTCTGTGACCTCATGCCCTTCACAGCCTTCCCCTCCGACCCCACTACTGTCTTAGAACGAGGTAGCAGATCTCGCTGCCTTCCTGCTGAATGCCTGCACTGCAGCTCTCTGATCAGTTGTGCTTGACTTTTTAAAGGGCATATTCTGCTGGTGAAGTCTAGAGACTTGTAGTGAGGACATGCAGATCCTTCCAAGCAAAATATGTCTTAAAAAGAAGCACATTCATAATGTTGGAAAAAGAAGGCATAGTCAACACTTGGAATGAGACGCTGGAGCCACCTGAGGTGTCTGAGAATATGACTGGTGCCTGAGTGAGTGGTGAAGGGTTGGGGTCATAATTCGCAGAGTCTTGGGTCTCTGGGAGCTGAATGCTCCTGTAGAAAGCACTAGAAACCAGGGAAGCAAATAATATTTGGTTAGCGTGTCTGGCTCCTCTGTGGCCCTGCGGTTAGGATCTGAAAGTTGACACAGTTCCTGAGCTGAAGAAGGGAACAGTTGGCAATTTTAGGCAGCAAAGGGCTAGGACATTAGATCTTGTGTCTTCAGAACAGTTTTTTGGGGGGGGAACAGACCTCTACTTGAGAAGTGAACGTGAAAACCCATCCATAGAGAGAGCGACCAGAGGCTCAGATACCAACCAAATGTTATTTCCTGCTCTCTCTGTGCAATTTCTCAGAGTAACCTCTTGATTGCTCACACTAGCAAACACGGGTCAGAAGGGCAGAGTGCAGACTAGGCACGTGATTGCAAACAATTCCTTGGGTGTGGGAACCCCGGGCATGGTTATTTTCTCATGGCTGGCAGCATTTCTTAAAGTTTTGCTTAAGACATGAGCCATATGGGTTTGCCTTCTTTAGACAGCCGCAGGTCAAGGAGAAGGAAGACTGAAGCCCCTGAAATGCCTGGGTCCCGTTAGAGCGGCATCCGATGTAATTTGGCCAGTATTTATTTATTCATTTTTAATATATTTTTATTGCTTTCAGAGAGGAAAGGAGAGGGAGAGGGAGATAGAAGCATCAATGATGAGAGAGAATCATTAATTGGCTGCCTCCTGCATGCCCCATACTGGGGATTGAGCCCGCAACCCTGGCATGTGTCCTTGACCGGGAATTGGGCTGTGGCCTCCTGTTCACAGCTCAATGCTCAAACACTAAGCCACGCCGGCCGGGTTTGACAAGTATTTATTGAGCAGCTATTATGTCTGAGGCATGAGAATACAGAGAGAAACAGCATGTTGTCCCTCCCCAGAATAATTCACAACCTATTGGTGCACACACATCCACAAATAGCTGTGATTAATGCTGGGATTCTAAAACAATTTGTGGGAGGTGCTGGACTGGACATTTTCTGTGTAGTTGATGTCATTTAGTCCTCCCAGAAATTCTGTAAGTTAATGCTATTATGATCACCCCCTAGGCCAGCTGCGTGGGCAAACTACGGCCCGTTCGAAATGAATAAAACTAAAAAAAAAAAGACGGTACCCTTTTATGTAATGATGTTTACTTTGAATTTATATTAGTTCACACAAACACTCCATCCATGCTTTTGTTCCGGCCCTCCGATCCAGTTTAAGAACCCATTGTGGCCCTCGAGTCAAAAAGTTTGCCCACCCCTGCCCTAGGCTGTATCAGGTCTCCTCCCAGATTGCTATAGTCTTTTGTGTTAAGCTAGGCGTTTCATTTCTCCCACTGAATTGTAACTGTTTATTGATTTGCTGGCTCCCCTCAGCTGTGAGCTCCTGGGAGGGCAGGGCCTGTACTATACCTGTCTTGGCTCCCATTGTATCCCTAGTTCCTAGGTCTTTGCTTGGCATTCCAGGTGGTCAGTACATGTTTGTTGAATAAACAATGAATGGATGACTGTGAAGATATTCACAGAGCCTCTGCCTTCCCATCTTACTTAGGTGGGTGCTACCAGTGACCTCTCATGCCCATTTGTGTGTGTGTGTGTCAGTTGCTGAATGAAGATTTCATTCCTTCTGTAGTTACTTACATTCCCTTAGCTGGTTATCTGCAGCTATTCCCAGTCAATCCGGGAGTCCTGTTTAGATTCACACAGGCCTGTATTTAAGATTCTTTTCCTTGTCACTTACTACCGTGGGAGACTTTCTTAACGTTTGGGAGCTTTAGTTTCACCACCTGTAGATGGGGCTGATGGCAACACCCTATTTCATAAGGTTATGGAGAGAATTAAATGAAAAAGATGCACGGAAATGCTTTGCAGAGTGCCGGAAACGCACCGAGTGCTCAGTTGATGTTCTTACTCTGAAGCTTTGTGCCAGTCCTGGGGTGGGGGAGGGGAGTAATGCCCCTAGAATTGCCGAGGGCTGACATCTTATGCCCCTCATCACAGAGGAAGCAGGAACTCGGGGCTTCCACCTAACATTTCCAAAGATTATGTTTTTCCATAAATAGTTTTTTTTAAAAAAAAAATAAAAATACAAAATGTAAGAATGTTTGAATCCAGCCCAAGAATGTACGTTATGTTCTTTAAAAAGGAAATGTCAACAGAGTGTTGGGTGACAACCAGTCTCATGCGGATCTTTCAAACAAAGCAGAGAGGGCATTCCATGGAAAGTATTTATGTAGAACCTTATCTGAGGGAAGTGAGTTCTAAGCTTCCTTCTAATTCAGAAGACAAGGGACCAAATTGCTAGGTTTTGTAGCAAGACTTTTGGAATGAGCACAGTCAAAGCTGAGAGGACACAGCTACTCCCTGTGGAGCCTGTGGGGAGGACTTAGAGAGGCAGCCAGGCCGGGTCGGGGCGCCTGGGAACCTGCAACACAGCTGACTGTCAAGGCACAAACTCTACCACCCCCTGGCACAGGTTGATGTCTCCAGGTCTCAGTTTTCCCATCTGTAAAACGGGCATAATTATAGGTAGTTATCTAACAAGGGATGTAAGGAGTGAGTGCACAAGCCACACTCAGCATGATGTCTGGCACGGTGCCTGGCACAGTGCCTGGCACATAGTGCTTGTCAGTGAATGTTGGCAGTGTCTTCCTCCTTCCCTTCTCCTTCTCTTCCTCCTCGCTGACTACACTCATTATTATTACTTCTCTCATTACTACTGCTATTCTATCATTACTATTACTTCTCTCATTATTACCACTACTTCTATTACATATTCTGTTACTAGTACTATATGTTACTAATGCTATTGCTACTGTCACTACTATGTCTATGTCTATGACACTACTGTTACTACTATGCTTTCTTCTATTAGTACTACTTCCTTCATCGCTACTATTACTATTTCTTCTCTTCCTCCTCCTCCTTCTATTACTGCTATGACTTCCACTGCTATTTCTATTACTCCTACTTCTATTACTACTAATATTCAATCACTATTGCATCTACTATGAGTTCTTCTTTTGCCACCACTAGTACTTTTAATATTATTACTACTGCTACTCCTACATAAGCTCATCATTTATATCAGTATGGTAATTTTATAAATGGGGAAATGTTGACTGAGAGAGAAGGAAGAACCTGCCGAGATCAGAATTTGCTGGGGGCAGACGTGGCCCCAGACCCAGGTCTCCTGACTCCTAGCGCAGTGTTCCTTTCATTCCTCCGGGAACGAGCACTTGGACGAAGTGCTACAACGGTAATTCATGATCGTGGAGACTGAAGATAATTCACTAAGTGGAGATGAGACTCAGGGGAGCACTTACTGGCCGTGTGACTGTGGGTGATCCTTTCACCCTCTGCACCTCACTTTTCTCACCTGCATGGTGGGGATCAAGAAGTGCCTGTTGTGGGGATTAAATGAGTCAGTGCAGGTCAGAAGTGCTTCTACCAGGGACTAGATGCTCCTAACCAACGGGACCTCACTTATCCTGCCCCCAGCCTCTGTCCACTGCCTCTGTCTTCACTGCTCTCTCCTCCCAGCAAGTGGAAGGAATCACTCATCCATCGTCTGGACAGGTGTCAGACTGGAAAACCAGATAGTGCAGGTCCCTTGTAGGCATCCCTGGCTGAGAACTTGAGCCATCTCTGTCTGTCTGGCGTCTTTCCCTCCCCATCTCCTTCCTGTCCCCTCTCTCACTCTCCTCCCTTCCCTGTCTCTTCTCCTCACCCCCTTAGTCTCCTGCTGCTTTGGGGTGGCCAAGGTGGGGGTGCCAATTGGGAAGAGCATGTTTACTTTGAATAAGTGCTGCTGGTGGTGCTTGATGCTGTGAGTCATCAGAGGTCAAGAGCATGGATGCCGGAGCCTGCTGTGTGTAAACCCTGGCTCTACTTCCCCGCTTTGTGAGCTCCGGAAAGTGACTTTACCTCTCCGAACCTCTGTTTCCACGTCTGTTGCAGGGGTTAAAGAATTGAATAGATGTGAAGCTCTGAGTACAGTGCCCAGAACACTCTAAGTGCTAAGTGACAGGCTGTGCCTGGAAGGCCATGCCCCCGAGATCTCTGGGACTGCAGGCGCAGGTGTGTGGCTGTTTAGCTGTGATGCTCCTTCTGACTTGCATTCCAGGACAGACTGCAGAGCAGAGGACACTGGAGCTGGAAGAGATCTTGCAGACCTTGTCAGCCCCCTTACTTACCTGGAGGGATTCCGAGGTCTGGGAGGGATGTGACTTACATAAGCAAGCCACCGAGCTGGAATTAGCATCCCGTGCCACTGTAAAACGAAATTTTTATTTAATTTAAATATTTTAAATTTAAATAGCCACACGTGGCTAGTGGTTCCTGTATCAAAACCACTAGCCACATGTGGCTATTTCAATAATGAGAAAGCATCTTAGAGCCTAAAGTCTCCGCTTCTGCTTACGAAGGTGTCATTCTAGATAATAGCCGGCCTGCGGCCCACCCATCAGAATTCCTAAAGCTGCAGAGCCTTAGAAGAAGGCATCCTCTTCACCTCACCGAGAACCCTTATGTCTCTACCGGACAAGCAGCAGAGAAGGCAGAGAAAGGAAAGTTGTTTGAGCGCTTCCTCCTCCCTTCCCACCCAGGGACCAGTTTTCTGCCCCTATCCTAGGTCTCCCGTAATAGCCTTTGTTTGATTTCAATCCACTTGGAGGACTTTGTTTGCACATCGTGAGGATTGCTGGCTCTCCTCTGCTCGTCTCTGCTGCTTACAAACATCTAATTTTCTTATCTGCAGACTAGCGGACCTCTTATGTTTCATTCATAAGGCATTTATCTCCACCTTGCACTTCAGCTACTCTGATTTCCACAAGGAACTAGCAATTCAGCTTCCCAGGGGTCCACACTTTGGTTTCTCTCATGCCTTCCACATCTCCTTGCTGTGATTAAGCCCCGTAATTCTCCCTCTGTCTAATCGTCTCTTCCTGCCTGGGTGAGCCGCTGCCTCTCCAGCCATCCGTAGGGATGATGCCTGGGCCGGCCACAGAGGGGATTTTGCTGTATGTATTGGTAATGATTAGAAAGCACAACCTGTTGTTAATAACGAGAAAGCATCTTGGAGCCTTCAGTCTCTGCTTCTGCTTAGGAAGGTGTCATTCTAGATAACAGCTGGCCTGCAGCCCACCCATCAGAATCCCTCTAGGCAGGGGCTCTTCCTGGCTGCTGTTTCTTAGCTGACTTAAATACAATAACCCTCCCTCCCTCCCTCCCTCCTTCCTTCCCTTTTTCCCTTCTTCTCTCCCTCCCTCCCTTCCTTCCTCCCTCTTTCTTCTTTTGCTTTTATTATTATTGATTTTCAGAAGGTAACCATGTACTTTAAAATTTCCTTTTTATTTCTCAATCAGAGTTGACATTTAATATTGCATTGGTTTCAGGTGTACGGCATAGTGGGTAGACATTTATTTAACTTACAAAGTGACCCCCCTGGTAAGTCTAGTACCCACCTGGCACCACACAGAGTTATTACAATGGCATTGACTATATTACCTATGCTGTACTTCATCCCTGTGATCATTTTTATGTCTTAATCCCTTCTCCTTTTTCAACCTGCTTCCCAAGCCCCCTGCTGTCTAGCAACCATCCGTCTGTTCTCTGTATCTATGAGTTTGTTACTGTTTTGTTTGTTCAGTTATTTTGTGTGGTTGTTTTTTTTTTTAGATTCCACATATGAGTGAAATCATATGATATTTGTCTTCCTCTGTCTGACTTATTTTACTTAGCTTAATATTGATATTTGTCTTTCTCTGTCTGACTTATTTTACTTAGCTTAATACCCTCTAGGTCTACCCATGTTGTTATAAATGGTAAGATTTCATTCTCTTTTATGGTCAAGTAATATTCCATTGTATATATGCACCACTTCTTCTTTATCCAGTCATCTATCAATGGACACTTAGGTTTCTTCCATATTTTGCTATTGCAAATAACACTGCAATGAACATAGGGGTGCACATGTCTTTTTGAATTAGTGTTCTACATTTCTTTAGATAAAAACCCAGAAGTAGAATTGCTGGGCCGAAAGGTAATTTTACTTTTAAGTTTTTGAGGAATCTCCATACTGATTCCCACAGTGGCTGTGCCAGTTTTCAATCCCACCAACAGTGCACAAGACTTCCCTTTTCTCCACGTTCTGGCCAACATTTGCTGCTTGTTAATTTGTTGATGATAGACATTCTGACAGGGTTGGTTTTAAAATAAAAACAGAGATGCGAAGGTATTCATTACTTCACAAACTGTAAGTGTCTTGGTCACCTTCCTACAAATCCATCCTTTCTGGATTCACATTGAAAGCTGACTTTGTGCAGCTCTAATGAATTTACAGGCATAGTTTTCCTTGCTTTGTGCAAGAGATTCTTCTTCTAGTTATTAGTAATCATAGCATCTGCAGTGGATGAGTACCCATTTGATCAGCATTCAAAAAGGACTCCACACCAGAATACAGGCTTCTTATTCTCCCCTTTAATTCTCAAGACCACCCTGTGAGGAAGGTCCTAGCATTATGCCTATTTCATAGATAGAAACAGGGAAAAACTGAGGAAATAACTCGCCCAAAGCTGCACAGTGGCAAAAGCAGGCTTCAGATCCAGGTTTGACTGCAAAGCCCATGCACTCAACCCTGGGCCACCCAGTGTGCTGTCGCGTAGCCAGGGCAGAGCTGGGAGCCGGGCAGGAAGGTTCGTGGCATTATGGTGGGTCTCTGTTGTTTTGGGCTGCCCAGCAAGATCTTTTCTTTCCTTTTTTGGGGGCAGAGCACCTTGGCTTGAGCCAGGTTCCCCAAAGCAGACCCTCAGAGGGGATATAAGTTCAAATGAGTTATTCAGAAATATATGGTGAAGGGAGAAGATTTGACTTTGGTGGGCACACAATGCAATAGATAGATGATGTATCACACAGTTGTACACTTGAAACCCATATACGTTTATCCACCAGTGTCACCCCAATACACTTATTAACCAGCGTCACCCCAATAAGAAAAAGAAAGTGTTTCCAGGAGAACCTGGTAAGGAAGTCGGGAAGTAGGCCTGAGACAGGAGGAGTTGCCCAGCAAGGGACCCCCTACCCTCAGCCTGATTCCATGGGAGCTCTGGAGTGTAAACTGCACCCAACTTGAGGCCAGAGAGCAGAATTCCCCCCCCCCCACACCCGCCCAACGCAGGGTCACCCATGGGAAATGTACGCTCTGAGTCCCCCAGTTCTCTGAGCTCGCAAGTGGCTCCAGCAGCCCAAGCAGCATCCTTTGAAGAAAGTTGCACATGGGCACTGGTAGAAACACGCTGGGGCAGGAGAAAGAGAGAAGGCCAAAGTGGCTCAAGGGAATCTGAACAGAGTAGACATTGGACGTGTCCTCTGTACACCTCAGTTTTTCATTGATGGGATGTCCTCTTTGCATTCCTTTGGGGCCAATCAGTTGGGACCAGGGTTTCTCAACCTCTGCACCATTGGCATTTGGGGTGGGAGGGTTCTTGGTGGTAGGGGCTGGCCTGTGTATCATGGGATGCCCACCAGCATCCCTAGTTGTCACAACCCACTGATGCCCAACAGTATCTCCAGACAATGCCAAGTGTCTCCTGGGGGCAAAATCGCCCCCCACTGAGAACCGCTGGTCAGGTGACCTGCCTTCCCCTGGCTGGGGGATGGGCATTTGACCTGAGCTGCAGTAGTCAGTCTCTCCCGCCCAGGAATTTCACTGTTGCCCAGTGGTACAAGAGCCTACATGGCTGGGGGTGATTAATCAAGAATGCTGTGTCCTAAAGAGACTAAGCCTTGTTTTTCCTCCTCTGATTCGGAGTTTTCCTCTGATTTGGGGTCACCCACAGCCTTCAATAAATTTCTTCTCTGCTTCAGTTAATCTGAATCAGTTCTGTTGCCTTTGATGAAAGACTCTAATGAATACAGTGATTCATCTGTTAAATTTTATGACTTGGAGTCTCTAACTCAAGAACTAAAAACTATCCGTAGACACAATGGAAAGGAGAACTCTGCTTGACCGTGATCACTTCTCCTGGTTTCTGACTCTCCACTTCCTCCCTCTTTCCCACCATCACATACATTCGTTTGACAGTTTTCTGTCGCTAGGGTGTGTTGGATTAATTAATTAAAATAGTGAACAGTCCCCTTGGGAGAAAGACTCTTGCTTTGCTACTTCACTAAGCGTCGGCTACTGGAAAATTCCTTGCTTCAGAAGACATCATCTTACTAGGGGACGTCTATTTGGACTTTTTCCACAGATTTATCTTTCCCATGTCTCAGATGCAGTTCTCTCTCTCCAAAAAAGGAATTGTTAATTTTTTTGGACTTGGAGACTACCCATTCTGTTTTCCTGGAAAGTTATCTAAGACTCTGGAATTGTTCCACTCCTAGAGATGTGTGGTGTAGACTGTCCTTGATGTTTGAGGAAGGCTGTATCGGGGATGGTGTGTGCAGCTGAACGCATGAGCCCTCCAAGTCCTTTCCCAAGATTACTACGCCATCTTCTCTTAGCGCTAGCACGCAGCTTTCTGTGTCTGCATGAGCTGCTCTACTGCAAAATATCCAGGGAAAGCTGGAATGGGAGACTGTCAGTGTTCAGAAACACTTACCAAAACGTGTTTAAATCATGAGGAGACCTTTTAACTATCTGATGATGGTTTGGGGAATTGCCATTAGGAAAAGTATTTGTTAAGAATAACTAGCCCTGATACTAAGAATTATGTAGTATTTTCTTTTCTTTTTTCCCCTCCTGGCTGCCAGGGAGCTCACAGCAAAATCCGGAGCTACTCATAGATTCTATGTTATCTATACTACTGTGCCGCCTAGTTCCTTTCTTTCCTTTCCCTTTGTCTAGTTCACTATTCCTGTATTTATTTTACTAAACTCATCAGACCCTTTGTTGTTGGCTTCTACAAAACCCATTTGAAAAGAAAGTGGGGTATGAACAAACAAACTCTAAAGGTGTATTGCACTTTGACTTTTGAGAAGAGGTAACTTTCTATGGGTGTATTTCAGTGCCCTTCACATTCCGGGGATGAAATGATATCATATGCATGTGTATATGTTTGCATAGGCATGTTGGGTGTTGGGGGCGTGGACTGAATGTCCTCTTGTCCTTTCTAATACTGGTGAGTTTCCCCGAGACCTTGGGATAGCCACTGTAGCTCTCTAGGCTTCAGTTTCTTCTTGGAATGTTTTTGACTGGAAGCATACAGGCCCTTGTCTGTTATGAACTTCTGTAGCACTGACATTGCCTTGGAATTTAATTAATCTTCAAGACGGTATGGCCTTTCAAGAGAGCGAAAGGACATCCCTCGGAATGGGATGAACTATTTAAGTCATGTATCTGATAGGGGTCTAAGTATCAAGACTATATAAATAACATGACTCAACAACAAAAAGGGAAACAATCCAATTAAAACATGGGCAAAGGATTTGAATAGACATTTCTTCAAAGAAGATAAAATGGCCCTCAAGCACATGAAAAGATGCTTAATGTCAATAGTCATTTGGGAAATACTAAATCAAAACCACAATGAGATAACAGTTCGCACCCAGTGGGTTGGCCATAACAACAACAACAACAACAAAAAGGAAAATAAGTATTAGTGAGAAAGAATTGGAACTCTTATGCATTGCTGGTTGCTATGTAAAATGGGATGTCCATGTGAAAAACAATTTGGCAATCTCCCAATAAATTGCTAGTAAACAGAATTAGCATATGACCCAGCAATTTCATTCCTGGATATATACCTAAATGAATTGATAATGGTGTTCAAAGCTTGTACAGGCATACCTCAGCGATATTGTAGATTTGGTTCCAGACTACCACATCAAAGGAAATAAAGCAATACAGCATGTCAGACGCACTGGGAAACCAAAAAATACATGACTCGCTTTATTGCCACACTATACTGTAGTCTTGTATGTGTAACTAGCCCTGTATCAAAAAACAATGTATATATCTTAATTAAAAAATAATTTATTGCTAAAAAATGCTAACCATCATCTGAGTCTTCAGTGAGTTGTAACCTTTTATGTGTTGGAGGGTCTTGTCTTGAGGTTGATGGCTGCTGGCTGATCAGGGTGGTGGTTGCTGAAGGCTGGGGTGTGTGACAATTTCTGAAAACAAGACAATGAAGTTGGCTGCATCCATCATACTTTGTAGCATGTGATGCTATTTGGTAGCATTTTACCTACCATAGAGCTTCTTTCAAAATGTGAGTCAACCCTCTCAAAGCCTGCCACTGCTTTATCAGTGTAATATTCTAACTTAGTGTAATATTCTAAGTCCCTTGGCATCATTTCAACAGTCTTCACAGCATCTGCATCAGGAGTTGATTGGATCTCGAGGAACCACTTTCTTTGCTCATCCACAAGAAGCAACTCCTCTTTCATTAAAGTTTTATCTTGAGATGCAGCAATTCAGTCACATCTTCAGGCTCCACCTCTAACTCTAGTTTTCTTGCTATTTCCACCACATCTCTGGCTATTTCTTCCACTGAGTCCTGAAATCCTCAAAGTCATCTATGAGGGTTGGGATCAAAATCTTCCAAACTCCTGCTAATGTTGCTGTTTTGACCTCTTCCCATGTATCACGAATGTTCTTAATGGACTCTAAAATGGCGAATTCTCTCCAGAAGGTTTTCAATTTGCTCAATGCAGGATTGCCACAAACTGTCTACTTGTAAAACAAAACAAAACAAGGCATTATCTGTGAAGTGCATTAAACAAGGAGCAATGAAACAAGATATGCCTGTACATGAGTGTTTATACTGTAGCAGTACCATTCACATTAGCCAACCGGTGAAAACAACCTAAATATCCATCAACTGATGAACGGATAAAGAACATGTGGTCTAGCCATGCAATGGGATATTGTTAAGCCATCAAAAGGAATGAAGTGCTGGTACCTGCTGCAACGTGGATGAACCTCAAAAACATGCTGCTAAGTAAAAGAAGCCAGACCCAAAAGGACAAATGTTCCACGATTCCATTATGTGAAATGTCCAGGAGAGGCAAATCCATAGAGCGGGAGAAGGGAGTCGTGGTTACCAGGGATTCAGGGGACTGGGAAGTGACTACTTCATTAGTATGGGATCTCCAGATCAAAGTGATGGTAGCACAGCAACTGTGAGTGTATAAATGCCCACTGAACTGTACTTAGAAATGGTAAATTTTTATGTGTATCCCCCCCACACACACACTCAAAACACCCATGGTGACCACTTCTCTCGATTAAAAGAGATTAAAAAGACGCAACAACCAGAAAAAAGAAAAGGCATGGCTATTTTTGTTTCCATAGGTTCTGTGTTGATTTTTTTTTATACACAGGTATATTTTTAAAATAAAGAATAATCTGTTTTACTCTAGTGCTACTCAGGGTAACCTGCAGATGGGCAACATCTACGTCACCTGGGAGCTTGTAAGAATATAAAGTCTCGGGCCCTCCCAGACAGACTTAGTGCACCAGACTGGAGGTGGGGCAGGAACCTCTGCCTCCCCAGCCCTCCAGCCTCCTGTGCGTGCAGGGCTGAGGAGTGCTGCTTCACACTGTGTTAGGCCAGTGCTTCAAACCTCTCTGTGGGCAAGAATCACCTGAGGTCTCATTCTACATGTTGGTTCCTGAGACCAGAGGTTAGGATTTCTGAGATGTGGGTGATGTTCACAGACAGGCATCCAGGAGATTCCAATGCGGATGCTCCAAGAATGCATTTTGGAAATGCAAAAACAACGGAGGGAGAATTGATTTTCAAACTTTATTGGGCATGAGTATCACTTGGGAAGTTTGCTGAAAATACAGGCTTCTGGGTACCACTCCCAGATGTTCTGATTCAATTAGTCTAGGATGGGGCCCAGGAACCTGCATTTTAGATCATCTCCTCAGTAAATTCTGATTAAAGGCGGTTAGGAGATCACCTTTTGAAAAACACTATTTCAGATCGTAGGCTCTCTGAGGATACAGGACAGCTTTCTGCTCTTGCTGGACCAGAGCTGTGGCCTCCATCTAATAAACCGGAACTAACTGGGAGGACTGACGAGTCAATAACTTTTGACACTACAGTTGGCCCTTGGCCTCTGTGGTGTCAAGCAACCCGGATGGAAATCCGCGGTTGGGAATCTGCAGTTGGGAAACTGCACCTGCCTCCATCTAATAAACCGGAACTAACTGGGAGGACTGACAAGTCAATAACTTTTGACGCTACAGTTGGCCCTTGGCCTCTGTGGAGTCAAGCAACCCTGGATGGGAATCTGTGGTTGGGAAACTGCACCTGAAAATGCGAAAACACTGTTTTCCATCCATGGTTGGTTGAATCTGTGGATGCAAAACGTTTGGAGACAAAACCTGCAGATATGCAGGGCCGACTGTATTTATTGAAAAAAACCCCCACCACAACGGCATATAAATGGGCCCGTGCAGTTCAAGCCTGATGCTCCAGGGCCAGCAAATGCCGAGGTGCCCCATCGTCACCCTGTTGCGTTGGGAGATGGCCCTTTGTAAGTTGGGAAGCGAGCCACACAGTTTCCAAGTTCAAGATTTCCTCGCGGAGCTCGGCCAGCGCGGCCTCGGGATGACTTACTGTTTGCTTTGCGTCTCTGGTATGTGCCTGGTGTAATATTTACCAACTGGTCGGCTCTGTGGACACAGCGGGCCGTGAGACTGTCTGTGTTTGCACCACTCCGCTTCCCGGCGGGGCCAGTTTCCATGGCAACGGCCTTTCCTGTCAGCAGCCTTGCGGGGAGGTTTAAAAGAGCACACTGTTGGGTATTGCTGTCTGGAGCCTAATGAGGCCGGGTTTTTCTCTTGGATCCTTAACAAGGAAACAGGAGCAGGCCTTCACTGCGGCGTTCTCGCTGTATTTCCCTGCGCCCTGAAAACTATCTTCTCAGCCCTGTGTTCTACATCAGCCAGCGAGGGTTGATGGTGTGATTTGCTGAGGAGTAGAAACTTCCCTCCTAAGGACTGTAACCGGATCAGGTGTCCTTTTGCCGTGCGATCATCTGAATTTGACCGGGCAAGTATTTTCTCCTCCGAAACAGCTCTCTCAAGTTTCCCTTCTCTGCTTTGTTTGGTCCTAAACATTCCACAGTTGGGAAATCCTAACAGCCAGCCCCCAGAGTGCTCTCCCAGCCCATAGCTTCCCTTCCCAGGCAGCCTCTCCCCGGTGCTTCTCAACCCGCAGCTTATCCTCTGCTGCAAGAAGAGCCCGAGCCCCTTAGGATGGCCTCGATGCCCTTGTGCCCGAAGGAGCTCAGCACTGTCACTGGAGACGTAGTGCCAGCCACAGGTGCCATCTTCAGTTTCCGAGGAGCCACAGGAAAATAGTCAACTTAGCAGGTGAACTTAATAAAATATATTTTTTAGCTCAATATATCCCAAATATCATTATTAACAGCCAAACAATATAAACATATTAATGATATTTTACTTTCTTTGTTCTCACCGAGTCTTAATCTGTGTATTTTAGACTTGTAGCACATCCCCACTCCAAATTGTGTTGTCCCTCGACTTCTGGCGTTGGAATGGCAGTTTGAACCTGGCTGGGCTTTCTAGGCCTCGTAGTGGGCCATGTCTCTCTTTTTGCCGACATTCTCACCCACCTCCTGTATCAGACAACATATCCATTCAGCTGGATAATATCCCACACCAGACAACACTGAGAAGCTAAATAAATTGATTAAAAACACAATACCTCCCTCATCCCCGCAAATAAAGTGCAACATATATAACGGAGGTCAAAAGCTTAAAAAAGTTCTGCTGTTTGGGGTCATCCAGGCTATCATTCCCCTCCAGCTGTTGCAAAATCGGGGCAAGATACTTGTATTAGAATAACGGAGTTAATGAATGAAAGAATCGCTCTGGTCTGCATTGGAGCCTGTGCCCGGTGACTCGAGGTGCTGGTGACAGCTTGTCACATCCCTGGGACGTATGTCATTGTGTAGATGAAAAGCCTAGACGCAAAGTTGGAAAGACCTGTGTTTGATCCCAGTGCATCCACTTCCTAGCTGTGTGAACCTGAGTACATGAGAACCTCTCTCAGGCCCTCAGTGTTCTCACCTGTAAAATGGGGCTACTAGTGGTACTGCCCCTCTGGGATGTTCTGAGCGTTTACTGAGATACCGTGATACCAAGACACCAGAGCTGTGGCATCTCCTTTGGTGACAGTTATGAACATCAGTCCTCCTGGACCTAGAGTGATTTGGGTGTAACATTCTTTAGCTTTAAGATAATTCCTGGGCTCTGAGACCAGGAATTCTTTAAGATCAGATTCCCTGGCTTCCTTCCCCCAAAGAGTTTCCAGCAGGTTTTGTGTTTGGTGACATCTAGTGGTTGGATGAGGTAGTTGTGAAAGCAGAATGCAGAGCCTTGGATTTGTTCTTCCCTTCCCTGTTCTGCCTTCCCCACCCATTCCTGAAAAGCTGCCCCCTCCTGTCTGTCTCCTTCACCTCTCTGTTCGTCCATCTCTGGATTCAGGCAGCATCTATCTTCCAACCTTCCTCACCTACCTTGGCCCTGACCCATTCCCTCTCCCCAGAAGGGCACTGCTGGGATGCCTGGGACGGAGGGAGGCTTCCACGCTGGTGACTGAGCGTGCTCCCTGGGCCTGCAAGCCCACGGTCATTTTCTCTGCCTGCAAAGTCATTCTTCATATGTCACCGCCCACCTAGACTCTTCCCTGCTCTGCCCAGACCAAGCCAGGCACTTGCTCCTCTGGGTTTCAAGACATTTTTATTTCCCTTTTGTTTAACTCTTTTAAAATATTCTTCTCATTTAGTCATTACTGTTTACTGCAAACCCACTATATATCATACATATTACATTGAATTGTAGCAATATATTCACATGCCTGAGTCTGCATTAAACAGTGAGATTTCCTCTCTACTTCCTTCCCCCCCTCATCCTCTCACTCTCACTTCCTCTTTTGTATTCCAGGTGCCAACACTCAAGCATCTTCTAAATAACAATGTATTTTTCAATACCTTTGTCAGTGTCAAACACAAAGGAGTCATGAATGCACAGAATGTCAGTCCCCTCGGCTCATTTTTGGCCAGTCAGCACTAATCTAGTTCTCTTTGCATTATATCCTAAGTGATCTCCAATGTGACTCAGAATCAGAATGGACACAAATCTATAGCCAGTTCAATTGAGATAATACAGCACAATAACTAACCAGAAATTGGAAGAAAAGTGCCATGGATTTTGGGGGTGTAAAGGTCAAGCGAACAGGAAGTTAGTTATAGTGTGGACTTTGACCAGTTCATTTCCCTGCTTTAAAAAAGTAAGCTCCCCCTTAGTCAAATACAGTGACTCCCAGTATTTTGACTGCGCCTCAGCTGTAAAACCTGAGACCCCAGTATGCCTATGTATGTTACTTATACGTCCTATGTGTCCCTCTTCTGTAACACATTATTTTCATTATAACGCATACAAAAGGGCAATTTAAAAACAACGAGAAAAGGTAAACAAATAGATGTCTAAAGCTTTTCTCCTGTACCCAGAGGCTCTCTATCCCTCTCCCTTCCTCTCTGTAAAATCAATAAAATATATTTAAAAAAAAAAAAAGCTTTTCTCCTGTACCCAGAGGTTCATCTCTGTCCTCCTGGGCTGAGCTGTCCCACTTTGAAGAGCCTGGGTTAGTCTTGGCATCCCGAGCCTTCTGCCTCTGGGCCCATCGCTCTGACACATGCGTCTCCAGTCTGCTTTACTCACACCTGCTCATGCCGCCCCTTCTCCCGGCCGTGTTCATGCATTTCCGCCCTCCTGGCGCTCGCCCTCTCCTCCTTGCACTATCAAACCTGCTACCTTTGAAGATCTGGTTCCAGATCCTTCCATTTCAGAAAACCTCAGGGAAGCTGAGGCCCAAGGGTAGAGGTCACTGTGCAGGTTAGACTGCAGGGAGGAAGAGGATGGTTTCCCAACTGACCGTTTATTCATTCAACATATTTTTATTGAAGACTTGCCCTGTGCGGGCCTTGGACCTATTCCAGGAAGTTCTCAAAGGTGGCGAGCCAGGATTTGCTGCCCTCGGAGGATTAGGAGGCCGGAATGATATTTGGACAAACTATGAAGTCCATTGGGTTTCATGTCAGGGTCTGGTTGGTAAGCTTGGTCTCTGGAACTAGACATGTCTTGATTTCAGTCTTGCCCAAATGAACAACTTTCTATATGGCTTTAGGCAAGACTTTACATTTCCGAACCTCGGTTTCTTCATCTGTAAAGTGGGACTCCTAATATGTACCATCTAGGCCTGTTGTGAGGATTCAATAAGAGGACGCAAGCAGGATAACCAACTTTCTCCAGATTGCCTGGGACTTTCCTGATTGTAGCCTGAAAGTCCTTCCTCCTGGGAACCTAGTCAGTTCAGGGCAAAGCTAATGTGTGGTCCCCCTAAATGCAGGGGAGCTGCCTGGAGAGTCCCGAGCACCTAGGAGGTCTTGTTTCTGTCTCTTGCTTCTTTGTTCGGGCTTCTATTTGCCTACACTCTTCATTCTTCTTTCTTCCCCTCTTCTTGTAAGATATTTGACTTTTGGTCCTTAGTGCATTGGACTAGGAGACTTTTATTTAAGTCCAAAGGAATGAATGTAAAATTGCAGGCATAGCCAGGGGACTCTGGAAAACCCCTGAGACAGGAGGCGTTCCCTTCTCACGAATTCTGTGAGGGTTGTTGAGTGCTTGCTGTGTGCAAGGCTCCGGGACAGGCATCTGGGACACGGCAGGGAGCGGGCAGAGCCAGCCTCCCGCTGCAGACGGGCGACCAGCCGCTGCTGACCCGCCTGGTGTGCGTGGAGCCCTGGCACTTTATCCTGAACTCCTAAACAAAGCCCTGCAGTCACTGTCTTTACATTTTCCCCATTCCTCACCACATGG
Organism: Myotis brandtii; assembly: GCF_000412655.1. Taxonomy (NCBI): domain Eukaryota; kingdom Metazoa; phylum Chordata; class Mammalia; order Chiroptera; family Vespertilionidae; genus Myotis; species Myotis brandtii. The sequence continues at coordinate 856,103 of NW_005364521.1, read as the reverse complement.
ACTATCTCTAAGGCTATTGCAAATGTCCTTTCCACAGATGTGTTTAAAAATGGAAAGAACATAGGGAATGGGCGAAGTGCTGAGAGGCACGCCCAGAACTCAGCAGGGTTGCCAGGCCAGGCACGAATGTCCCCTAAGCCATGTGGGAGGCTTCAGAAAGGGATGGTGAGACGTTGTGTCCCACTTGTGCAGAGGGCCAGGTGGTGGCCTCTGCCTGCATTCCTGCTGTGTCCCTTGAGGAGAACCCATTCTGACCTGCTCCTGGTTAAAATTGTTCCGAGGGACGGCCTGGAGAATGTCCATTACTCAGCGAAGAGCTGAAGCTCCGGGCACAGAAGTGGCCTGAGCGAAGAGCAAAGTTTGTACTGGTTTTGGCCACAGAGTGAGAAAAAGAATAGTAAGTTGTGAGTCCCCTTGGGCATATGGTCATCCCTCTTTGGGGATGGAACTTTGTCACTAGTTCTAAATGGTCTAAAAGTTGAGGACCTAAGTATAAATCTAGAGGGGTGTATATGTGTGTGTGTTTGTGTGTGTGTGTGTGTGTGTGTGTGTGTGTGTGTACACATGCATGTGTGCATGCACATGTGTAGTTATGGGGACCTCTGGGAGGCAGCACGGATATTATTTAAGAACCCAGTGCTGCATTCAGTCCTGGCTCCATCAATGCATAGCATGAATCTTGGGTAAGATACTTAGTACCTCAGTTTCTCCATCTACGGTATCTCGTTGTGGTTTGGATTTGCATTCCCCTGATGATGAGTGCTGTTGAGCCCCTTTTCATGCGCCTGTGGGCCATCTGGAGGTTTGACAGAACTCTTACCACCCTTAAACGAGGCATTGCCTATGCATGTATAGATTTGTTGTGAAGACCAAACTACCTTATTTCATGATTGGACAACTGACATTTTAATATCACGTAATTCAAATTCTCCAATGTATATTAGTTTGTTAGGGCTTCTGTAACTAAGTGCAACAAATTGAGTGGCTTAAACAATTTATTCTCTCATGTTCTGGAGGCTAGAGTCCTCCCAGAAGTAGACCCTGAATTGAGGATTTGCGTTCAAGATTTGATTTGTGAGATAGAAGAAAGTATAGAAGGTGTGGGGAGGTGATGCCAGGAAGGGAAAGCAGCCAAATGGGTGCACTATTTTTTTATTATTGGAGTAAAATTAACATACAACATGATATTAGTTTCGGGTGTATGACATAATGATCCAATATTTCTATATAATGTGAAATGATCACCACAATAAGTCTAGTTAATATCCATGGCCACACATAGTTACAGAAGTTTTTTCTTGTGATGACAACAGAAGCTCTGTTCTTTTAACAACTTCCAAATATGAAATGCGGTATTATGAACTGCAGTCACATAGTCACCATGCGGTACATTATGTCACCAGGACTTGTTTATTTTATCACTGGAAGTGTGTACCTTTTGATCCCTTTCACCCATTTTGCCCACCTCTCACCCTCTGCCTCTGGCAACCAACAATCTGTTCTCTGTATGTATGAGCTTAGTTTTTTTTTGTTTTTAATTCTTCATATAAGTGAGACCACCTGATATTTGTCTTTCTGTCTGACTTATTTCATTTAGCATAATGCCATCAAGGTCCATCCACATTGTCACAAGTGGCAAGGCTTCATTCTTTATATGGGTGAATATTATTCCGTTGTATGTATGCACCATAACTTCTTTATCCATTCATCCATCTATGGACACTTAGGTTGTTTCCATATTTTGACTTTTGTGAGTAATGCTGCAAGGAAAATGGGGATGCATGTATCTTTTTAAGGGAGTGTTTTCATATTCTTCAGATGAATACCCAGGAGTGGAATTGCTGGATTGTATATTAGTTCAATTCTTACTTTTTTAGGAACCTCCGTATTGTTTTCCATAGTGGCTGCACCAATTTATGGTCTTGCTAATAGGGCACCAGGGCTCCCTTTTCTCCACGCCAACGCTTGTTATTTTTTGGCTTTTGGTGATAGCCATCCTGACCCCTGTGAGGTGGCATCTCATTGTGGTTTTGGTTTGCATTTCCCTGATGAGTAGTGCTATTGAGCACCTTTTCCTATGTCTGTTGGCCATCTGTCTGTCTTTTGGGAAAAATGCCTATTGAGGTCCTCTGCCCGTTTTTAACTGGGCTGTTTGCTTCTCTGCTATTGTGTTGTATGAGTTTCTTATAGATTTTGAATATTAACTCCTGAGTGAACTATGAAAACCAGCAATGGTGATGCATGATCGAATTTAACTGGGAAATGATTCCAAACACACACCTCACCGTGATGCCAGGAGGGGTTGGGGAGCCGGGGTGTTTGTACACGGACTCCTGAGAGGCCTTGCAGGGAGCTGCTCCCAGGCGTGTGAATGCCGCTGCACCTGCCTGCTGGGTGCACTGGCAGGTTGACTGTGCACAGTCCTAGACAATGAAAGTCCTCTGGTGCGAAAATGCAGATTCCACTGGTTAGGGGCTCATGGGAGCCCAGGGGATGGTCTGAGGATGGGGATGCCGTGTGTCTGCTTCAGGGGACCCCAAAATGACGGGGTCTGTGCCCACACACAGTTATGATTTCCAGGATTTTTGTAATTTGGGAATGTTCACCTTTGGGGCTAGAGTTTCTGGGGTGGCCATGGGCCTCACAGGGACCCTAAGTAGCCACGGGCCATTTCTCCATCAGCTTGCTGCTTTCTATTCACTTTAACATTTTAAAAGTGAAGTCTTTTCCCATTTAACCATATTGTCCACTTGGCCTTTAGAGAAACCCGGGTCATAGGACCTAGGAATTTTCGTCTTCAGTGACCCTGTCTGCAGTAAGAAAGCACACAGGCGCAGTGAAAAATTACTTGGTATAAAGAGAAATATATTAACATCATGTATAAAACATCTTCATCAACCTGAAAGTTTGTTTCTTTTTAAAAATTATTATCTTTTTGTTTTTTTTGTTAATCCTCACCTGAGGAAATTTTTCCATTGATTTACAGAGAGAGTAGAAGGGAAGGGGTGAGACAGAGAGAAACATTGACGTGAGAAAGGCACATCGATTGGTTGCCTCCTGCATGCACCCCGACCAGGGCCAGGCATCAAGCCTGAAACTGAGGTACATGCCCTTGACCAGAATCGAACCCGGGAACCTTCAGTCTGAGGGCTGAGGCTCTACCCACTGAGCCAAACCGATGAGGGCTGTTTCTTTGTATTTTGAAAGGAATTAAACCATGTCCAAGGTCCCCTAACAGCACTGCTGTGGGCCTCTGTGTGTGCTGGATGCGTTGGCTCTGGAGAAGCGTACTGGGAGGGAAAGGTGGCTGGTCTGGCTCATCTTTACCATCTGACTTCCCAGGTGGATGATCCACACCTGCCACAAACATGTGGGCAGAGAAGCTCCCAGGGTCTCCGGTACAAAATGTGAAAAGATGCCCCATCCACGCAGCTAAGCCTCCAGCAGAGTGAAGCCACCGTAATGGAGCGGTTGTTTTGCTAGATGCTGAGGAATTACAAACTTACGGAGTTCGTGTTTGCAGGCCAGGGTACCACTTCTCCTCAAGGCATCTTTGAAATGCAAACTGGTTCTCTCAGCAGACTCCATGCATCTCAGCCTTGCAGACAAATGCTTCAAACTGGCGGCAAACTCACTTGAGCTCGGTGCCTGGCTTTCCGACAGATTAATTGTATCGATTGCTGACTGTTGGGTTGCCTTTGTAGCCCTTTCTCCCCTGTTGGTTCACATTTACCTTCTCCAACCATCACAGCCCTGGAGCTCAGCCTTGAAATAAACAAACAGCAATTCAACACACTGACCACACCGGCGCGTGCAGGCCGACTGCAAACCTGTCTGATTCCATAAGGAGTCACCGGCGACAGGCTTGTGGGCAAGGCTGGAATTCCAAATCCCTTTCCTCTCTGATGGATGTTGGGGTTTCTTTGGAGCCAGGAGCCCTCACTTGAGGATATTTGGGATGAACAGATATCCCAGCAGGTGGGGCTGAGCACAGGGCAAAATGAATCCGCACCCGAGGTGGCAGAATCTGTTTCCGGCAGCAAGACCCACGGATCTGAGTCCATGCTTTGAGGGAATCATTGCTTCCCTCGGTGTTTGCATCTGCAAAACGATAATGGATGCTAATATTTATTGAACTCGAAAGTTGTGCTAGGTACTGCTCCAAATACGTTGCAAGTAATAACCTTTTAATTCTCACAGCAGCAGGGGCTGAGGCTTAGAAAGGTGAAACCACTAGGCAAGATTGAGAACTGGCTGGGGCTGACCCCAAGGTAATTCCTCAGCATCATCTCAGAGTGGCCAGCAGGGGTCACTCACATTCGCTCTTTTGAGATGGTGGATTTTACCATCTGTCCTGCGGCATTGGTGTTTTCCCAGGTGTAGTGGAAAATTCCAATCACAGCGTTTTCAGCAGAGTATCATGGCTATGCGCACAGACACTGTATTCAGCCAACTTGCCTGTGTTTAAATTTTTTTCTACTACTGACTAGCTGTGTGACTTTGGGCAAGTAACTCGACCTCTCTGTGCATTGCGTTCCTCATCTGCAAAAGGTCGCTAATCATTATAATACCTGCCTCATAGGGTTAGTGCAAGTATTACAAGAGTCATAGTTCTTGTGAAGTGTCTGGAGCAGTCAGTGCCTTGCACATAGAAAGCATGATGTGTTTGTTAAAGTATTTAATTATGCTTCATAAATAAACATGCAATTCTAGGAACTGAATCTGGGAGATGTATTTTACATTAGCTTAGCCTGGTGGGTGTTTGTGTCCTCATAACCTAGAGTGCAGAGGCTGGGAGTTTAATTCCAAATGGAATAATTAGGTGCTGCAGGACTGGGAAGGTGGTGGTGGTGGTGGAAGGGGGAGGGGGGCGGAAACCTGCATCCTGTGACCCATCGCACCTCATTTTGTGTAGTAATTAACAAGAAAAAAATTATAATTAAGAGTGAAAATTAAAACAGAGGGTGTGTTTTTTGTTAATGAGAATTTTCTCATTTTTGGAAAAGAATGTTAATTTAGTTCTTGTGAAAATGCTGCTCCCCCCTCTGGCAGAGGGCCCCTGGTGGGCTTTTAGTGGTGGGTCCTTCAGGGTGAGGGCCAGCTACTTAGGGGAGAGGAAGAAGGCGCTGACATGCACAGGCCTGGAAGGAAGCATTAGCTATGCTCAATCCTGGAAGACAAAAATTAGAGCTGGAGTACAAAAAAACACACACAAAAAAGCACACTGGTGATCCTGAGGAAATTGGATGAGGTCCTGTTAGGAACCATAAGCAGAGATCTCTTAGACATGCCTTTAAGGGCCTTGAATACTGCCGCAGGCCATAAAGATGCTTCTGGCAAAATTAAGTCAGATCAGCCTGAGACTTCTCCAGAGAAAGGTTATTTTCAAGTTAGTGCATCTGTTTGCCTTTTCTTGGGTGCACCCCCTCCAGGTGGCTCCGACTGGCTCCCGGTGCCTCCCAGTGACTCCTGAAACTGGTCCCTGGCCTGTGTCCCCAAGACCTGGCCCCATGGATCTCAGCACTTCCTGTCCAGTTCCACTCTCGCTCATGATTGGCCCGGATGCCGTCAGACTTGCGGTAGATTGGTTGTGAGGCTTGGGTTCTACTTAGCAACTAAGCACGGTTGCTTTTATAATGGAAAGGCAGAAAGAGGTGCAAGAGGGTGTCCAAGAGCCAGTGCCCAGAGAGGAGGGCTTGCCCATGAGTGAGAAAGAAGGGCATGTAGTGTGTTACCTGGTGGGTGAATCAAAATTATTAAAAAGGATCACCAAGAATGCGGAGAGTGAATGTTCATCAACCCTACGAACTTGGTGGAAATATCCCCAAATAACAATTTTCTGCTTGTAAGACCTTTAAGTCATGGACTGACAAGTGAGCATTCATGTTTTATTTGTTTACCAGTAACTGAGCACCTAGCAGAGCCACAGCTCAGGATATGACTGCCAAGGAGCTCAATTCAGTTAAGAAGGCGGGTCTAGAAGCCCAGGAGTAAAGGTTGTGACAGGATGTGTCTGGTTTTGGGCAAGGAGTCCAGCACAGAGATGTCACTTCTATTTAGAGAGAGCCTGTGAACTGCTGGCAGTATTGATGCTGTTTATCACAACCAACCCGTATGTGCCAAGTTCTTTATACTTCATCTCATTTAGTTCTCACTATGGCCTTGCAGAGTAGATAAAATCTCAACTAAACAGAAGAGGAAACTGAGGCACAGAGAAGAGGCTGATGTAGGCAAGTGGAAGAGCAAAGCTTTAGACTCATTGATCCCTCCCCTCCCACCCCATGTCTTCCTCTGGACCCCTCAATTGCCTCTATAGCAGTGGTTCTCAACCTTCTGGCCCTTTAAATACAGTTCCTCATGTTGTGACCCAACCATAAAATTATTTTCGTTGCTACTTCATAACTGTAATGTTGCTACTGTTATGAATCATAATGTAAATATCTGATATGCAGGATGGTCTTAGGCAACCCCTGTGAAAGGGTCGTTCGACCGCCAAAGGGGTCGCGACCCACAGGTTGAGAACCACTGCTCTATAGCTTCCCTGTCCCTGTGCTGGCCTGAGAAGGCTGCCCCCCTGAGGCAGGACTGTGAGTGTCTGGATTTGGCTTTGTCCTCCTGTGTTGGATGGGGCACATAATAGAGATGACACTTAGAGATGTCCTAGAGCAGTGATGGCGAACCTATGACACGCGAACTCATTTTTTTGGTTGATTTTTCTTTGTTAAATGGCATTTAAATATATAAAATAAATATCAAAAATATAAGTCTTTGTTTTACTATGGTTGCAAATATCCAAAAAACTTCTATATGGGACACGGCACCAGAGTTAAGTTTTGGTTTTTCAAAATGCTGGCACACCGAGCTCAAAAGGTTCGCCATCACAGTCCTAGAGCGTGACTGAGGCCTTCAGCCAGTGTGTGTGTGTGTGTGTGTGTGTGTGTTGGGGGGCAGGGCTCTTAGCCTAACACAAGGAAGGCAAGAGTCCCAGGAAGAGCTGGGGCTAAAGTTCGAGCAGCATCATGTAAAATGGAGACTGAGAAACATCAACATGGGCCATACACATTTCACAGCTCCATGGGCCGTGAAATGGACTCGTGGCCAATATTATAACAAGAAGTAGTGCAAGAAGCAATCCACAGTTCTCTGTATTTTTAAATCAAGCAATTCTGGCTTGACCCTTCCCCACTTGTCAGAAAGGACCAGGAATTCAGCCTGGTTTAGGTTTTGGGGCAGCCCCTCTCCAGCCGTGGGGTTGTGTGGGAGCCTGTGGCGTTCCCACGGCCCAGAAGCTATGGGAAGCCACCTCTCGTCTTGCTCTGGCTGTCATGGTCCGCTGGGCTTCCTGGGGGCTGGCTCCTCCTGGGACCGGTTCTGAAGGTTTGGGTGCCACATACTGAGCCCCTGTCTCCACTTGGACATTCTTGGCTGATCCTGCCACCTCCACCGGCGCTTCAAGAGGGAGAGGCCCGGTGCTCTCTGGGCCTCTTCCCCCAGCGGACAGAACAGCTCCAAGGCACCAAATCCGCCTGGATGGAGAGAAACTCCGACCTGGAGGACAAAAGTGCTGGGGGTGGGGGAGGGAGAGCACATCTCTCATCCTTGTATTGTCATCACAGCTAAGAAAATAGTCAGTGACATTTATCTACACCCTCCTGTGTGAGAAGTCCGCGTTATCTCACCTCATCTCCACTACAGTCCTCTGATATCAGGCTGCTTTGGTCATCCCACTTTGCAAACAGGGAAACTGAGTCCCGGAGAAGTTACATAATGTATCTGAGGTCACAAGCTGGTCAATGGTCCCTTTAAGATTCAAGTCCAGGCAGGCTGACTCCAGGACCACACACTTAATTACTACAAGGACTTCCTGTCTGTAACATAGCAATTTAAGTGACTTCTCCTGTTGGGTTGGTGACCCTCTTTGTAAAAAAAATATCATGTCCTCTTACTATCTCTGTGAGCTTATACCTATTAAAGATGCAAATGGATATTCTCACTGATTGGCTGAGAGAATCCTACAAAACAGGGTGTGCTAGATGCTAGGGCTGTGTGGAGGGGTATGCTTACTTCATTGATTGATGTGGGAGAAATGGTCACAAATTCTTTCTTGCCTTTGAAGTGTGACTTTGAAGCTCCTCCCGTGAGGAGGTGGAGTCTGTCTCTGCCCTTGAGTCCCGGCTGACCTCATAGTCTGCCAGGCCATTGAATGCCATGTAAGAGGATGGCCTCAAGAGGAGCCAACATGCTTCATCCCTTTCCCAGAACTCTGCTGTGTTTATAAGCCAGAGGATAATAGACACATGACCAAATCTCTCCCTCGCCCCCGCCAAATTACCAGCCACCCCCAGAAATGAAGTTTTCTATAAATAACCAGCAGCTGATGGCTGATGTATGAGTGAACGGAGACTAGAAGAATCTGCTTAGCCCAGCCCATGTTGCCAACCTGTGGGACCAGGTGCTAAATCAGTGGTCATTACTTTAAGCCAGGGGTCCTCAAACTTTTTAAACAGGGGGCCAGTTCACTGTCCCTCAGACTGTTGGAGGGCCAGACTATAGTTTAAAAAAAAACTATGAACAAATTCCTATGCACACTGCACATATCTTATTTTGAAGTAAAAAAACAAAACGGGAACAAATACAATATTTGTATTTGCATGTGGCCCGCGGGCCGTAGTTTGAGGACCCCTGCTTAAGCCATAGGTTTTGAGGCAGTTTGTTAAGGCAACAAAATATACCTGATACACTCAGCTTCATGCCACACCCATTTGTCCTAGAGACTAGAGGCAGAAAGATAGGGCAGCTGAGCGAGAGCCACATTTCTCCTTCCTCTTTGTTCCCCGAAACTGGGACTGTGTCACAGAGGCTTGATCTGTTTTTGAAACCCCAACAGACGAAATGAACCACCAGGGAGAGCTGTGGTTTGGTCCCAGACCTGACACCAGCCTGCCGTGTGGTTTTCAGGGGTTCCCTGAACCATTCTGGCTGCAGATTGGTGCCCGTGTAAGACTATGAGACTCACACAGATACGTTCTCTGATCTCTCCCAGCTCGAGTATTTTGTGACTCTGTGATGCATCACTAAGATGGCGCTCATCCTGTCCACATTGGATTTGCAGTTTATTTGGGACCACTGGAGTGGCACAAAATAACGCGATGGATATATATTTTTTAATTATCCACATAAAAAGAAACAGACCATAAACAGGCTAGTGCTACTATAAGAACATTCCTTTACTGACCATGAAGCAGAGAAGGCCTTCACTATAAAAGTGCAGGTTTGGAAAGGAAGCGTTCCAAGTTTCCTGACAAGAGTTTGTGTTATGAAAGCCAGAGAGTTTTACAGGCTTTTCGTTGATAAGTACAAAGCCACACTGCATTTGGCTTTCCTCCCAAAGGCAGGAAAGGGCTCCGTTGGCCAGACTGCGCGAACTCTATAAAACCTGTTCATTCTTCATTCATTCACCCAGGACAGATTAACACTGGACGCACTGTCCGTGAACAGGGCACACATTTACCACCTCCGTGTCTTCGCACCTGCCCCTGCACTTTCTCATTCATTCTCAAATGCAGCCCTGGGGCCCGAGAGGGCTTCTGCATTCACGGATACGTGCCGCAGGCATCCCTCATCAGGAAGAACCCAAGGATGTGGGGACAGGGAGGAAAATGACTTTCAGCCCAGGTTTGGGGGATGGGCTGCATAGGTACTGGGGTCCAGGGCACCTCTGTGGCTCCCCAGAACAGGCAGCATTGTTCCAGGTTTGAGGGCTGGGCTCTGCTTCCATCTCAGGACAGGATTTTGTGTGTGATTTTGGACAGATCTCACGCCCCCTGTTTCTGATACGAGTATCCCCACCCCGTGTTTTGGAAGATCAGATGCAATAACATACACTAAAGCATGTTGTTGAAGTATTTTCCATCTGGACTGCACATTCCCTGAGGGCAGGGGCCAAGCCTTATTTGTCTTATTTGCACAGAGTTTGGCCTACGTCAAGTGCTCAATAAATGATGGTCGAGTGAATGAATGGGCCAGAGATTACATTAGTGAAGTAATTTAATGGAATACTGTGGGCCTCGGTTTTTAGATTCAGCAAACCAGGGCTCCCAAGTATAGTTAAGGCTCTGCACTGCACAGGTGAACTTGGCAGAGGGTGGGAGGGGACTATAACCCAGATTCTCCATCAGCCGAGCACCTTCTGGGCCAGCAGTGGCCTTTCCAAAATAAAGGAGTTGGACTCTATTGCTTTCCAGAGACTCTGATTTCATCACCGTGGGCTGAGGCCACAGAGCTGTATTTTTCAGAAAATCCCCAGATAACTCATTTTCCTCCTGGATTGGGTACCATGAACTGATGGTCTTGAAGGTCATCTCACTCCAGTTGGAGGTGATCTTGAATTGTATTTCATATTTCTTGAATTTATTATTTTTCAGTATTTCAGGTTTAAATTCTTTTTGTTAACGAGTCCGTGAGCGGCCATCTCCTGGTGCCCTTGCCCCGCTCCCCACCTTCAGCGGGAATAGCAGGTGGAGTATGTGGGAGAGGCGCTCCCCCTCAGCATTAGGACGTTTCCCTGGATTCCCCTTCCGACCCTCCAGCACTTGTGCTTGTCCTGCTTGATGAGCAACATCAGACCTTGTCTCCCTTAGACAAGAGAGAGCCGCCGAGACAAAGCCTGGTGGTGAAACTTCATTCCTCTTTCACCCGCTGTCTGCACCAGTCAGGGTCCAATCGGGGAAAAGCACCCACACAGAGACTTGAACAAGGGAAGTTTCCCGTGAAGCAGGGTTTCCCAGCTTCAGCGCTACTGACATGTTGGGCCTGATGATTCTGAATTTGGGGGGGACTGTCTTGTGCACTGGGGGGTGTTGAGCAGCATCCCTGGCCTCTGCCCACTAGGCGCCCGTGGCACTCTCTCCTTCTCCCTCAGCTGTGACAACTGAAAGTGTGTCCAAACATCGCCAGTGTCCCTTGGTCTGCAAAACGGCCCCTGCTTGAGAGCCACTGCTGAAAGAATTGTTACTCATATGAGAGGTCATCTAGACAGGAGTAAAGAGAACTCTAAAGAATGCCCCAGGGCAGAGGGAGAGTATGAGAAGGGGACCCCCTCCCCAAGCTGGGGTTCGGACTGTGTTGAAGAAGGTGTGGCTGAAGCCCACTGTGTGTGGACCTTCTCGGGGTGGCCCTGGGCCGGGGCTGGTCTACAGTGGCTAGGCAAGCAGAAAACAACCCGAGGGGAGGCGGCATCAGCAAGCAGGAGACACCCCGCCCTTCCTGGTGCAGGTGGACAGAGGCTAGCAGCTGACTGCCGGTGCCGGTGCCGCACTGCAAATCCACCTGGGGTGTCGCTGAAACTCGATGGGGATAAGGTCCATGGGCCATCCCCTATCTGCGGACACACTGCTGGCAACAGCTCTTAGTAGGAGCCAGAAGCAGCGGATGGAACAGCATGGGAACTGAGAGAAGCCCCTTCTTCAGGCAGTGTCTTTCCAGCGCCCTCTACTGACAAAATTTAGCATCATGCCATCTTCAAAAACTATTTTCACAGAGCTGACAAGGAAAGATGGTCTGGGAGCTGAAAGGCAATAAACTGATGGCTGGCACACTCTTGTATTGTGCCTTCTTCTTAGTCATTTCTGTACCAGTCTTACGTTGCGCCGGCCTGGCACTTCGTAGACACGAAATTAATGCTGCCTGAATGTGATGGAAAGAATGCATGAATGAATGGCAAGGTTTGACTTCTTTTCTGGAAGCTGGTGTGGAGAATGCAATTTCTCACTGGTGTAAATTTTACCTATCGACTAGCAAATGGCAGTTTTTAGTTCCTTCGGTCCCACTCTTCTACTACATTTAAAATTAATTGAATCAGCTTGTTATATCTTCCCAACTCTCATATAACTGATCAACTTAATAAAAATCTATTAAACAATTGAGCAATTCGGTGGAAAATATTAATTAAGCTAATTTGAATTGATCAGTTGTTGATTAAATTCTCGGAGGAGCTTTAATCCGAGAGCTAAGAAAACAAGACGGGTATCTGTTTTGTAGATCAGAATATTAACAGAAGTATTGCTGGCCAGTGAACTAAGCCCAACAAAATTGTGGCCCAGAAGGCTAAGAACATTTATAGGGAAATAAGAATTAAGTTTGATTACCTGTCAAACTTGATTACCATTTATTACCTGTCAAATGGTTTATTGCTTATTGCAATGCGGTAAGTTAGCAGTGACCAGGGACCAAGTTACACTGTAATTTACCAAGAGGAAGCATGGTGAGAAGGTAATCGGACTGGGATCGAGTAACAGTTTTGTGTGGGCTGCCTACTAATGTGGACAATCGCTTGGCCTTTCCGGCCTCCCTGTCCTCTGGAATGCAACAACAACCACACACTTTGCTTGCGGGAAGAGTAAACTTAATATGAACGTAAAAGTGTTTTTGAAATGGAAAGTACTACACAAATGTGAGGCTCTTCTTATTGGTTTATAGTTGCAAAATGGGTATTTTGGGGTTGTTTCAATTTTTTTTACGTTTCTAGAAGATTCTGACTGCATCTGAAGTGCGGAGAATGCACTTCTATTTTCTAACATAAGGCAGATGCTCAGTGGATTTTTGGATTTAGGATCATACATGTCACCTGTCCCTCAATTACCTCAAGGCCTTGGCGCATGCAGATCCCTCTGCCTGGAATTCCTTCCCCTCCTCTTTGCCTCTGTGACTCCTCCTTTTCCTGTTGGCTCCATCACCACTTCCTGACTTCCTGTACTGGTCACCTCTCCCTACTATATGCTCTTATGCACCACATTTCTCTTATATGGTCCTCTCTACTATGGGCATTTTACATTCTATTGTGATTATTTGATTAATAGCTGTCTTCCCAACGAGGCTATGGTGGCAGGGATTTATTTTTACCCAGAATGACATTTTTAGTAGGTGTTTAATGACTATTTGTAGGATGAATGAATGATTAAGTGAATGAGCATATTATGCAGAGTTGACCAGGGCCTACTGGTTTTGATGTGTTGGCCACATTTAGAAAGAAATGGCAGTGCTTGCCTCTCTGGGGCCTTGGAAAGAACACAATGACAGACATAGTCCACTAGAGTCTTCAGCACCCAGCGCAATCTCCGGCATACAATGTTTGTCTGGTTCAACAATGTTTGTTACATGAGCTAACTTGGGAGCTAGAAGTCTGGGGCTTGAGATTTGTCTCTAAAATGTACAGGCTCAGCAGACCTGATAGAGATGTTCGACCCTGCTGTAACATACAGTACAGTGAAAACAGGCTCGGAGGCCAGCGTTCCACTTTCTATATGTTTGCCAAGACATTTAACATTACTATGCACAAGTCTGCTTATATGCAAAAATGAGGGTAGTATCAATATCCAGAGATTATTTCAAGAATTAAATGAGGAAAATGATTTAAAAGGCCTTGCCTAACACAGTACACATTAGGATAGGTATCAGTAAATGTTTGTCACAGTTCTTCCCCTCCCTCAGCCTCCATAACGTAGGAATAACTTATGTACTTCAGCCATTGCCTTTCCAATAAGATCATGTACATCAAACACTTTTTAACCTGAGGTGCAAGATTCATTTTCCTTCATTCCCATTTCACATGAAAAGAAACGTATGTGTGGAATTGACATTAGCCACCAGGTAGCACTGTGGTAATAGCTTTGATTTCAGGGTTTTAGCTGAACAAAATAGCACCTTGGTGTACCTTTTAAATTGAAGTCTCAGGGTGAGAAAAATGGCTTGTTTTAAGAGGGAAGCATTGCTCGGTGATGGAGTAATGTCTGATGTAAATGACATTTTAATGTTCAGGGTCCTACTCTGGAAAATCAAGAAGGACATTTTAAAACATTCCTTTCGATTCTTAATTCAGAAACATAAGAACCACAAGAACCAGATCAGTGAGGGATAAAAGCTTTTATTTGCTTTGTTACAATATAATTTTATCATAATTTGAAACTTTTTCCTCTTCAAGATCTTTTTGTTTCCTCGAGTCTTCTGGTAACTTATTATTTTTTCTTTATTTTCTCTTTTATTATTTTTTAAAAAGATATTTTTATTGATTTCAGAGAGGAAGGGAGAGGGAGAGAGAGAGAGAGAAACATCAGTGATGAAAGAGAATCATTGATCGGCTACCTCCTGCAACCCCCCTACTGGGGATTGAGCCTGCAACCCGGGCATGTGCCCTTGACCAGAAGCAAATCTGGGACCCGTCAGTCCATAGGCCGAAGCTCTAGCCACTGAGCCAAACCGGTTAGGGCTTTATTTTCTCTTTTAAAAGACATGTTTAGTTCGGTCAACACACATTTCTTGAGTACCTAATGTGCGCCACGCACTGTTCTGGGAGACTGAGATAAGACTATGCAGTTTGACCTAAGACCCTGCAAGGGTCCTAAGAATAAGGGAGTGGGGAGACCCATTATTAGTGAAAAAACAAACAAAGAAGGAGGTTTCAACTGGGTGATGGGATAAAGGGCGACTTAAGTGTGGGTGTTGGGGACACACACTTCAGATAGGGTGGTCAGGGAAGGCCTTTCCAAGCTGGAGGTGTTCGCTCTACAACCCAAATGGTTGGAAGGACCTGGCCAGGCAAATGCCTAGAAGAGGAACATCCCAGCAGAAGGAAAAGGCAATGCAGAGGCTCTGACACAGGCACACGCTCGCCATGTCCAAGAGAAGCATCTTGGATAAGTTAATACTATCCCAGTGATCTCTTCTGCATAACAAACTATCCCGGGTTTACGGGACCTGCTTATTTTGCTCTTAGTTTTGTTGGTGTGAGGAACTTGGGAAAGGCTCAGCTGGGCGGTTTGTTTTGATGCACTTGACATCATCAGTGAGGGCAGCTGAGGCTGGGAGACCCACCTTCAAGATGATTCTTCACTCACATGTTGAAAACCTGGTGCTGCCTGGACTCTCTCTTCTGTGCATGGCATCTCATCCTCAGAGCCTCTCCGTATGGCTCAGGCTTCTCGCAGCATGATGGTCTCAGAGTATTTGTGCTTCTTACTTGGCTATTGGCTTCTAAGAAACTAAGGTAGAAGTTGCCAGTCTTCCTAAGGCCTAGACGCAGAGTTACTTCTGGTTTATTGTCACTTCTGCCCAATTCTACTGGTTAAAGTGGCCAGTCCTTTTACTTCATAAGAGAATAAAGGACCCCACACTTTCTTTCCTTTCGTCCTCTCTTCCTCCCACTTCGCTCTCTCCCTTTCTTTTTTATTGAGATATAACATTAGATTAGTTTCGGATATACAACATAATGCTTTGATATTTGTACATATTGTGGAATGATCGTCACAATAAGTTTAGTTAACATCCATTACTGTATATAATTATACATTCTTTTTTCTTGTGATGAGAACTTTGGAGGTCTACTCTCTTAGCAACTTTCAAATGTACAATCCAGTATTATTAACTGTAGTCACCCATGTAATGCTCTGCATTACATCCCTATGACTTAATTATCTCACAACTGAAAGTTTGTACCTTTTGACCCCCTTCACTCATTTCACCACCCCACTCCCACCTCTGGTCACCATCAGTCTGTTCTCTGTTTCAGTGATATTTTTTGTTTTGTTTTTAGATTCCACAGATAATAAGATCATACAGTATTTGTCTTTCTCTGTCTGACTTACTTTACTTGATGGAAGGTGTGTTAAGGAATTTGTGGCCATCTCCAATGGGAACAGATCCTTAAAAAGTTACCAGACCTCCACAGCCCAACACCACAGAAGGGGTCCCTCTGTAATGTAGTGTGACGATCACACAACAGCTTTGGAATCCACTGTGTTCATTGTTCACCGGGACCATTGTCATCTGCACTGTAATCTCTCCCATCAGAGGATACTTAGTTCCTGATTGTGAATCTGTGGCTTGGGGATTGGGATGGAAAACATGAAATAATACACCTATGCAGAATAATTCTGGGATAATCTTAGAGAAATAGGAACAGAAAGCAACACACAAGTACAGTTCAGATACTAAGAGTATTGGACTTGAAATAGTCCATGAAAAGACTACAGTGTTATACTGTCAACACATTACCTAGCCAGGAGAGTGATGGATTGATTAGCTTTGTCCCTTTAAGGAAGATAATTGAGCCAATTGAATTAGAGTCTCTTCTGACTGAGTTGTATGAGAAAAGAAGCAAAGGGGGTGAGAACCTGTGTTTCTACCATAACAGCCCTTGGGAAGAAGGGGAGAGACCAGTGGGAACTGACAGTCCTCTGATAGACAGGAAATTGGGGACAGAGGGGTGGCAGTGAGGTGAGGATGAAATAAGCTGACTCTGATAGACTCCAGCTGGGCCAGAGTTTATTCTACATCAGTGTGGCGATTAGTAGAGCAAATCATTTTTGTATTGACATATGTCCCAAATCTAATATTTGCCTAATGATGGTAGCTGGCTTCATTCAAGATACAACTGAGCTTAAAAAGGGTTGCTTAATGGTGGTGGCTGTCAAGATAAAATTGAACCTGAAAAAGCATCAAGAGAGTTTACATTCACAGCCCTCCCATATTTCCCCAGGTGACTATTTCCTTTAGCACCCTTTCCATGAGCTGAGATTCCAGCATGATCCTGTTAAATGAGCAGCTCTTTCTGTCCCTAATTGATATGTCAGTATAGACCGTTCATGCTTGGATATGGGGGACACTAATACACTCTTATTGTTCTGTTGTTTCATCTGGGACAGCATTTTTATTATTAACTAGAGCCCAGTGCATGAATGGGGGGGGGGGGGGGGCGTGTCCCTCAGCCCGGCTTGCGCCCTCTCGCAGTCTCGGAGCCCTCAGGGGATATAAGCCATCAGTAGGACAGCCTTAGAGCTGCTGCACCATGAGCTGAGACTCCAGCATGATCCTGTTAAATGAGCAGCTCTTTCTGTCCCTAATTGATATGTCAGTATAGACCGTTCATGCTTGGATATGGGGGACACTAATACACTCTTATTGTTCTGTTGTTTCATCTGGGACAGCATTTTTATTATTAACTAGAGCCCAGTGCATGAAATTTGTGTACTGGGGGGGGGCGTGTCCCTCAGCCCGGCTTGTGCCCTCTCGCAGTCTCGGAGCCCTCAGGGGATGTAAGCTATCAGTAGGACAGCCTTAGAGCTGCCACAGAGGTGGGAGAGGCTCTCGCCACTGCTGTTGCGCTCGCGGCACTCCCCCTGTGGGAGCACACTGACCACCAGGGGCAGCTCCTGTGTTGAATGTCTGCCCCTTGGTGGTTAGTGCACGTCATAGCGACCCGTCGTTCTGCTGTTCAGTCAATTTGCATATTAGCCTTTTATTATATAGGATTATCAGGGTTACAGTGTGAAAATGGGTGGGTTTCCCTGAATGAAGATGTTCTTGGCAGCCCTAAGAACTGAGTGTGAAAGTCCACCGTGGTCATAATGTACTTAA
This sequence comes from Myotis brandtii, assembly GCF_000412655.1. Lineage (NCBI taxonomy): Eukaryota > Metazoa > Chordata > Mammalia > Chiroptera > Vespertilionidae > Myotis > Myotis brandtii. Next base: position 838,694 of record NW_005364521.1, on the reverse strand, counting down.
AATAAGACTTGGTCCTTTAAATCGCACCCTTCAATGCTATGTCCACCAACAGAGCAACTGTCTGTGTTTAATAAGACAGGTTTTGGGAGGGCTTGACTTGAATGCAAAAAAAAAATCATTATGTATCTTTAGGTTCTTAAGTTGTACTTAAGTAAGGGAAGAATGCATCAAAGGTTGCTCTTCTGAAATCGAATCTGGGGCTGGATTTTATCTTAGCCTGGACTCTGCTACCTGTGGGACCAAATGGAGTCATTGCCATCACGTGCTTTTGCCTCTTCTTGCTCACAGGAGTGCGTGTCCCTAAAAGTAACCCTTGCAGGGTCTTGGCAAGGAAGTTTCATGCACTCATGAAGGGAATCAGGGCACTTGTGTGGCCAGGGCCTTCCTGGAAGTTTGCTCTTTTGTCTGCTGCTGTGGTTGCCGCCGTGTCCCTCTTCTCTAGAGCTTCCAGGGGAGTGTGGCCCTGTGGACACCGTGATTTAGCTCTATCAGAGTCAGTTCCAGTTTCTGGCCTCCAGACTGTACAATAAATTTCTATAGTTTTAAGCCACCAAGTTTGTTGTGATTTGTTACAGCCACCATAGAAAACTGATACAGATTTTAAAAAGTAAATAATCTCTGAAAATGGAAAAATCAAGAGGAAAGGAATATACTCAAGTGGAAAGGAAGCTAACAGGAACTAGATGCCCTGGGCACCCACACACTGCCACTCATGCTTCTGTGACAATGGGCAAGGCAATCTCTACAGCCTCCCTTCCTTAGCCTATCACATTTTTTTAAATTGCATTTTTTAGTTTTCAAAGCAATGTCAATTCTATTTTTTTTCTTATTGAAGTTCAAAACAACCAAAGGAATAAAATGCAATTAAAGTGTGTAATAACTTTAATAGGTAAATCCATCCAAAATATGATCATAAGTTGAAAGACAGGTATTAAGAATTGTGAACATAGGTTACTCGGACTTTTGATTTTTAAAATGTAGGATGGTGACACCCACTGGAAATCACGTTGTGAACATGAAGGTTTGGAAATGTGGCTAATAGAAATCTCAGACCTGGGAAAGAATTGATGTATTTTCTTCCTCTAAGATCAGGAATTTCAAACACCTAGCCCTGTGGTCGGCAAACTGCGGCTCTCGAGCCACATGCGGCTCTTTGGCCCCTTGAGTGTGGCTCTTCAAGCCTTAGGATTGAAGTTCAAAACAACCAAAGGAATAAAATGCAATTAAAGTGTATAATAACTTTAATAGGTAAACCCACCCAAAATATGATCATAAGTTGAAAGACAGGTATTAAGAATTGTGAATATAGGTTACTTGGACTTTTGATTTTTAAAATGTAGGATGGTGACACCCACTGGAAATCACTTAGTGAACATGAAGGTTTGGAAATTTGGCTAATAGAAATCTGAGATCTGGGAAAGAATTGATGTATTTTCTTCCTCTAAGGCCAGGAATTTCAAACACCTAGCCAATCATCCACTCATTCCAGGCTAAATGTGCTCAGCTACCAAAGGCTAGACACAATATGTTAGATCTACCAGGCATGATAAAATGAGGCTTAAAAAAATAACTTATTTTAGAAAAGTAACCCATTCAAATGACACTGTCATTGTTACAAATATCTGCAGAACAACTCTTTGAGAAATTTTTCAAAGCCAGTTTCACCAGCCAAATAAGCAAACAGATAAATGATCCAACTCAAACTGAGTCTTTGATTGGGCTCCAAAATGGTGTTGCCTAGCAGAACATCCCACCTTATTCACAGGAAAGTGTTCAAGGCATTTCCAAAAATGAAATCTATCCTCAAAGTATCAAACTCTGCTAACATCAAAAATGTCCTCTTAAAAAAATATTACTCTGAAGGTCATTCCAAAAGAGGACTTCCAAGAAGGTTCCAAACAATGGCAATCACTCAGTGAATTTCTGGTTCCCCGGAGAGGCTAATTGTGGGGGAAATGTGCTCATTTCTCTGTATTGAGAGAAGCAGACGACTCGGGCAGAAAGGACCTGGGCCTTGGAGACAGTCACTTGAGTTAGAATCCCGCTCCAATCCCACCTGCTCCACGACCTAGAGTGAATCATTCACCTTCGCTGTGCCTGTTTCCTGTTCCATAAAATAAACACAATAACTTGGGTGACCATATGATTTATTGTCCAACCTGGGGTACTTTGAAAAATGAAAAGGGTCTCTTTTAATACTTGTATCAGGACAACAGACAAACCAGGGTGCCTAGTCATCCTAATACCCCACTCCTTTTAGGGCTTTTGTGGAGATTAAGTAATAGAATGGGCCCCTGGTGTGATTAAATGGGAGCTGTAGAGCTCCATAAAGGTTGTACCAGGTTGTTGTTTTTGAGCCATTCACTGGTCTTACTTTCAAATGTCTTTGATGTACAAATCTGTGCAGGTCTGGCACCTTATCAAGTCTGCCCTGATAGTTGATGTGCCTTTTACACTGACTCTGGCAGGGCTCCGGACTGGCCCCGCCTCCCTCCATCTGCAGGCTACTGACACGGAGTGGCAGGCTTCCCTCGGAGGCTGGCTAGGGAGGAGGTAGTGCCAGGCCTGCACAGAGCTGACCATCCAGCGCAGTTTGCGGAGTTGAAACAGGCCCAGCATCGACACTTGGCTCTCACGTGGTTGAACTTCCTCAAGAGAAGTGAATTAAGCCCAAGCACACCTGCGCCTCCAGCAGTATACAGGCACTCGCAGTTGTACATTTCACCTGGGATGACAGAAATGTCTTTGCAGAAAAAAAACATTATTATTCAGCCTACCACAGTTCACCCTTTTGCCTTCAAAGATTCACATCCACCCCACATGCAAATGCATTCACCCCCATCCCAACATCACCGTAAGTTTCAACCCATTACAACATTAACTTGAGTTCAAAATCTCACTCATATATCATCAACTCAAGTCTCAAGTGTCACCATCTGAATCCTAGAAATTAGGTATAGGTATATACCTATACCTAATTCAGTATTTACTGAAGCTGATTATTCTTCTGTGTGTGTGTGTGTGTGTGTGTATCATATGAAACTCATGGCCTGATTCATTACGAGGAAAATTTTCTATTCATCTGTGGACTTGTGAAACTATAGAACATGTGATTTACTTCTGAAATACAATGGCCAGACAGGCATAGGAGAACAGTCATAGGCATTTCCATCCCAAAAAGGAGAAAAATGAGAGGAAGAAAGGAGACATTGGTCCTAGGCAGTTGCAGAATCCAACAAGACAAATGCCGTTGGGTTTCAGGGCCTGGGAAGCACTCTGTGGCTCTGCCTCAGCCCAAGGCTCCACCCTGGAAACCATTTATAAAAAATAGTATGTGTTTGCATCTGGATACCTTTATGAGCCTCTTTCTTGCTTGTAGAATTTTGAGATTTCTCTGTTTTTATTTATTTAGTCCTTTCTGTTCTCTTTCACTTCAAACTGGCAAAATGTATGTGGGGGCTAAGGAAACATAGGCTGTAAGTGTTAAAACTTAATTTTTCTATAGAAGGAAATCAATAGCTAATCCTTAGAAACAATTAGTTAATGAATAAAAACATAAGTGTATAGAAACACAAAGATAACTGTTGAAAAGAGGAGCTAGAAGGGTTGGAAATGCTTGGCTCTGGGGAGCAGGGCTTAAGCGCAGGGCCGGGGACTGCTCTTTTGTGTTGGAAGCCGTATGGGATTACAAGCCGTGCTTTAAAAGTATGAATATACATTACTTGATGATTCAAAACCAGCTAAACCCTGGAAAAATTTTTTAGATCAACAGGAACTCTCATCCTCTGTCATGGGAGTGTAAATTAGTAATCACTTAGGAAAGCTGTCAGTGTTTACTGAAGCTGGTTATTCACATACCATATGATCTATGACAGTGATGGCGAACCTATGACACGCGTGTCAGAGGTGACACGCGAACTCATTTTTTTGGTTGATTTTTCTTTGTTAAATGGCATTTAAATATATAAAATAAACATCAAAAATATAAGTCTTTGTTTTACTATGGTTGTAAATATCAAAAAATTTCTATATGTGACACGGCACCAGAGTTAAGTTAGGGTTTTTCAAAATGCTGACATGCCGAGCTCAAAAGGTTCACCATCACTGATCTATGATCTAGCAGTTCAGGTCCAATAGAGGTACAGTTGAGCTCCAAAAGATGTACAAGTATGTCCGTAGCAGCAGTTTTCCTGATACCTGGGGACTGGAAAGAACAAAGTATACACTCACAGCACAGTGGCTGTTGTGTGTTCACAGGAGGGAGTGCACTATAGTAATGCAAATGAGCTACTGTTATTCCAACACCTGGTGAACCTCACCAACATCCTGTTGAGGAAAAGAAGTCAAACACCAAAGAGCACATGATATGTGATTCAATTTATATAAAAACCCGGCAAAACTAACCGATGGTCATAGAAGGTATTGATTGCCTTTGGGCAAGGTGGGGAGGGTGGGGATGGGGTGAGTGAAGGGGGCTTGAACTTCTTGGTTTAATTGTTGGTAAGACAAGAATGTTCACTTTGTGAATCTTTGTCAAGCTATACTCTACTGATTACATATATACTCTTATACATATACTGTATAGGCTTATATATATACTAGAGGCCTGATGCACGAAATCTGTGCAAAGGGCTTGGCCCTTGCAGCCACAGCGGCTTGCCTTGGCCCTTGCATCTCCAGCTTTGTCCCAAAGGACATCCAGAAGGTCGTTTGGCTCTCTGGTGTAATTAGCATATTATGCTTTTATTATTATAGATATTCTTCTCTCTATATATATATCTTATATGAATGTTAAGTGAATAATCTTTAAAACCATTTATTAGATAAAACACATACTTCCATAAGAGTAGTTCAGCCCAGGAAGAGATGCTCGTCTGGACCAGAGAATCTGTTATTTTGGAAAATTAGGAAATTATTGACTAATCAATGATCGTAGATAAACCCAGAAAATCTCAGCAAGTTGAATATGGTTATTTCTTGGTTCTTGCCTTTTTACTGCAATTTAGGGATTTTTTGGATTGTTCTCTCCATGAATATTCTGCATAAGCTGCCTTGAGCCCTCCTCTCCGCCCCCTCCCCCCAATTAATGATGACTTAGAAACTATTTGAAATATTGCAATGGTGACAAAATATTTCTTCTGCTTCCTGGATGACCTACATTTTTTTAGGTGCAGTTCTGTTCAAAGGACAACAAAAGTAGAACCCGGAGGAGTAATAATACTATCTAGTGAAGGGAAGAGCATGCATGGAGTGGTTTTCCTTGGGGGAGGAGGTGGGGCTGGAATTCTCCTATTGTGCCCTTTCATGTTATCTAGGAATCACTCCCTGAAATAATATAATGCATCGATGCCCTTGGTTTTTCCCAGAAGTGTTTAAGAAGACAGGACATTCATCTCGACTTTGACCTTTTACATTATTCGTGTTAGAAATCTTCATTGTGCAAGCCTTGGCAGGAGGGGAGATTACATTCTCTGACCTTCACATCAGCACACTATAAGGCCCTTCAACTGCAGGCATTTGCTTTGCTCTCTTGTTCCAGATCAAGGGAAAGCAGAGGGAGACCCCCTTGAAAGTTCAGCCACTTACACTGAATTACAGCCAAAGTTGACTGTGATTGGATTCATACATAGCATGGTGTTGTGTCTGCAGTCAGCAACCCACAAGGGGAAGCCTTTTTCACATAACAGTCTGGGGGTGAGGGAGTGGGATACAGTGGGAGGGAAGCTGCCAGGAATTCTTCAGGACACATAAAGGAACCTGGATACCATCAACTTCATTGGGTCTCTTCCTTTCCCTCTAAGACTGATTATTTGGGGGCAAGTTCAGCTGTTTGAGATAATGGGGGATTATGTAGAATGGTAACAATTGGTTGTTTAAATGCCTGTGATTCTCAGTGGTTTTATAATAGTGATAATATCTTTTAATACTACTAGAGCCCAGTGCACAGATTTGTGCACCAGTGAGGTCCCTTGGCCTGGCTTTCGGGGATATGGCCCAAACCGGCTCTCTGATATCCCCCGAGGGCTCCCAGATTGGGAGAGGGCACAGGCCAGACTGAGAGACCCCACCAGTGCACGATTGGGGCCGGAGAGGGATTGTGGGAGGGCTCCAGGGCATGTCCAGCCCGACTTTCCCAGTCCCTATCTGCCAGATCCCAGCAGCAAGCTAACCTACTGGTCAGAGCGTCTGCCCCCTAGTGGTCAGTGAACATCATAGTGACTGGTCGAACAAACGGTTGGACACTTAGCATATTAGGCTTTTATTATATAGGATACTCATAGGTGGTAAGGATACATTTAGTATGTAGTAATAATACTATAATACTTATAAAGAGGAAGTAATTCACTGGTGAGCCAGGAGACCTGGATTCACATCCCTGGTCTTTCTTTATATTTTGGGTGAATTTGGGCCACTTTCTTGCTTTCTCTTTGTCCCCATTGCTATCTCTGTCACACACAGGTACTGATGCCTACATTGAAAGGCTTGTCAGGGCCAGCACTTAGGTGTTCATTAGCTGCTAGGCATTTTCCTTTCTTGCCCTGCAAACCTTGAACACATCTTAAAGGGTTGCTGTCTGCCCAAATTCATGTAGGGGAACAGCTGGAACAGAGATTTATGCCTCTGTGTATTCCCAGTGCTCACAGCAGCCTTGCAGACAGCAAGCCACTGGAATCATCTCTTAAAAATAAACATTGGATATTGTCACTTCTCAGTACACACCCCTTCATTTGTCTCCTCCACGGTGGGAATGAAACCCAAGCACAGCCCTGAGTGCTTCTCTAGCTCCGTGTTCTACCTGACTCAGTAGCTCACTCTGTCCCCAACACACGTTCCTCCTCTCTGTCCTTAACCGTGCCACACCGCTCGTGCCTCAGTGACTTGGGCCTTGATGGTCCCCAATCTGAGCAGCTTCCTTCGCTTCTTGGCATGGCTGGCTCCTGCTCATCCTGCCAGGGCCAGCTTGTGCCTTTCCCAGGAAGCAGGCTCTGAGATGGAATTGATGTTCAGTATGTGAGACCCTTGGGATCACCCCTGTGAGAGGGAGTGGGGATGGAGCTAGAGTGGGCCGAGGGAGGCAGGGAGCAATGCAGGTTGTGCACAGCCTTAGCTGACCACGTGGGGAGCTCTGGAGCTGGGGTGGTCATGCAGTGTTGCCTCCAGCAGGCTGCCGTGGCCAGGCCTTTGTAGGCTCTCATTCATCAGACTTAAGTGGGGGTTCCTCCTCCTGCTGGGGAGGATGTGACCTGGGGGAGGTGGCCCTCTGCAGCTGAAGGCTGAGAGCCGACAGTACTCGCAGGTATGAAGGACTAGGTAGCACAACAGTGCCCACCACACAGCCTTCCTTGACCACCCAGAGTCGGTCCTGTTGTTTCTGTACAACAGTCTGATTATTTCCTTTAATTTCTTATTGTTTCCTCCACTGGGCTGTGGTCTCCATGAGGACCGAGATCATGTCTGCCTCATTCTTTGTTTCACTGGCTCATTGAATAGAGCTTGGTATGGTAGGCACTTAACATGGATTTATTGAGTGAATGAATGAGTAACGAATGCTTAATAATAACCAACCTGAGAGTTTTCAAAGAATATCTCTCAGAGTAACACTGAGCTTGCAAAGAGGGATCATGTCTTCACTTGGTCTCTGCTATTTATCCTTGGAAAAGACCATGAGCGAACGACACCAGAAGTGTGTTCTTAGTACTTTGACCTTTATGAGCAAGAGAAGGCTGACTGGTGTCAGAGGTGGGATGGCTGTAGGGCGGTACCTAGGTCTGTAGATGTCCTGGTTCTTGTCTCCGGATGTAAGAGAGGAAGCCCTGGCCAGCTCAGAGGACGCAGGGACCCCATGGGCGGTACCCAGGCGGAGCTCCTCCAGTGAGTTGAAGACAATTAGGCCTCATTCCCAGATATTTTTTCTCTTCTTTGCTGCCTCATTCAACATGAACACTTAGATACCAAGTAGTTTAAAACCCATCAGGCAAAAGAAAAATAAAGTGCTATAAGAAGTGAATTGTGCTTACCAAACTGAGGATTGCAGACAATAGCTCAGATATTCCTGGGGCAAGACAGTTAGATAAGAACTGGTGGCAACTCTGCCTTGTGTTGTGTTGCTGTTAATTGTTTATGGGCCAGAGAGCAGCTTTGCAGATAGCCTCATACTCTCTCTTCCAGGTCAAAAAACATTTACTCGGCATGCATTCATTAATTCAAACGTATTTCTTTTATGTATTAATTTACTCATTCATTGGACTAAAAGAATTTTCCATGATGCTTGGGGAAGGGAAGGGTGGCCAGTAGTTTTTGGTGGATTAATAGGATTTGTTTGTTTTTAAAACTTAGTTCATACCAGCAAAATA
>NW_005364521.1:814619-830290 GCF_000412655.1 Myotis brandtii | reverse complement strand
GGTAAGCAAAAATAAAAAAAAGAGAACTCATGGACATGGACAACAGGGTGGTGACTGCGGGGGTGGGGGGAGGATGGGTGGAGGTGGTAGAGGACATAGAGGGAATAAAAAGTGTTGGAAAAAATAAATAATAAAACAACCAAAACTTAGTTCATTGTGAACAACGAAAGAATAGGGCACACAATATGCTTATAGAGTTAAGGAATATTTTGCTTCTTGGTCATACAATCATATACACACTATTTCAGAAGCTAAAGACTTGATTACGAGCTTGGGAGGTAAATGGGAGAGTTTTGGAGAAAACTGTCGAGTGCCTATCTCAGGGCACAGGGTAGGTAGGGCAAATGCGACATTTATTGGTGCTTTTGTTTCCTTTTCCTTTTGTATTTTCTCAGGCTTACTGCTTTGTGCATGTATTACAATTGTGATCAGAGCAAAGCCATTACTAAAATTAATGTGGTTTTGTTGAACTACTTTGAAGATAGAGGTCAGCAGAAAAGGTTCTTTATGAATCCAAGCTGCTTTATTCTTAAAAAGAAAGAAGTCCTCCCAGTAACTATTTACTTAAGAGACTGCAAGAAGCAGGCGTTTTTCTTTGAAATCGTCATTTTGTACTTGTCCTTAGGGATTATAATTTGTCATCTTTGTCAAATTATTTTCTCTCGTCGTTCAGCTTTGTACTGTGAGCAATTCCTTATGCCATTGGGTAGTCTTTGGAAGCATTTAGAAATGGTTATGCATATTCCAGTACACAACTAAATAGTCCTTCAATTACCCATTTCCTTATTGTTCGACAGTTCTGTTGTTTCCTGTTACTCTACTTAATAGATAACTGTCACCAGTGTCCATATGCATAAACGGTTGTGTTCCTCTGGGGGGATTCCCCAGGACAAATTTTGAGAAATGAACTGCAGAACCAGGAGCACACACAGGTTAAGGCTCTCACACACGGTGCCCTCCTGAGGAGCTGCGTATGAGGGTCTGCATCCCACAGGGGGCTTCTTGGTCTGGCATTTGGCTCAAGCACACTCAGCCACCTGCAGAGAAGCTGATATAAGGGAAATGCCTCAGGATTCTTTTTTTCCCTTTTTTTTCATTAAATTTATTGGGTGACATTGGTCAACATTGTCATATAGGTTTTGGGTGTGGGTTTCTATGTTACAGGATCTGTATATTGGCCTTAGGATTCTTGAGTTTAGGTCATCCTCTCCTGTGTAAGAAGCTTCACCGCTCCGAGCCTCACTTTCCTCACCTGCCAGCTAAGAACAGTGGCTTTGGTCCTCTCGATTGTTGAAGAGCTCAGTAATAATAGTAACAATCTGCCATTGGCCAGCCATTGTGCCAGGGGCTTTGTACAGCTGCTTCCGGGTAAACATGGACATGAAAGTGGAACAATACATGGGAAGTGATGTATGGGAAAGCGTTTGGCAAACTGGGGTTCCTTGTCTTTTTTTTTTATTGCTTAAAGTTTTACAAAGGGTATTACATATGTGTCCTTTTTCCCCCCCGAGGTTCCTTGTCTTTAAGAAACTGTTGTCGCAGCTTTTGGGACCCCCAAGCAGAAAATGGTGTCACTTAATGAGATCAGGGAAGTGTGCATTTTGATAGAGCCTTTCACTTTAGGGTTTATTGTTGAAAGTAACTAAAGCTTGACTTCCAATCACCACATTAAGAAATAATAGATACCTGACTTGTAACATTGATTAGTTTTTAGAATCTCCTCTTTCCCCACCACAGAAGAGGACTCTGGGGACACCCCTATTTCTTCCCTGTTTGGGGTTCTCTGATATGACTTAAGGGCACTTTTATGCCTACTGGGTGTGATATTATTGACTTTTGGGTGTGGCACAAAGTTGTCATCTGAAATTTCAAGCCTTGATTTTCTTTCTGGTTTGAAGCATACTGATTCCTAGCACTTTTTTTCTTAGTCTTTTTCCTTAGTCTTTTTCCTGTTTCCTCAGCCAACAGGCGATAAGAATCACCCCACATCCCTTGATCCAGAAGTAGTTACTGCTAACATTTTGGTGCACTTCCTTCCTGATTGGATTTATATGTACTCCCAGATATTCAAGCAGTATGCTAATAGGCCTGGGTTTCATGGTATATATTTTATAACTTGATTTTTTTGTCATGAATATTGTATCTTCAACATTTTATTATATGTTAACTATTCTTCAACAGTATGATTTTCCATGGTTGTAGAGTTTTCTATCATATAAACATACTACAATGTATTCAACTAAGGCTCTATTCTTAGACATTTAATTTTCAAACTTTGCACTCTTATTAACAACTAGAGGCCCAGTGTATGAAATTTGTGCATGGGGGGGGGTCCCTTAGCCTGGCCTGCATCCTCTCCAATCTGGGACCCCTTGGGGGATGTCTAACTGCCGGTTTAAGCCCGATCCCAGAGGGACACCGGCAGTCGGACATCCCTCTCAAAATCTGGGCTCCTAACTGCTCGCCTGCCTGCCTGATTGCCCCTAACCACTTCTGCCTGCCAGCCTGATTGCCCCCTAACCACTCCCCTGCCAGCCTGATTGACATCTAACTGCTTCCCTGCTGGCCTGATTGCCCCCAACTGCCCTCCCCTGCTGGCCTGGTCGCCCCCAACTGCCCTCCCCTGCTGGCCTGGTCACCCCCAATTGCTCTCCCCTGCCAGCCTATTGCCCACAACTGCCCTCCCCTGCTGGCCATCTTTGGCAGCCATCTTGTGGTGATGTCACACGTGACGCTACCTAGGCTTTTATTATATAGGATGCTATGGTTAATATTCTAGTATAGGAATATCTCTAGGTATATCAATGAAAAAATTGGGTCAAAGGGTAAGTAGCTACTTATTCCAAATTGTCTTCCAGAAACTATGGATATCTTTACCTCAATCAGCTGAACTGAGTGTCCCTGTTTTATCAGATCCACAGTGACACTTGATGTTACCTTAAAAATGCTTCTTCCAAATTTGATATAAAAATACTTAAATTATTTTTTCTCCTGATTCCAGTGAGGCTGTACATTTTTCATGTGTTTTATGGTTGTTATATTCCATGCCTGTGAGTGTCTCTTTGTTCTTCTGAGCCTGTCCTCTAATCTTCTCTCTTCTCCACACCTGAGAGGTGACCTGAAAGTTCACCAACAGGCTCACCTGCCAGTCCCTTCTGTGGGGGTCAGTGGGATGAGGTGAGGAGGAGCGCAAGGTCAGACTCTTCATTCTCCTGACTCCCTCCACCTCTATGTAGTTAGCTGTGGCACATATTTGGTTCCTGTGTGCTCACGGTGATGGGATCTACACAACTGTGTTTTATTCCACGTTCTCTCCCTTAGTTCCTAGGCATCCAGCCAGCTCCACTGTTGTTAGCCCAGATTCCTGCCCTGTCCATTAAAGTTTGAAATGAATCCCTTGTCAAGCAGCCCTGTTTGAATGATTCTTGAGTGTTGCATCTGCGTCCTGTTGGGACCCTACTGATAAGAATGGTCTCATTGGTCATTGCAATAGGTTGGGCACACTGACAGGTCATTACCCTGTTTTACAAGCAATGACACTTAGGCCCAGGGAGACTGAGATTGGATGGGCCCATTCGCATTATAGAGGGAAATGTGATTCACTTAAGTTTTTAGATTTAAAAGTTAATCTCATTCAAAAAATACTTTCACAGAAACATCTAGAATAGTGTTTGATGAAATATCGTGGTACTATAGCCCAGCCAAATTGACACATAAAAATAACTATCACAATGCTCAATGAACATCGTTGAAAAAACCATAGACCACTAGGATGGACAGAGACTAAACAAAGTTCATGTTACTGATGAAGAAACTGAGGCCCATAGTGGTGGTTACATGCTCACAACCACTTGGGAATGGAGTCAGGACCAGAATCCAGCTTCCTGACTCCACTTACCTGACTCCCTCTCAACAATTCTCTTCTTTGCCTGTAGAGACCATTGAACACCAAAGGTTCTGATTCCCTTTGCCCCCAGAGAATTACAGTATTCAAACTTCTGGAATTACAGTATTCAAACTTCTCCTTCTCTCCAACCTCACTTCCTCCTTTCTACTTAAATCATCTCCTGGAGCACCCCCTATCCTAGCTCAGGGCAATCTCCTTATCAGGCTGTGTGATAGATTTTTAGTGAAATGGCACCTTCTTCTTTTCTTAAAAACAAGTTGGTAGTGGTGAGAATGTTTTTCTTGTCCCCTTGGAGAAAAATAGGCATCAAATAAAAACAGCGATTTTCTCTATAACTAAATCAGACAGTTTATCCCCCAGGCTATTGACACAGGAGAATCTGAAGGAGAAAAAAAAAAAGCAAATATTTTCATCCAGGGTAATTCACAAGCAACGTTTTCCAGTTGATAACAGAAATTAATTCAATATTTCATGTAAGGGCAGGAGAGTTCACATCAAATGTGGTCCCGGGGTCCCGAATAGAAACTATAACATTTTCTTCTTCCTACTACAGGAAACACTCTATAACTGAGGTTACTGTGATTGCCCTGCCTGTTATTTATTTATTTATTTTATTAAGAAATACTTAGTAATTTGCCTGGTGTTGGTTTCTTGAAACCTTCAGGTCAAGATGCTTGGGGATATTCAAGCCAATAGAACTCCCAGTGGAAAAAACAACAACATAAATTGAAAATGTTTCCTTGATGAAAGGAGATGACTCCAAGCAGTGTTCTAGAAACATACCTGCTGCTGCAGCTGCTAAGAAACATGGTTTTGGGGGTCAGTCAGTCCTTACCAGGGGGAATCACAGCCAGAGCATGGAGAACTGGGAAGGCAACAAAGCTTTTGGACTATAGGGAAGTGATTGCCCTTGGAAAAGTGGTTGGGAAGGTCATGCATATGGGACCACGCCTCCTGATTCACTAGGAGCTATCTTGATTTATACCTTTTATTATGATTTGGCTAGTACAGCACACACATCTGTGGTTGGTTCCTGGAATATGCCTAGTGATCTCCTAACTCCAGGCCCTTGTGTCTATTGTTCCTTCAGCTTGCAGTGTCCTTCCCCCAAATGTAAGCATGGCTGGCTCTTTTTTGTCCTTCAGGTCGTAGGTCAAATGATCATCTCCTCAGAGGTGCTTTTCAATTTCTCTCAAAGTAAAGTTTTTTTTCCTCCTTCTATGCTCTGAATGTCTGTATTCCCCCCTGCCCAAATCATATGTTGAAATCCTAACCCCCAAGGTGATAGTAGTAGTGGGACCCTCATCAATGGGATTAGTGCTCTTCTAAAAAGATCCTACAGAGCTCCAGAGCCCCTAACACTGAGGACATAGTGAAATTGGCGGTTTTTTGTTATAGCAATCCAAATAGACTAAAATACTTGCATTGCAGTATTTCAATTTCAATTCTCTTATGTATTTATCTTTTTGTTTATTTTATGTTGTCGAGTGCCTATCTCAGGGCACAGGGTAGGTAGGGCAAATGTGACATTTATTGGTGCTTTTGTTTCCTTTTCCTTTTGTATTTTCTCAGGCTTACTGCTTTGTGCATGTATTACAATTGTGATCAGAGCAAAGCCATTACTAAAATTAATGTGGTTTTGTTGAACTACTTTGAAGATAGAGGTCAGCAGAAAAGGTTCTTTATGAATCCAAGCTGCTTTATTCTTAAAAAGAAAGAAGTCCTCCCAGTAACTATTTACTTAAGAGACTGCAAGAAGCAGGCGTTTTTCTTTGAAATCGTCATTTTGTACTTGTCCTTAGGGATTATAATTTGTCATCTTTGTCAAATTATTTTCTCTCGTCGTTCAGCTTTGTACTGTGAGCAATTCCTTATGCCATTGGGTAGTCTTTGGAAGCATTTAGAAATGGTTATGCATATTCCAGTACACAACTAAATAGTCCTTCAATTACCCATTTCCTTATTGTTCGACAGTTCTGTTGTTTCCTGTTACTCTACTTAATAGATAACTGTCACCAGTGTCCATATGCATAAACGGTTGTGTTCCTCTGGGGGGATTCCCCAGGACGAATTTTGAGAAATGAACTGCAGAACCAGGAGCACACACAGGTTAAGGCTCTCACACACGGTGCCCTCCTGAGGAGCTGCGTATGAGGGTCTGCATCCCACAGGGGGCTTCTTGGTCTGGCATTTGGCTCAAGCACACTCAGCCACCTGCAGAGAAGCTGATATAAGGGAAATGCCTCAGGATTCTTTTTTTCCCTTTTTTTTCATTAAATTTATTGGGTGACATTGGTCAACATTGTCATATAGGTTTTGGGTGTGGGTTTCTATGTTACAGGATCTGTATATTGGCCTTAGGATTCTTGAGTTTAGGTCATCCTCTCCTGTGTAAGAAGCTTCACCGCTCCGAGCCTCACTTTCCTCACCTGCCAGCTAAGAACAGTGGCTTTGGTCCTCTCGATTGTTGAAGAGCTCAGTAATAATAGTAACAATCTGCCATTGGCCAGCCATTGTGCCAGGGGCTTTGTACAGCTGCTTCCGGGTAAACATGGACTTGAAAGTGGAACAATACATGGGAAGTGATGTATGGGAAAGCGTTTGGCAAACTGGGGTTCCTTGTCTTTTTTTTTTTTTATTGCTTAAAGTTTTACAAAGGGTATTACATATGTGTCCTTTTTCCCCCCCGAGGTTCCTTGTCTTTAAGAAACTGTTGTCGCAGCTTTTGGGACCCCCAAGCAGAAAATGGTGTCACTTAATGAGATCAGGGAAGTGTGCATTTTGATAGAGCCTTTCACTTTAGGGTTTATTGTTGAAAGTAACTAAAGCTTGACTTCCAATCACCACATTAAGAAATAATAGATACCTGACTTGTAACATTGATTAGTTTTTAGAATCTCCTCTTTCCCCACCACAGAAGAGGACTCTGGGGACACCCCTATTTCTTCCCTGTTTGGGGTTCTCTGATATGACTTAAGGGCACTTTTATGCCTACTGGGTGTGGCACAAAGTTGTCATCTGAAATTTCAAGCCTTGATTTTCTTTCTGGTTTGAAGCATACTGATTCCTAGCACTTTTTTTCTTAGTCTTTTTCCTTAGTCTTTTTCCTGTTTCCTCAGCCAACAGGCGATAAGAATCACCCCACATCCCTTGATCCAGAAGTAGTTACTGCTAACATTTTGGTGCACTTCCTTCCTGATTGGATTTATATGTACTCCCAGATATTCAAGCAGTATGCTAATAGGCTTGGGTTTCATGGTATATATTTTATAACTTGATTTTTTTGTCATGAATATTGTATCTTCAACATTTTATTATATGTTAACTATTCTTCAACAGTATGATTTTCCATGGTTGTAGAGTTTTCTATCATATAAACATACTACAATGTATTCAACTAAGGCTCTATTCTTAGACATTTAATTTTCAAACTTTGCACTCTTATTAACAACTAGAGGCCCAGTGTATGAAATTTGTGCATGGGGGGGGGTCCCTTAGCCTGGCCTGCATCCTCTCCAATCTGGGACCCCTTGGGGGGTGTCTAACTGCCGGTTTAAGCCCGATCCCAGAGGGACACCGGCAGTCGGACATCCCTCTCAAAATCTGGGCTCCTAACTGCTCGCCTGCCTGCCTGATTGCCCCTAACCACTTCTGCCTGCCAGCCTGATTGCCCCCTAACCACTCCCCTGCCAGCCTGATTGACATCTAACTGCTTCCCTGCTGGCCTGATTGCCCCCAACTGCCCTCCCCTGCTGGCCTGGTCGCCCCCAACTGCCCTCCCCTGCTGGCCTGGTCACCCCCAATTGCTCTCCCCTGCCAGCCTATTGCCCACAACTGCCCTCCCCTGCTGGCCATCTTTGGCAGCCATCTTGTGGTGATGTCACACGTGACGCTACCTAGGCTTTTATTATATAGGATGCTATGGTTAATATTCTAGTATAGGAATATCTCTAGGTATATCAATGAAAAAATTGGGTCAAAGGGTAAGTAGCTACTTATTCCAAATTGTCTTCCAGAAACTATGGATATCTTTACCTCAATCAGCTGAACTGAGTGTCCCTGTTTTATCAGATCCACAGTGACACTTGATGTTACCTTAAAAATGCTTCTTCCAAATTTGATATAAAAATACTTAAATTATTTTTTCTCCTGATTCCAGTGAGGCTGTACATTTTTCATGTGTTTTATGGTTGTTATATTCCATGCCTGTGAGTGTCTCTTTGTTCTTCTGAGCCTGTCCTCTAATCTTCTCTCTTCTCCACACCTGAGAGGTGACCTGAAAGTTCACCAACAGGCTCACCTGCCAGTCCCTTCTGTGGGGGTCAGTGGGATGAGGTGAGGAGGAGCGCAAGGTCAGACTCTTCATTCTCCTGACTCCCTCCACCTCTATGTAGTTAGCTGTGGCACATATTTGGTTCCTGTGTGCTCACGGTGATGGGATCTACACAACTGTGTTTTATTCCACGTTCTCTCCCTTAGTTCCTAGGCATCCAGCCAGCTCCACTGTTGTTAGCCCAGATTCCTGCCCTGTCCATTAAAGTTTGAAATGAATCCCTTGTCAAGCAGCCCTGTTTGAATGATTCTTGAGTGTTGCATCTGCGTCCTGTTGGGACCCTACTGATAAGAATGGTCTCATTGGTCATTGCAATAGGTTGGGCACACTGACAGGTCATTACCCTGTTTTACAAGCAATGACACTCCGGCCCAGGGAGACTGAGATTGCATGGGGCCCATTCACATTATAGAGGGAAATGTGATTTACTTAAGTTTTTAGATTTAAAAGTTAATCTCATTCAAAAAATACTTTCACAGAAACATCTAGAATAGTGTTTGATGAAATATCGTGGTACTATAGCCCAGCCAAATTGACACATAAAAATAACTATCACAATGCTCAATGAACATCGTTGAAAAAACCATAGACCACTAGGATGGACAGAGACTAAACAAAGTTCATGTTACTGATGAAGAAACTGAGGCCCATAGTGGTGGTTACATGCTCACAACCACTTGGGAATGGAGTCAGGACCAGAATCCAGCTTCCTGACTCCACTTACCTGACTCCCTCTCAACAATTCTCTTCTTTGCCTGTAGAGACCATTGAACACCAAAGGTTCTGATTCCCTTTGCCCCCAGAGAATTACAGTATTCAAACTTCTGGAATTACAGTATTCAAACTTCTCCTTCTCTCCAACCTCACTTCCTCCTTTCTACTTAAATCATCTCCTGGAGCACCCCCTATCCTAGCTCAGGGCAATCTCCTTATCAGGCTGTGTGATAGATTTTTAGTGAAATGGCACCTTCTTCTTTTCTTAAAAACAAGTTGGTAGTGGTGAGAATGTTTTTCTTGTCCCCTTGGAGAAAAATAGGCATCAAATAAAAACAGCGATTTTCTCTATAACTAAATCAGACAGTTTATCCCCCAGGCTATTGACACAGGAGAATCTGAAGGAGAAAAAAAAAAAGCAAATATTTTCATCCAGGGTAATTCACAAGCAACGTTTTCCAGTTGATAACAGAAATTAATTCAATATTTCATGTAAGGGCAGGAGAGTTCACATCAAATGTGGTCCCGGGGTCCCGAATAGAAACTATAACATTTTCTTCTTCCTACTACAGGAAACACTCTATAACTGAGGTTACTGTGATTGCCCTGCCTGTTATTTATTTATTTATTTTATTAAGAAATACTTAGTAATTTGCCTGGTGTTGGTTTCTTGAAACCTTCAGGTCAAGATGCTTGGGGGATATTCAAGCCAATAGAACTCCCAGTGGAAAAAACAACAACATAAATTGAAAATGTTTCCTTGATGAAAGGAGATGACTCCAAGCAGTGTTCTAGAAACATACCTGCTGCTGCAGCTGCTAAGAAACATGGTTTTGGGGGTCAGTCAGTCCTTACCAGGGGGAATCACAGCCAGAGCATGGAGAACTGGGAAGGCAACAAAGCTTTTGGACTATAGGGAAGTGATTGCCCTTGGAAAAGTGGTTGGGAAGGTCATGCATATGGGACCACGCCTCCTGATTCACTAGGAGCTATCTTGATTTATACCTTTTATTATGATTTGGCTAGTACAGCACACACATCTGTGGTTGGTTCCTGGAATATGCCTAGTGATCTCCTAACTCCAGGCCCTTGTGTCTATTGTTCCTTCAGCTTGCAGTGTCCTTCCCCCAAATGTAAGCATGGCTGGCTCTTTTTTGTCCTTCAGGTCGTAGGTCAAATGATCATCTCCTCAGAGGTGCTTCTCAATTTCTCTCAAAGTAAAGTTTTTTTCCTCCTTCTATTCTCTGAATGTCTGTATTCCCCCCTGCACAAATCATATGTTGAAATCCTAACCCCTAAGGTGATAATAGTAGTGGGATTAGTGCTCTTATAAATGGGATTAGTGCTCTTACAAAAAGATCCTACAGAGCTCCTGAGCCCCTAACACTGAGGACATACCTCTCCACCCATAATGTCCCAAGCACCTGGAACTGTGCCTAGCCAATAGTAGGCTCTCAGCAGTATGTGAATAAATTTAAAACACACACACAAATGAATGAATGAAATAGAATGTGCCCTATGAGTAGTTAATAGAATGCTAGCAGTAGTAACAGATAAACTTTCAATCTCAGTGGCTTTTTGGAATAGAAGTTTATTTTTCACTCATGTAGAGTTCAATCAGTGATGATGGAGTGGCGGTATAGAGAATAAGGGCAGAATCTCTGCTCCATAGAGTCATTCAGGGATCCAGGCTGACAGAGGTTCTTCCAACTTTAGCTCCTATAAGCATTGATATCCAGCCAGTAGAGGTGGGTAGAGACAGAGAGCATGTAGGATTCTGTGGGAAGATTGCTTGGTCTGGGTCTGGAAGCTGCATATCACTTCTCCATCTTTTTTTTGGTTAAGATATGATGAGCATGACCCCACCTAGATGCAAATGGGGGCTAGCCACATGGTGGGAAACTGCTTCCTAGTAACTACCTTATGAAGGAGAGCATGAATGTGGCAGACAGCTGGTCACCTCTGCTTCTGGAGCTACTGCATCTGGTACTTGGTGCCTCCATCACTGCTGTTACACTGGGAGCTCCATGAGGGCAGAGGTGGTCTGTTTCATCAACTTGAGCTGAGGGCCCAGCACAGTCAATATTTGAATGAATAACCAACCATCTCTTGATCACCAACTATATTTGGGGCACCAGGTCAGACACAAAACTTAACATGGTCTGAGCACATGGAACTCTGTAAAGACTTAAAATCACAAAGAATTCTTTGTCCTTTGAAGGCAGACCAGACCCTGACTCCATTACAGACTCCATGAAAAGTGGAAAATGGCAGAGCAAGTTCTGAAGTGACATTTTCCACCTCAGGAGGAGAAGAATACAACAAAAGACTAAGAATAAAATACATCACCTCAAAAGCTGTGCAGAGAAATGACCTCTAACCCCACTCTTTGGGTCTTTCATTGTAGTTTGCTCCTTGGAGAGCAGTGAAAGTCACTTCAGAACACGATCGTCCATCTTCCCATTTCTTCCCAGAGATACAAAGTGAATTTCTATTCTATTTTTTTCTTCTTGACCTCATGTTCTTCCCATTGTATGCGTTGCAGTGGGAATTAAAAAAAAAAAGAATCACATGAGACACCCAGCATATTTTAATCTCCTATAGTTTAGAAAAGCAGCAAGTCCTTGAACTGAGACCAGTGGGCGGAATCCTAACCACCCTTTTGTGGGGGGTTTGATTCTTCAGAGGGATGGTGTCCTGTCCCAGAGGTTTAGCTCATAAAGAGGAATGTCACTCTGGCCACCCTAAATATACTGACCAGCTTTCATTGTTTTCCTCCTCATTGCCACATGAATAGTTTTGCTGAATTCTTACATGGAGAGAGCAGAGTTGGGAGGAAAACTTGTCCTGTGAAATTATATAGGACTATTTTGCCAGTTCCGAGATTTCAAAGGTTTTCAGTGGCTGACTTGAAAGGAAATATCCAGATACCATTCTGGAAATTTGAACTCATGCATATCTGGCCATGTTGCCAAGGGTATAGAGAAGGGAAACCATTGAATGCCCCACCCTCCCTTTATTTCCTCTTTTCTTTCATTTTTGGTTCCATTGGCCATAGCAGACTGATGTTCCTTAGCTTTTATTGTCTCCCTAGGTGTCAATAATAATGCTGTCTGTCATCATGCCCTACACTTTACTGAGTGCTTCATCCCAGATATGTTGTAAACAGGCTTTGAAAACACTAAGTGCTGTGTAGATATGTGTAAGAATGTCATGTTCTCAAAACTAGTCAATTGGCCAAGAAGTAACATGTCTGATGGCATCATTATTACTTTTAATTTACATTATGCTCTCATTTTTTATCCTCATAAAGCCTCCAACAGTGATCACAAGCAGGCATGATCCCATTCTATGTCCCAGCGTCTTGGGTGATAGTTCACGGGTGAGGAGTGGGGGCTGGGTGAATTGGCCATCCCATGGAGCTGTCATGTTTCAGAATCTTTGTTAAATCCTCTTAGTCTTCTCATGGAAATTCTGGGGGTTGGGTTCAGCATCAGATATCACATGGAGGAAGTTTTCTTATCTGTGGCACACACATTTCTGAGGTATTTTTCTGTGGTCATGACTCCTCCCTGTACGAAGGCAGCATGACACATGGACAGCACACAGACTTTGGAGACAGACAGATTCAGGTTTAACTCGATGGAGATTTCAAAGGTTTTCAGTGGCTGACTTGAAAGGAAATATCCAGATACCATTCTGGAAATTTGAACTCATGCATATCTGGCCATGATGTCAAGGGTATAGAGAAGGGAAACCATTGAATGCCCCATCCTCCCTTTATTTCCTCTTTTCTTTCATTTTTGGTTCCATTGGCCATGGCAGACTGACGTTCCTTAGCTTTTATTGTCTCCCTAGGTGTCAATAATAATGCTGTCTGTCATCATGCCCTACACTTTACTGAGTGCTTCATCCCAGATATGTTGTAAACAGGCTTTGAAAACACTAAGTGCTGTGTAGATATGTGTAAGAATGTCATGTCCTCAAAACTAGTCAATTGGCCAAGAAGTAACATGTCTGATGGCATCATTATTACTTTTAATTTACATTATGCTCTCATTTTTTATCCTCATAAAGCCTCCAACAGTGATCACAAGCAGGCATGATCCCATTCTATGTCCCAGCGTCTTGGGTGATAGTTCACGGGTGAGGAGTGGGGGCTGGGTGAATTGGCCATCCCATGGAGCTGTCATGTTTCAGAATCTTTGTTAAATCCTCTTAGTCTTCTCATGGAAATTCTGGGGGTTGGGTTCAGCATCAGATATCACATGGAGGAAGTTTTCTTATCTGTGTGGCACACATTTCTGAGGTATTTTTCTGTGGTCATGACTCCTCCCTGTACGAAGGCAGCATGACACATGGACAGCACACAGACTTTGGAGACAGACAGATTCAGGTTTAACTCGATGCTCCACCACATAACACGGGGCAATTCACCTTTGCTCTCAGCCTCACCTACCTATCTTCAAATTCTTACAAAAATTAGAAATAACAGTGTTACAGTGGTTGTTTGAATAGTTGTGGTTGTGTAACAGACACTGTAAATTTGGTGGCATAAAAACAGTAGCTATTTCTTTGTGCTCATGGTTTCTGTGGATCAGGGATTCTGATGGCCACGATGGGTGGCTTGTCTCTGCTCCAGGATGTCTGGGCCTCAGCTGGGAAGACTCCAATGGCTGGGCGTGGTCATCTTCCAGAGGTTTCTTCACTCCCATGTGTGGTGCCTGGCTGGGATGACGCTAAAGATGGGCTCAGCCATGGCTCTCAACTGGATCCACCCTCCCTTTATTTCCTCTTTTCTTTCATTTTTGGTTCCATTGGCCATAGCAGACTGATGTTCCTTAGCTTTTATTGTCTCCCTAGGTGTCAATAATAATGCTGTCTGTCATCATGCCCTACACTTTACTGAGTGCTTCATCCCAGATATGTTGTAAACAGGCTTTGAAAACACTAAGTGCTGTGTAGATATGTGTAAGAATGTCATGTTCTCAAAACTAGTCAATTGGCCAAGAAGTAACATGTCTGATGGCATCATTATTACTTTTAATTTACATTATGCTCTCATTTTTTATCCTCATAAAGCCTCCAACAGTGATCACAAGCAGGCATGATCCCATTCTATGTCCCAGCGTCTTGGGTGATAGTTTACGGTGAGGAGTAGGGGCTGGGTGGATTGGCCATCCCACGGAGCTGTCATGCGGCAGAGTCTATGTTAAATCCTCTTAGTCTTCTCATGGAAATTCTGGGGGTTGTGTTCAGCATCAGATATCACATGGAGGAAGTTTTCTTATCTGTGTGGCACACATTTCTGAGGTATTTTTCTGTGGTCATGACTCCTCCCTGTACGAAGGCAGCATGACACATGGACAGCACACAGACTTTGGAGACAGACAGATTCAGGTTTAACTCGATGCTCCACCACATAACACGGGGCAATTCACCTTTGCTCTCAGCCTCACCTACCTATCTTCAAATTCTTACAAAAATTAGAAATAACAGTGTTACAGTGGTTGTTTGAATAGTTGTGGTTGTGTAACAGACACTGTAAATTTGGTGGCATAAAAACAGTAGCCATTTCTTTGTGCTCATGGTTTCTGTGGATCAGGGATTCTGATGGCCATGGTGGGTGGCTTGTCTCTGCTCCAGGATGTCTGGGCCTTAGCTGGGAAGACTCCAATGGCTGGGTGTGGTCATCTTCCAGAGGTTTCTTCAGTCCCATGTGTGGTGCCTGGCTGGGATGACGCTGAAGATGGGCTCAGCCATGGCTCTCAACTGGAGCCCAACAATGGCCTCTCCATGTGGTTTGAAACTGTCACAACACAGCAGCTCTGTTCCCAGAGGAAGCACCTGAGAACCAGACAGAAGCTGTAATGCCTTTTGTGACTTAGCCTCAAAAGTCACTTGGAATCACTTTTGCCGCAGGGAATATGACATCCATAAGACACAATAGCATCATTGGAAAAAGCCCTGCTAAAGGTGCTGTTTTTATTTTTAAAAATCTCTAATTTCACAAGTGGCAGCCCTCAAATCATTTAAAGACTTATTAAAAATTGTGAATTCTCACCACATGCAGAAAAATGCACTCACATAAATAAATATACAGCTTAATAATTTCTTATTTAGCAAGTCCCTCTGTAATTACAGGTCAAGAAACCAATGACCACAATGCAGAGTCCTCAGGGTGCCCACCTTGATGCCAACCACTTCCTGCCCCGTAAACGTGACCATGGGGCCAACTTCTGTGGTACTCACTGGCTATATTTTTGCACTTTATATAAATGGAATAATATTGTATGTGCTCATTTGTATCTGGCTTTTTTTCTCTCTTTTCAATATCAGGTTTGTCAATCCAATCTATGTTGTGTGTGTAGCCATGACTTGTTTATGTCTTTGTTGTAGAGTATTCCATTCTATGAGCATTTATTCATTCCATTCTTGATGAACACATGGATTGTTTCCAGCAAATAATGCTGCTCTTAAACATGTGTTTTGTTGCACTTGGGCATGCATGCCTCGTATCACCTAGGAGAGTATATTCAACATGAATAGATTGTGATTTACCAATTCACACTCCCAAAGCAACACACGAGTTCTGCTGGTTGAATCTACCAACACTTGGTGTTATTAGCCATTTTCCTTAAGGTTTCTCCCTGAAGTTGTATCTTGTTCTTTTGTTTGGAACATATTCCTCCATTTCTTCATTTTGCTTGACTCTCT
>NW_005364521.1:808942-813618 GCF_000412655.1 Myotis brandtii | reverse complement strand
AAGATGGGCTCAGCCATGGCTCTCAACTGGATCCCAACAATGGCCTCTCCATGTGGTTTGAAACTGTCACAACATAGCAGCTCTGTTCCCAGAGGGAGCACCTGAGAACCAGACAGAAGCTGTAATGCCTTTTGTGACTTAGCCTCAAAAGTCACTTGGAATCACTTTTGCCGCAGGGAATATGACAATAAGAAGACACAATAGCATCATTGGAAAAAGCCCTGCTAAAGGTGCTGTTTTTATTTTTAAAAATCTCTAATTTCACAAGTGGCCCTCAAATCATCATTTAAAGACTTATTAAAAATTGTGAATTCTCACCACATACAGAAAAATGCACTCACATAAATAAATATACAGCTTAATAATTTCTTATTTAGCAAGTGCCTCTGTAATTACAGGTCAAGAAACCAATGACCACAATGCAGAGTCCTCAGGGTGCCCACCTTGATGCCAACCACTTCCTGCCCCGTAAACGTGACCATGGGGCCAACTTCTGTGGTACTAACTGGCTATATTTTTGCACTTTATATAAATGGAATAATATTGTATGTGCTCATTTGTATCTGGCTTTTTTTCTCTCTTTTCAATATCAGGTTTGTCAATCCAATCTATGTTGTGTGTGTAGCCATGACTTGTTTATGTCTTTGTTGTAGAGTATTCCATTCTATGAGCATTTATTCATTCCATTGTTGATGAACACATGGATTGTTTCCAGCAAATAATGCTGCTCTTAAACATGTGTTTTGTTGCACTTGGACATGCATGCCTCGTAAGTATCGCCTAGGAGAGTATATTCAACATGAATAGATTGTGATTTTACCAATTCACACTCCCAAAGCAACACACAAGAGTTCTGCTGGTTGAATCTACCAACACTTGGTGTTATTAGCCATTTTCCTTAAGGTTTCTCCCTGAAGTTGTATCTTGTTCTTTTGTTTGGAACATATTCCTCCATTTCTTCATTTTGCTTGACTCTCTATGATGCTGTCTATGCTTTAAATGAAGTGTCCATTTCCTCTAGTCTTGAAGGAGTGGCCTGATGTAGGAGATAAAACTGTGTTCACCCTTACCCTAGCTCCTGCTTGTCTCTTGAACCTCTGTGATTGCCCTGTTTTATTTTTAACAGCTCCCCGTAGTTGAAGGTGTGCCAGAACCAAAGGGGGTATCTCAGTCAGCACCTAGAATTCAGACTGATTGGCAGCCAGACCCGCAGGCAGCAAGTTTTGAAGTGCAAATATATACAGTTATGTGAGACCAAAGTATAAGCCCCACTGGCCACTAGTGCCAGGCGATCTAGGGTTGACCCCTGGTGTGGGGGGAGGGGGCAATAGCAAAAACTTGGACTCCAGACAAGTATACAAGCTCCTTCCTGGGGAATATGGGTGAGTGAGGCAAGGGGAGAGTGCATGGTGTCCTTTGTCCCCTGAAATCACGTCTGTAGGCACCTAGGTGTGCCCCAAACCCGAAGCCTGCGCCTTGGCTGAAGCTCCAGGACAAACAAATCGCCCTCTTCCACAGAGAGCCTGGGGTGTGTCAGTCCGCTGGCTCTGTGCAGTGCCCAGGAGGTGGCAGCCGGCCAGGAACCAGCTCCAGATTCTTCCACACAGCCCTTTGGGTTTCATGGATATGAGCCCTGCTGGTTTTCAAAGTCAAGTGTTTTGGGGGGTTGTCTCTCTTGTGCCAGTCTTAATAGTTGGGGAGCCTGAGGGAGAAGGGCCGGGTGTGTGAGTTCCCTCCTGACTGGGCCACAGCATCTGGGGTGAGGCTTATGGTGAGATGATGCCTTAGCCTGTTCTGCCCGCTTCTATGTGGGCTTTCTCCTGTTTGCCTGATGTGAGCTGCTCAGGTGGTTTTCAGAGGAAATTTTCCCATATGTTGTAGATTTGGGGTGTCCGAGCGAGGAGGCGAGTTCAGGATCCTTCTATGCCCCCATCTTGGACAGCCTCTAGCATTTAATTTTTTTGTCATTTTAGAGAGCATGTAGTGGTACATTCTTGTGATTTTTATTCGTATTTTCTGGATTACTCATGAGATTGATCATATTTTCACACGTTTAATGGCCACTTGATATACCAATTTTGTGAAATGCTTATTTCTTTTTTCTCTTTCCATTTTTCTATTTCACTTATCTTTCTCTGATTGATATGTAGGGGTTCTTTAAGTGCTACATGTTTTGATGTGATTTGTAATAAGAAGTATATATTTGGTGACTTTGTCCCTTTCTGGCACAAAGCTCCTAGAACCCTTGGGATTTCCTAAGAGATGAGAGCAACAGATATGCCATTTTTATGTTAAAAAGATGCCTTTTAGACCACATACACCTAAGCATGGGGGCTGGTTACCAGGGGACCAACCTTGTCAGTAGAGGGGTGGAACTTTCGGTTCCTTGGAGGGAAGAGGGGCTAGAGATTTAATCAATTGGCAATTGCTGATGATGTAATTGATCCTGCCTATGTAATGAAGCCTCCATGAAACCCCCAAAAGACGGCTCGGAGAGCTTCCTGGTTGCTGAACACATCAGGGTAGGTACTGGGAGGGTGGTGTCCCTGGAGAGAGCCTGGAGGTATGGTGGTGTCCCATACCTCGCCCTATGTTGTTTCTGATCTGTATCCTTTTGTAATTGTGGGTGAAAAGGGGCCACATACTGAACCCGACAAGCTCAGGGGAGTTCTGCAGGGTGGACCTTACAAACTCAGAGACCTAATGGCCTGAAATGTAAACTTTCTAGCCAAGAGTGAGTCATGGCAGGTGGTCATGTCCTAGGCCTGTATCTTTCTTGACAAAGGTCAATCTTTGCCTTAACTGAGCCTGGCTATTGTCTTTTTGCATCTAGGATAACATGCCTTTGAAATGTCAGAGTAATCCCCTTTTTCTAGACCCCTCAGGGCACAGTTTCCCACCAGAACAGGAGACCACAGAACACCTCATCGTTATCTTGTTCTCTCGCATGCCATCCCTAATGTGTTGTAAATGTTAATTGTTAACTATCCCGTACCCACCAATGTACAAGAAGTACGTCTCTTCATTTAACTGTTTATCCCTTTGCTTTCTCCCACTTTCCTAATCTACCACCAGTGAATTTCATGTCACCGGCTTTACGCCTCCTCCTTTAATTGTACTAGTCATGTGTAAAGTAAGGGGCAAGATTGCCATTGCAGCGGTTCTCAACCTGTGGGTCGAGACCCCTTTGGCGGTCGAACAACCCTTTCACGGGGGGCGCTTAAGACCATCCTGTATATTAGATATTTACATTATGATTCATAACAGTAGCAACATTACAGTTATGAAGTAGCAACGAAAATAATTTTATGGTTGGGTCACAACATGAGGAACTGTATTTAAAGGGCCAGAAGGTTGAGAACCACTGCTTTAGAGCATTTTCTCAATCCATTGAGATTTTGCTCCCCAACAATTGTCCCCAGTCTGCCTGAAATAAACTCATAAAAATTCTTACAGGTTTGGATGTTTCTTATATCGACATAATAAACCAGTGATCTAATAAGTAAAATGTTTCCTGGACTCTGTCAGCCCCTGCAGCAAATTAATCAAACCTGAGGAGGAGGCCCGGGGGACTTCTGATTTACAGCCAGTCGGTCAGGGGCACGGACTTGCTTGTGACTTGCATCTGAAGTGGGATGGGCAGTCTCATGGGACTGAGCCCTTAACCTATAGAATGTGATACTGTCTCCAGGTGCACAGTGTCAGAATTGAGTTTAATTGTAGGACACCCAGCTGGTGTCACAGAATTGCTTGTTGGTGTGGAAAAGTCCCACACATAGAAATTGGTTTCTGCACACATTTATGGTTGGTTACATGACCTTTGTTAGTTATATAAGTGAGACATTTCTTTCCCACCCTATAGCTTACTTTTTCCCTCTCTCAATGATGTGTTTTCCTTTTTTCTTTATATTCCTATTTATTTTAGAGAGGAAGGGAGAGGGAGATAGAAACATCAATGATGAGAGAAAATTATTGATTGGCTGCCTCCTGCACATCCCCTACTGGGGATCAAGCCTGCAACCTGGGCATGTGCCCTTGACTGGAATTGAACCCGGGACCCTTTAGTCCACAGGCTGACGCTCTATCCACTGAGCCAAACAGGCTAGGGCTGATGAGTTTTTCTATACGTTTGTGAGCTGCTACTTATGTTCAGTGTTATGTTATGAGATTTTATTTACATGTGTTTGTTGCTACGGTTTGTTTCATGAATGCAATGTATTCCATTGTTCTTAATTCTAATATCATCCACTTGTAATTTTTTTCCAGAATGGTAACTGCTTTTTTTTTTTGTATTTCATTTAAACATCCTGTTAATATGCTGAGGTCATATATATACTTTACTGGATTGTGTTCCAAAATCTTGATTGTGTTGCCTTTCTTATTTATATCAGGAATCAGCAAATTATGGCAAGAAAATTTGGCCCACCACCTGATTTTATTAATAAAGTTTTATTGGAACACAGTCACAGTAATTTATTTACCTACTAGAGGCCCGGTGCACAAAAATTTGTGCACTCGGGGGAGAGGGGGGGTCCCTCAGCCCGGCCTGTGCCCTCTCGCAGGCTGGGACCCCTCAGGGGATGACCACCTGCTGGCTTAGGCCCGCTCCCCAGGGGATTGGGCCTAAGATGGCAATCAGACATCCCTCTGGCAGCCCGGCAGCCCTAGGGGGATGT
>NW_005364521.1:805312-808366 GCF_000412655.1 Myotis brandtii | reverse complement strand
TCTGGGCTTTGTTTAGCTTCTATAATTGAAACACTGTTGCAGCTCCAGCTCTGAGGCCCAGCTGGCTGAAAGCAGGTTTCTGGGGTTTGTTTAGCTTCTATAATTGCAACATAGTTGCTTAGAGTGCAGCTCAGAGCTGGGTGGCGGCAGGCAGGGAACCTTGGCTTCCTCCGTCACTGGAGCAAGCAAGCCTTCTGTTCGCTTCAGCTGCCTGGCTGCCGGCCGCCATCTTGGTTGGCAGTTAATTTGCATATCGCTCTGATTAGCCAATGGGAAGTGTGTCGGAGGTACGGTTAATTACCATGTTTGTCTATTATTAGATAGGATAGTCTAAGTCTGCTTTTTTGGTACAACAAACAACAGCAGAATTGAGTGGTTGCAACAGAGACAGTAAAACCTGTAAGCCTGAAATACTTCCTGTTGGCTCTGTGCAGAAAATAATCATTGACTCCTGATTTAGTCCCACAGCATGTTTGGTCAAAGTCATATTTTCATGGCATCCAATGGACTTTTCATCTCCCACTTAAAATCCTTTCTTCTTTCCACAAACATTCTTTTAGTGGCTACTGTGCGAGAGGCCTTGTTGAAGGTAAGCACTGTGATACATAGAAGAGAAATACGGTGTGTGCCCTACAGGATTTCACAGTTTGCATGAGCCTTGTCATACTAGCAAAGCCATGTGTAAGTTAAGTCAACAAATATTTACTAAACAGAACAGGAAGGTGCCGTATGTTATGTTAGGGATAAGAAACTTATAGATAAGTAAGACTTTCTTTTAGTGCCCATGGGGTTTGCATTCTAGTAGTGTGTCCATAAAGAGAGGTAAGCAGATGACACCATGATCAGGCAACCCTTGATGTAGTTGGTGCTCACAGGTGTGGCTGGATGACAGCAGGGCTGTGTAGACCCAGAGGATTGAGAATATGAAATATGGCCAAGACAAGTGGCAAAAAAACCCACAAAACTAAAATTCTGATTTTAATATTATTTGTAAAAAGTCTGTGAAGTCCCCCTTTCCTTGTTCCCAGCAAGCCCCATCACATACCCTGCTCTGTGGGATGTTAACACTGGTCATGGCATTCAATAAATTAGTCATCCTGGTAATGATAGGAGCTCAGAAATAACTACTCGTCAGCCCAAATAGAGAACTAATCCCAGGATTCACTGACATGCATCTGAGGTGGAGTGGTTAATTCTGCACACACAGTTAAAGAAGTTACATATAAAAAAGAAGTTAGGTATTTCCTTAGGGCTCTTGCTCACCCATGTGGCATCAGAATGGCAGTTCCACACCCTCCCCTGCTGTTTCAGAACCACATGTGAGACTAGATGGTGAGGTACTGAAGTCTCTATACATAGGGGATTCCCCACCCCCCTCAGCGGATTCCATTGTAAAATGACAGGTATGGGAGAGGTGCTGTCAGGAGACTGTAATTGCAAAAAGAAGTGCTAACAAAGTCAGCTTATGAAAAGAAAAGATGGGTGAACATAAAATGGGTTGTGACAATCCAGTAATTAATTAATGGCCAAAGCCATGTTTCCCACCATTGAGTGATGGATAAGAATATCCCTGTGTATTATATGCGAAGCCCACGTTGAAATGTGGATTCCATTTGCTTTAGGAGGCGCCCTGATCTTCTGGCGGCTGCTGCAATCACTGATATTTTATTCTGGTTTTCTATCTTCTTGGTGTCTTTATAGTTTTGCTTTCCAATAACCGGATTGATGATTTTATTTGCTTTTTATTGACTAAGTGATCCAAGGCACCTGATTTTCTCTTTTTGGACTCACCCATTCCTCATTCAGCAAGCAGCCACCTGAGATTTATATTTCTTTTTCTGAAGGCCCCTGGGTTGGGACGATGCTCAATGAGAAAGAAAGTGACACCATTACTTTACTCATCAATTGCATGGTTAGAATGATGACTGATTCACATTATTTGAAACTCAATCCACCCTGTTTTATCCTCTTAATCTTGGTCCATGTAGTCTTTGAGAATTGGCTTCCTCTTGGGAAAGTGTTCCAACCAGCAACTTGGCATCCCATTTTCTTTAACTGCAGAATTATGTGATGGGAGGGATGCTAGCATTGATTGAATACCCACTGTGAGCCAGTTATTGAGCTAAAAATATTTAGCATAGATTGGCAAACTTTTTCTGCCAAGGGATAGAAAGTAAAAGGTTAGGTCTTGTCACACCACACAACTCTGTCCTTGTAGTATGAAAACAGCCATAGACAGTACTTAAATGAATGGCATTGCTGAGTTCCAATAGAATGTTATTTACCAAAACAGGCAGTGGGCTGGACTTAATATCGTTTTAAAGGCTATACTTGGCAGAGTCCTGATTTTGAGAGCTGGAGCTGGAAAGATTTTGAGAAGTTGTCCTCCACAGCCCAGCCTATTTCAGACCATGGCCCTTAGATTTCCAGGGTTTCCCCAGGATGAATGGGCCTCTCCCCTACCTCGTCTCTTCAATTAGAGGAGTGGAATCTTTTGTCCATTTATGTTACGGGGTCTTGCACAAGATTTCACAGGAGCAAAATGAAATTGCTGGTGCTGTCCACCTGCCTCCTCTCTAGGATCTTGAGTCGCCCTTGCAGCCTGCATTGGTGAGGGAAGGCAGAGAGGCTAGCTGGGAACTGGACAGGAAGTTGATGCTTTTAAACAAACAGAACTGAGTCTAAAGAATCAACCTGAGACTGTTTTACTAACCAGGTTATACAATTAGATTGAGATTTTTCACTAGTTAAGTTTCCTTAACTAGTTTTAAAACTTTTGAAAGACCCCAGTTTCATCCAACTTTACAATTGAGGAATTCAAGAATTAAGGATATTCATAAGCTGTGATATCCCACCCCTGAACAGCACATTTAGTTATTGTCAGAGCTGGGACTTCTATTCAGCATAGTGACGCTCAGACACTCACTGCTAGGTGCACTGTGCTGCCTCCACGTCACCAAAATCCCCATCAGCGGAAGGACACACCTTTTATTTTTATTTTTGTACTAGAGGCCCAGTGCACAAATTTGTGCATGGGTGGGGGTCCAGTTGACT
>NW_005364521.1:798794-805223 GCF_000412655.1 Myotis brandtii | reverse complement strand
GTTGGCTGGCCCCACCCCGGATGGGGAGCCAGGGTGCGGCCAGCTGGGGGGAGGGGCCACAGGAAGTTGGTGGGCCAGCCCCGCCTCCTAGTTGAACTCCCTGTCAAGGGGACAATTTGCATATTAGCCTTTTATTATATAGGATAACAGCCACTTATCAGCATGAGCAATTTTTGAACAGAATTCACAGTTTCAATAGATTATATAACATTTTTCTTGAGTGGGATTCTTACCAACAATTATACCAACATTATACCAACAATTCTAGGTATAGTCCCGTATGACAGATTTTGAGTTCATGCTCGGTGGGCTTGTCCAGGTGAGGGCCCATATGATTGCATCCACACCTCACATGGTGGTCAGAAAAGGTCAGTCATGTCATTTTCCAGAAGCTGGTGATAGCCAGTGTTTATTTTACATCATTTGCCTACTTCATATAGACCCACCAGTATTGTGCTTTCCTAAAGACTCTGTTTGCCTCTAGTAAAAGATTGCATTTAAAATTAAAATTAAAATCTATGGTACTTTTGGCCTTAATGGAAGAAACTGTACCGCATTTGTCCAGTTGCACAGCAGGGAAAACCTGAGAGCTGGAGAGGAGAGATTTGTTTAGTTTTAGATGCCCGGAGCTGTACTGCCTGGAACCTGGAGGCCAACCCTGGGGAAGATCTAATGGGTGAAGACAACCGGTTACCCACCCATACACTGCCTCCCACGGGACCCCCACATAGCTGCCACCCTGAATCCATTAGGGGAATTTTGCTAAATCTACTAAGAAGGGAAAAGTCCAAACTAATTTTCAACCTATATCTCTACTACTGAATGTTGCCTAATGAAACCGTAAACAAAAGTCATTTCAGAAAAGAAATAGAAACGTTTTACTCAGTTAAAGCAAACATTTTTCCTAAACTATAGATGATTTCTATACAGATAGTTTATTTTAGGGAGAGGAGGGGAGATAAATAACATGATAGAAAATTCTATTCCAGATAACCAATTTTAAATCTCCTGTCGGTTGTAAAAAGACCATTGATTTATAGATATAAATTTAGAATTTTTTTACTGTTTTATTCTTTGGCACAGGGAATATGGTGTTTTAACATCATCTGATTGTTGTACTTTTAAAAAATATATTTTTTAAACAAAAATATAGAGGAAGGAAGAGGGAGAGATAGAAACATCAATGATGAGAGAGAATCATTGATTGGCTGCCTCCTGCATGCTCCCCACTGGGCATGTGCCCTTGAGTGGAATCGAACCTGGGACCCTTTAGTCCACAGGTTGACGCTCTATCCACTGAGCCAAACCGGCTAGGGCTATTTTGTTGTTTTTGATGTAAAGCATCACCTTGCAATTTTCCCTTAGGTGATTATGTGAGACAACATATAAAAGCTGTCTTGATGAAATTCTGCTGTGTGTGTGTATTCCCTCAGGATGTAGTGTGTGTGTGTGTGTGTGTGTGTGTGTGTGTGTGTGTGTGTGTTTTCTCAAGGAGATAACATTCAGTAAGATAATTAGGGTTTTTATTTTGATAGATCATATTTATAATTTATTTGATTTAAGAAAACAGCATCATTTATGTGGGAGTGAAGATGTGGCTTGTGAAAGAAATTTTAAATGTTTTCCCGATGGCTTTTGTATATGGCTTATTGTTATTTTTAAATTGACTTTTAGCTAGAGAAGGTAATAGCCTTATAGAAAGTACTGAAAACAGAGGGAAAATATCACCTGTATGTTTCAATGACATAAAGAAGTACGTTTGGATATTTTCAGTTTTCTCCCGATTTTAGGGCTTGTAGTTTTGTAGTTACAGAGTCCCCTACTTCAGAATTCCAGAGGAACCAGGCATATTCCCAGCCCCCCCCAACCCCCCCTAACCCCCCACCTGGAAGACAGATGCATCACAAGACTGGTAGATGCATAAGAATGTAGAGAGCTGAGAAGGGAAGAAAGGCCACCTAATGTGAGGGATAAGGGGGTAAAGGGCCAGCCAGGATATGGAATGGAACATAGCACATTTGGCAAATTGACAGAAGTTTCATGGAGCTGGCACTCGGGGTCCCTGGAGTGGACTTGCAGGAGTTGAGGTTGGAAAGAGAGTTTTGAATCAGGTTGTGAAGGGCCTTCAATGTTCTGCTGAGCAGCTGAGGCTTTGCTTGTTAGGCAGGGAGTGGAGTGAAGGCCCCTTCAGAAGGGCCTGTTGGAGCCCCCACACATGCTCCTCAAGTCCCTGGAGAGAGTGGTTATGACCAGCCAAAGAAAGATGTCTGTTTCCCTCTCCTCTCTCTCCCTCTCCCCACCATTTGTGAAGAAAGCGGGGATGTGCAAGAAACTGCAGGTGCTGTCCACCTGCCTCCTCTCTAGGATCTTGCGTCGCCCTTGCAGCCCGCACTGGTGAGGGAAGGCAGAGAGGCTAGCTGGGAACTGGACAGGAAGTTGATGCTTTGAAACAAACACAACTGAGTCTCAAGAATCAACCTGAGACTTTTACTAGCCAGTTATACAATCAGATTGAGATGTTATGGAGTCTTCTCCCCAGGGGGCAACAGGAGTTCTACCAAGGACAGTTGGTGGCAACTCCTGGAGAAGATAAATGAATGGAGTCCCCTTTCTCCATAGGTTACAGTGCTCACTATGGAGTCTTCTCCCCAGGGGGCAACAGGAGTTCTACCGAGAACAGTTGGTGGCAACTCCTGGAGAAGATAAATGCAGTTCATATGTACACATCAATGAATGGAGTCCCCTTCCTCCATAGGTTACAGTGCTCACGCGGTTTAAGTAAAGCAAATGGAAAGGGATTTACATAATAAGGTAATTGTTGAGATCTTTGTTATCTCAGGAGATAACTGTTTCTAGGGGCTAATGAAGATTTTAAAGGATCAAGAGAATAGAGTAACTTATTGTTATGCAGAAGATCATCTGCATTCTGCCCAATTTTATAATGCAATAATGTTATTTTGTTTTCTCAGGAACTTAATAATTTAAAAATCACTCTTTCCCCATTGCGTTGAAATGAGTGATTTTAGTCTTATTAGTTTTTCGTTTTGTAACTGCTAAGGACTCCTCTACAGGCTCCCCCCACCTCCCCCTTTCTCTCAACCTGATGAATAATATTTCAAGTATATTTCTCTGTGGAGAAAGTCCTTTAATGGTTGCAATCTATCAAGACGTTCTTTTGAGATTATTACTTTATTACTAAAAAGCATTGTTGATTAATCCAAAAATAAAGGAAAACAGGAGAGAATGGAAAAGACACTGTAAAGGAAGCAGCGCCTGCTGGGGGCAGGACTGACAGACAAGACAGGGTCACTGGTTTCACAGGGAGAGCTGCCCCAGGGAGTTGTCTTTGAGAAATCCGCATTTCATTAGCTTTTACTTTAAGGGAGAGAATGGATCAGAGAGGCAGAAAGAGATTGAGGTAGGAAAAAGGTGACTCAGTAAGTCATTTTGATGTTTGGCGGAAGAGGAGGTGGATAGAAATTTATTTACTCAAAACATACATGTGTGCGGAGAACTCAATTTTTAAAAACATATCTGCACAAAGGAAATTTTTTTATCACCGCTACT
Source organism: Myotis brandtii (assembly GCF_000412655.1). Taxonomy (NCBI): domain Eukaryota; kingdom Metazoa; phylum Chordata; class Mammalia; order Chiroptera; family Vespertilionidae; genus Myotis; species Myotis brandtii. The sequence continues at coordinate 801,656 of NW_005364521.1, read as the reverse complement.
CATGCAAAAACAATATCCGTTGTCATAAATAGAAGATTGACATTAACGCATGTTAAAAATATATGTAGTTATTAGAAGGAAAATTCTAGGCTCTGCCTAAAATCGCCCCCAGTGTCAGCCGGGTGTTACAATTGTGGCTGCGGAGAACTCAATTTTTAAAAACATATCTGCACAAAGGAAATTTTTTTATCACCGCTACTCATGCAAAAACAATATCCGTTGTCATAAATAGAAGATTGACATTAACGCACGTTAAAAATATATGTAGTTATTAGAAGGAAAATTCTAGGCTCTGCCTAAAATCGCCCCCAGTGTCAGCCGGGTGTTACAATTGCTGCAGGAGAACTACTTTTGTTCGCTGCCACAATGCAGCTTAAAAAATGGTATTAATCTCGATTCTATTGTCAGCTAATTTTGAACAAAGGCATTAAGTCCCGACTTAGACTCATCAATCATAACACAGGAAATGGTACTGACATCCATTATGAACTCCACAGTTGATTAGCTCCCTTGATTAAACAATGGGGCTGCTGATGGGAAAACAGGAGAGGAGCCTGCCACTCTGTGGAGAGAAGTCCCAGCGCGGAGTCCCCATGGAGCTGAGAAAAGAGAAGTGAAGGATAGGAGACAAAAAAGCAGGGCTGCTGCCACAGTCACTTGGCGCTAAATGATCGGGCGCCAGAGAGACTGCTCAGCTACCTCTTTACAGAGCCAGGGAGTTTAGCCTTTTTCTTTTCTTTCCCTTTTTATTTTTTTGCAGGTGGAGTGGTGGTGAAGGGCTTTTGTACATGGCTTATTGTTATATGGGAAGCTGTAGCAAATATTATACCTGAAGTAAGACCCTAAGTTCAAAAAAAAATATCACAGCATCCGATGTGAATGATACCTGAGTGCTGACATTAACCAAATGCCACCTTTTTGGACAGCCGCACAGAGAAGGGCGGAAATGTGCTCCATGGTTTTCTTTAAAGAGCAATTTTCCCGAGAGATCGGAAAAACAGGAGGAGGCAAGCTGATGACATTTTGATTGTAGACCCCCCTCGGAAAGGCATTGTGGGGCTTTCTGCTTAACAAAGTTTAAAAAAATCCACCCAGACCTGCCACTTTCTTCTTGATCTCTATTCTTTTTTTTTTTTTTTTTTTTTTTTTTTTTGTTTATGGTAAAACTTTCCAGGAGTGGTTTGCAGAAATAGTTAGATGTTTCTCTGGTATATGTAATGCACTTGCTTTGAAACAGTAGCTGTTTATTAATAATACTACGTTCTGATTCAGCCTCAGCTGCCAGGCATGACTTAGCTGCCACTGCGTCTTCATTTCCACCTTCGGTCTTCTGCTCCAGGAAGGCTCCTTGATCTTCGCTGTGGGGTTGCTATCTCTTCTGAACTCTCAGTACTTTTTGGTACCTCTCCTGTGTCATAGCTCCATCAGCCTTGCTCTAAAGTTATTAAGATGATATTTTTCAAAGAGTTTTGAGGTTGACACTTTGTATTTCATTGATTAATTGGACATTTGGTAAATGAAATTAATGGATGTGTGCATGGATAGAGAGGTGGATGGAGGAATTGCTAAATGATGGTAGATAGGTGGGTGGATGTATGTATGGATGGTGGGATGGATGGATGGATGGATGGATGATGATGGAGTGGATGCATGAATGGACAATGGGGTGGATGGATGGATAGATAGATGGATGGATAGTGGGGTGGATGGATGGATGAATAGATGATGGAGTGGATGGATGGATGGATGGATGGTGGGGTGTATGGATGGATGGGTCAATGGAGGAAATGAAAAATAACTGTAACTTTTACAATATTTGACATTAGACTGATAGAGCCTTTGCCAGCTTTCTACAGATTTTGCGAATGGTTTAATGAGTAATTATATTGTTAAAAAATAGAACAAATATAATTTTTATATTTTACTGTATTAACATAAAATACAATAAAAATACTGTGTTTTTTTCTTTATTCTTTGTCTCCCCTCCCCCTGCCTCTTGAGCCTGCTTTCTATTTTCTCTCAGAATTCAGGTATAATATTTGCCACAGCTTCCCATATAGACTGATTAGATGGGAACCAGAGGAACAGTTTTATTTTAAACTTATGACTTTTTAAAATCACATCTTGAGATGTTGCATAAAAATTTTATGGGATAGTAGTGATATATTATAACAATATAATAGCCAAAAGCTTTTTTCATTCCCCCCCAATTCTCCATTTTTTTGTTTGTTTGTCTCTGAATGTTTCTAATACTTATGCTACAGGGTTGAAAAATTAAATTTTCCCATTTTTTCTGTATCCCTTTTTAAAAGAAAAAAGGAGAGGGTAGTTAAAATTTACCATTAAAATTTACCCCTGAAGCAACTGAAAATAAAAATGATTTATCTTTGAAGCCACCTCTATGTGTTCCTTGAAATTAAATGTACTGTCGTGAAAAAGAGGACACTAAATTTTATGCCAGAATGCTTTCCTATTCATACATAGACGTAATATCAATTGTGTCTTCTATTATTGCTTTTGTAAGTATTTTGTTGCTCTAAAAAGCTTGCTTAAAACATATTTTCATCTAATACAGTGTGGATTTAAAAAAAAGCAAACAGTGGTTGACTCGAATAGATATGGATGCAAAATCATTTTCTTTGTTTATATTTGTATTAAAATGTGCATATATATATGGTAAGTATATATATGTGGAACTGTATACACACACATATACATATACATATACATATACATATACATATATATACACATACATACTAGAGGCCCGGTGCACAAAAATTTGTGCCCTGGCGGGGGAGGGGTTTGGGGGATGTACCTCAGCCCCACTTGTGCCCTCTCACAGTCTGGGACCCCTCGGGA
>NW_005364521.1:781034-797304 GCF_000412655.1 Myotis brandtii | reverse complement strand
TGCCTGGCTGCCGGCCGCCATCTTGGCTGGCAGTTAATTTGCATATCGCCCTGATTAGCCAATGGGAAGGGTAGTGGAGTGACACCAATTTGCATGTTTCTCTTTTATTAGTGTAGATATATATATGGTAAGTACATTTGACATTAAAACAGTCAAATAATTTATTACTTCTAAAATATACAGTTGCATTAGTGATATTTAGTGACTACTCACTTTTATCCTCAGAAAGAGTTCTCTTCCTCATTTTAGACATTCTGTCCCCACCACATACCACCCATATAGAGCAGGGATGGGGGACGGAGTGGTGAATTATGTTAGTAACTCTGTCTTGAGAATGGGAAAACAGGAATCAACATATATGTGGGTTTTTTGGTCCTTCCCCCCAAAACATTAGAGAAGAAAATCTGTGACAATTGTAGTATCCTTTTTGCAGGCTATAGAAAGAGAAAGGATTCAATCCAGTGGTTCTCAACCTTCCTAATGCCGCGACCCTTTAATACAGTTCCTCATGTTGTGGTGACTCCCAACCATAAAATTGTTTACATTGCTACTTCATAACTATAATGTTGCTACTGTTATGAATCGTAATGTAAATATCTGATATGCAGGATGTATTTTCATTGTTCGCGACCCACAGGTTGGGTTACTAAACCAATATCTTCTTTTGCTAGCAGGGAGATGAGAAAGATGCTAACTCTAATATGTTAACAATTATTCCATGTCACTATCAGCGATCCATCCATCCATCCCACTTTAATTGTACCAGGCCCAGTACAGGGCTCTTGAAAGTCAAGGTAAACCTCTTAGACTTTGTTAGCCCTTCTGATTACCAGTCCCCTTGGATAGACAATTGTTTTGTCCATCACATTTTTGTTAACATATTCAAGTATTAACAAGTGCTGGGTTTCATTCACTTCTGTATCCCCATCATCAAGCCGAGGACGGACTCAGAATGGGTGCCATAAATGGACTTGGGTACATGAGTGTTTAGCCCTGGGAGGCCAGTTAGGCTGGGACCTGAATCTGTCCCTGAAATAGTCTCTTCACAGCTCTGTGCACAGCTCCCTCCACCCTGAGGTCTGCAGGTCCAGGAAGTGAGTGCTTCTGACACAACAGGCAGTGCAATGCTGCTACAGGGGCTTGCTTCTCCACCTCCCCCAAAAGATCTTGTTTGATTCAGAATCATCCTAACCCTGGATAGAAACTGTTACCTTAGAAAACTGTGTGCCCCATTTCTGGTTTCTTCACTGACTCCCTGACTTCAGACTGCTTCCTGAATACAGCCTTTATTTGAAGGAGCCCCTTGGCCGTCCTTCCTCTCATCCACGCCACACTCCTACTTCCTCACGACTGGAGCTCTGACCTCCATGTTTCCACCTTCTATTCTCCTCAAATTCTATTTCCCCTTCAATGTCTACCTGAAAATGTCAACGGCATGTCCTACCACATTCAAGCTCAGCCTGGTCCAAACAGAACCAGCCTTCTCTATCTTCACTATCGATACCATATCCTCTCACTCACTCAAACTGCTTTTCCCTCCCTCATCCTTCCACTCTCTGGGCCAGAACACCATGATTCCTCCTTCATGATGCTTCTTCCAGCTTGCTCTTTCATTGTGAGGCCTACATACTCTCTCCTCTATATGCTTTGACTGTTTAACTCATCCCTCTGTATTTTAATATATTTTTTACTCTTCCTGTTCTTGTTCTTCCTAGAATCCAGCCGTTGATATTTCTAAAGCATAATGCTTTTCTGATATAATATCCTTGATGGTCCTTTTGACCCTCCAAATGACTTCTAGTTGCAGTGTAGCCCCTAAGGTCTCAATCATTTAATTCCGGCCTCATTTTCACTCTCGTGGACTTCAGCCAAACCCCTCTGCTCTTTGTTCACACCTCAGTCATGGTTCATGTTGTTTTTCCTCCATATAAGGACAGCGTTACTCAAATCTCTATGGAGACATTGTAGCTACTCCTTTAGTACCAGCAATCTCTGCAGCAGGAATCAATTTTTTTTCTCTCTGTAAACTCTAACTCAAGTGTGGGAAGTAGATTTCATCTCAGGAATAAAAGCTGATGGATTAATAATGGCTGCCTGGGAAGTTGTGTTGAGAAGGATTCTGAGGTTGTATTTAGGCTCAGTGGGAAAGACTGTCAGGATTGGTAGCTGTGTCTGTCTAGAGCAGGGGTGGGGAATGCCCGACCCTTGTTGGAGTATAAGACCCATGCAATCATTTGGTCTGGCCCTGCCAAGGCATTAGGGGTGAGTTAATTAAATGTTTGACCAAATATAGCAGGCTAATTTTTTAAGCTGATAATTTTGTATAGCCTGTGGATGATGTTATAAATATCTAAATGACCCTTGGAGAAAAAAAGATTCCCCACCCCTGGTCTAGAACAAGAGAAAGAGAAACTGAATGTGTCTTAGATGCCTTCTCTGCACTCCCCTGGGCTTCTCTTACGTGTGCAAGATCACACACTAACTGATGAGTTCTTTAAGCGCGTACATTGCATCCTGCTGAACAACGAGAGTGTACATTCACAGTGTCCTATGGTCATTAGACACTCCAAAGTGTTTGCCACATAAATCCCCTAATGCTGGAATATGCTGTTGAGTCACATGAGATTGAAGAGCTGTGGGCAGGGCTGTAATTGCATCGATTGGGCAGCTGTGTTATGCTATAGCGTTCATTCCTTTAAGTTTCAGTTTGTTAAGGAATCTGACTGAGCTGACATGAGAACTGCTCCCACACAGTTGCCTTTGGTGATAACTAAGAGCAGGCAACGCTGGATGAATGAATGACATCCAATACTCCAACATCGCCTGTAACCTAATTAACTTCCACGTAACATTGATTCATTCTGCTTTTAGGCTTCCTGTCACAGACCAGCAAAGCACACTGTTGGGTTTTCAGTCCCTCAGTCTAAGTAAAAATCCAAAGGCTGGCTTGAAATACATGTAGAGGAGAATATTATTGATTTGGTGGTCCTTAAGATGCCCCAATCATTCAGACATTTGTCATTGGGAAATGCATTGTAAAATTATTACTTCTCTTGTTTTTTTTCTTCTCCTAGACAACATCCCAAGTATTTCAGTCATTTTTCGAACATGGTTTGTAGAAACTACCTCATCTTGCTCTCCCTCCTATGAATATTTTCCATTTGTCTGGTGATATACCTTAAATTTGAGAATAGTATTCTAGATGGGGTCTGACCAGCCAAAATTAAGAACCACATCTCTGTGGGTCTATAATCTTTATTTCTGACATTACATGCTAAGAACACATTCAGTCTCTCAATGGCCACATTACATTGTTGCCTCATGGGATTGATGGGCATCTGAGTTTCCTCTTCAGAAAATACCATCTGACTTCACCTTGGGTTGGTTAAACATCTATTTATCAGAAAATCTGATGTGAACTGGCCTTGCCATAAAAGGGACGTTATTGGGTCCCATCACCAACATGTGCAGAGAGAGCTGAATGTTTGGTTCAGGATGCTAACAGTGTCATCAAGATCCCATTCCCATCTCTTCATCCTTGAGCTCTGCTTCCTCTGTTTTCGCTGCATTCTCAGCTAGCCTCTCCTCTTTGGGAGCAAATGCTGCCGCAGCTCCAGCCTGAATCATTTTGGTTCACATTCAACAGAAAGAGGAGGAAGCACCTTTTCCTTGAAGGTGCCACACAAGCCCTGGAGTTCACTCTGACAGGACAAACTCGATCATGTGGTCACCTCTGACCCAATCACCGTGTCCTAGACGTGAGCTGATCTACTGACCTGGGTCATGTGACCTCATATTGGAATGGGAGTCGGGACTATTTGTATTGAGGTCACGGGGCCATCACCAAAAGGGAGGGAACGATGCTGGGCAGACCCTAAATAACAAATGCTCTCTGCGACACCGTTGTACTTTACATTCTCTGAAGGCAACAATTATAGCTTATTAATGCTTTCACATTCTCTTCCTGCCTTTAACAACTGACAACACAAAATACTAAGAAAACTGGTCTTGATTGAGTGAGTGCCTGAACAAGTGGCTGCAAAAGGAGGGACTTCGAAATGGCTGCTTAATGTTAAAAATAGCCTTGCCTCTCACTGCACCGCACAATGTGGTCCCCCTAACGTTAGAGCAGGGGTCCTCAACCTTTTTAAACAGGGGGCCAGTTCACTGTCCCTCAGACCGTTGGAGGGCCGGACTATAGTTTAAAAAAAAACTATGAACAAATTCCTATGCACACTGCACATATCTTATTTTGAAGTAAAAAAACAAAACGGGAACAAATACAATATTTGTATTTGCATGTGGCCCGCGGGCCGTAGTTTGAGGACCCCTGCTTTAGAGTGTCAGTGGTGTTTACAATAAGGAGAGGAAAAGTCTAAAAAACTCCATATGTCATTTATAAGGACAGGGTTTTTCTGTAGTGCCAGTGAGGAGAAATAATGCATCTTAGTGCAGAGGAGGGGGACGTTTTCTTCTAGGACAAATGACGTGAAAAACAGAGCTTGATTGACAGCCTCGTAAGGTTAATAATACCTTGCAGGTGGAGATCGGCTCTTATTGCAAACATCCCGGAGCAATTCTATCAGAAGAATAAATATTCTTTGTTCCAAATTCAAACACGTTCAGTTGCTTCTGGTTAAGGCAATTCTTTTCTAACAGCCACATGGCAGCCTTATTTAACAAGCGGATTTCAGTTTTTACATAAAATCTCAGTCTCACCTAACCCCACACCCTCCTTTCACTGGGGGGAGTTTATTTGACACATGTTCTGAGGCTGCAGGTGACCGCGTCCTGGCCTCTTGACCATTTTGGTGCACTCTGGTCCGACTCCCCATTGCCATCTAAGGGCTGCTTTTTGGAGAGCCCGCATTGTTATAATTGTTTTCAAAGAAGAAACGTTAGCCATGGCTGGTGTAGCTCAGTTGGTTGGAGTGCCGTCCCATACACTGAAAGGTCATGGGTTTGATTCCCAGTCAGGGCACATACCCAGGTTATGGGTTTGATCCCCATTTGGGGCTTGTAAAGGAGGCAACTAATCGATGTTTCTCTCTCCCTCTTCCTTCCTCTCTCTCTAAAAAATATCAATTTATAAAATGTATAAAAAAGAAGACAAGTTATTTCCAGTCCTCAGAGTAGGGTAACCAAAGATCCTCATGTCATTAAGGCAGGTATCAGAGTGAAGGCTGGGGCCCCGCAGGGCTCACACTGTGTGGTGGAATGCGGCCAGTGTGAGAGCAGGCTGTTTCACGTGGCTTTCATGGTGGGCTGAGTGTGGGGAAGACACTGATTTTCTCTAAAGCATCAGACCTGACTGCCATGGTCCTAGTCAATCCATGCCCTTGGGCGGATAGTCCCAGGGAGGAAGTCCATCCCCAAGAGGGGCGTGGTCCACAGTCTCAGAGGCCACTGAAAAGTGGAATGGAGTGCAGATTTCAGAAGTGGTAGCAGTTGGTCATATGGAGGAGCCCAGTGATGCAGGTCTGAGGGGTGTTATTGGCCCGGGGAAGATGCAGGACAAGGCGGGGGGTTGAGAAGACAGAGAAAGGTTAGGAAGGGAAGACAGGGAATGGTGGACCAAGTTTTCTTTTCTTTGGGGAGTGAAGGCAGAAAATGCTAGTGAGCAGAGGACACCGGTTGACATAGTAACAACACCCAACATTTGAGTTCTTAGTGCGGCTCGAGCCAGGCATTGGTCCAAGTGCTGTGCATTTTCACAACAACCCTAAGATGTAAGTTCTTTTTCTTATCTCCATTTGACTCACAAGGAAACTGAAGCACAAATAGGGTAACTTGCTCACCCAAAGGGCAGAGCTGGAAAGCAGAGCTGGGATGTGAACCAGGCTTCCAGCTCTGACCCAGGGGTTGGCAACTTTTTCCTATAAAGGGCCAGATGGTAAATGTTGTAGGCGTTGTGGGTTATCCAATCTCTACTCAATTCCACCTTGGTAGCATGAAGCAGCTATAGATAATAGCTAAACAAACAAGTAAGCTGTGTCCCAATAAAACTTTATTTGTAGAAAAAGGAGGGCTAGATTTGGCACACGGGCTGTAGTTTACTGAGTGCCCACCTAACTCCACTGTTTAACATTTTAACAAAAATTTTGTTTTTGGCTGGGGAGCCTGGTCACATGGCTTTGATATGATTTTTTGATGAGCACGTGTAGCGTGGATGATTTTGGGGTGAGATAGGGGGAGAGGCTGAGAAGAAGAGGGCGGTAGGGGTTCGTGGGAGCTAGCCTGAAAGGAGCAGGAATGGGAACTGGAAGTCCAAGCTCCGTACTTTTCTTGGGAGACGGAGCTGGGGGAGAGAAGCACTAAATTCTGACCAATATTGTCGGGCGGCTGTAAGTGGAAGGAACGGGTTTAAGAAGTGCCATAAAATTCAACTTTATAGGATCCGGGCTTTCTAGCATATGTTGCAGCAGCCACATTGAATAAATGTATGTTTTTCATTATATTTTTATTACACATTTAAAGCACATTAAGGCACACACAGCCATCAAAGAAGAAAAAAGAGAGGAACTCTGGCTTCACAAGTAATCACATCAATTTCCAGGACGGCTGTGTTTATGAGACAGAGAAAGATGCACGGCTCCTGTCCTTCCCAGTTTTGTACTAACTCATTCTTCTTCAGGGAACAATATTAATAGCTGTTTTGCTACATTTGTCTCCTGTTGAGGGAGCATTTCCCTTTAAAACACACACACACACACACACACACACACACACACACACACACACACGTGCACATGCACACGCACATACACATCATATCGTGGATGTTTATTCATTTGCCTTTGAATTGCAGGTAAGTGGCTGGCAGTCTCAGTCTGTAAAACAAGTTGCTTTGTTGGGCTTTGAAAAAAATTGAAAACTGTTTCAAGAAAGTGTAACTTGACATTAGTTCTGGCTTGAGAAGCCATGTGCTCTGCAGTGCTCTCTGATGATATTTTCATTTTGAGCCTCTGGGGTTGGGCAGTGAGGGACAGCAGGCTCACCCAATGCCCCGGGGGCTGAAATGCTGCCTGTGGGCTCTCCCTTTCTCTTCATGCCAACGCACTGTTCCCTTGCCAAGCCATGGCCTTCGGGGTCACCTCTGTTCAGAGGTGGTGGCTTTTTCTAATTTGTGTTCTCCTGGGGTGTGTGTGTGGGGGAGGGGGGGCTTTGCAAATTGTGTCTCATCACATTTAGGTTGCCACTGATTGTAAGAGGCGTCACTAGTTAATGTACAACCTAGAAAGACAAGATGCTGCCAATCAAATCTCCATAGGCTGTTGATTATTAGACACATGCCAACTTCAAAGACGTTAAAAAGGGAAAAGGATGCAATGCAGTAATTTGTCTGTGAGCGGGTGCACCTTTCTTTAGCACAAAGGTGCCCGTTGAACTAGCCGCCACCCTGTAAGGATAAGGTAGGCAAGTCCAGGGGGGAGGTTTCTACTAGGTTGTGTTTATTTTGTGTGATGAACAGCATCACCAACCTCTCTGCTCCCAGAGGATGGCAATTGGTGGAATTTCTAGCAGAAGTAGGAATGTAGAATATGAGAGTGTAATGGACTTCAGGGAGCATCTTACATCTCAACTGGGGCAACTTTGCCCGCCAGGGGACATTTGTCAATATCTGGGGAGATCATTGGTGGCCATTGCTGGAGTGGGATGCTGCTGGTAGCTAGTGAATAGAGGCCAGGGAGGCTGGTGAACATGCTACAGTGCACAGGACAGCCCCGCAACAAGAAATCACCTGGCCCCCAAAGTCCCAGTGCAGAGGCTGAGGATCCCTGATGCAGTGGGATGATTAGGGGGTTAGAACCTGAACATTCAACAGGAAAACCTGGGTTCAAGTCTTCCTTACCCGACTGATGGGCTTGGGCAAGTTCATCAACTTTGCTACACCTCAGTTTCCTTGCCTGTAAAATGGAGATCAGAGCCTCTTCTTCAGAGGGTTGCTGAGCGTATTAAATGATATAAAGAAGGCAAAGGTTGTAACTTTTAGTGGAATGTTGTGTTTTTATTGATTTTAGAGAGAGAGAGAAGGAAGGGAGAGGGATAGAGAAAGAGAAACATCAATGAGAGAGAAACATTGATCTGCTGCCTCCTGCATATTGTCTACAGGGGATCGAGCAACCTGACACAAAATTTGCAAATATTTTCTCCTAGTCTGTGGTGTGTCTTTTTATTTGAAGATCAGAAATGTTTCATTTTGATAGCGTTTATCTTTTTATTCTTTCCTAGAACATGCTTTTGATGTCATACCTAAAAGAAACACTTTGTTTAACTGAAGCTCACAAAAATCTTCTACGTTTTATTCTGCAAGTTTTATAGTTTTAGGGTTTAGATTTAGGTCTGTGATCTGTTTGGAGTTAGGTTTTGCGTTATTATGCAGGTTACAGATGCAATTCAGTGGATAAAAGATAGTTTTTTCAACAAACCATGTGGAACAATTAGATGCCCACGTGCAAAGAAAAGAACTTTGATCTAAACCTGCATTAGTTTCTTACAGCCCTAAACAAATGAACACACTAGGTGGCTTCGAACAACAGAGACTTATTCTTTCAAAGTTCCGAAGGCTAGAGATGTGAAACCAAGGTTAATCAGGGTTGGTATTTTCTGGGGGCTCTAAGGAAAAATCTATTCCAGAAAGAAAAAGAAAATGATAAACATAGAATTGTATACCAAGTGAAATATATTTCAAGAAAGAATGAAATAAACATGTGTTCAGATATACTAAAGCAGAAAGTAATCATCTCCAGCAAACTGGCACTGTAAGAAATTTTAAAGACGTATTGACTCATTTACCTCCTGTTGATCCCAAAGCTCATCCCGGTTTGGACCCAGCCTTCCTAGGAATAACCATGGAGGAGTCTTGAGCCCATCCCCCAGCCAAGCTAAAGGCCACCTGTGTCCCCAAGGTGCCCTTTCATGCTAACCTCCCTGAAATATTTTGACCCAGCTCTGGGTGTCCCTCAAGAGCTGGCCCATTTATCTTCTGGGAAGGCTTCCTAACAGATTGAGATGTTCCTGTATCTGTACATCTCCTGAACTTTGTCATAGAGCTTCTTGTATCGTAGAACAATGATTCCTCAACATTTCTGGCTATTTTACTGTATTTTAAATCCCTCAAAAGCTGAGAACAGATTTAATTCATCTTAGTACTTCATATCCTCTGATGATTAAAATATTGTTTTTATGGTTTTTATATTTTTTAAAGAAAAAAGCTCGGTAGATAACTCATCACACTTTGACCAATCTTTATACAGTGCAAAAGGGGATAAATAAAGTCCCCATGTTCACTTAACCCTCCCAGTCTCTCACTCCAGGGGCAACCACTGCTACTAGCGCTCCAGACATGCAAATGCATGAGTATGTTTTGCACATTCTACTTCCTAGAAAATATATAAATGGGATTATGATTTACCTATAATTCTGCAATTTACTTTCTTCACTGAATATGTTTGATATTATTTTGAAATATTCCACTTTGAAATGCCTTATTTATTTCTAGTTTTTCTATCGACAGATGCATTTTCAGGTCTTTACCATTAACTACAAAGTTATAAAAAGTGTACTTGACATTTTTCAATTGGCTTTCCCCCCAAATTTGGAAATGTTGCGTTTTAAGTGGTTTTGAGATGTTTGATTTGTTCTTTCTCCTTCTTCACAAAGGTAACAAAAACTTTAAATTTCAAACATGATCAATTTGAAAACAGTTGGCTTTCACAACTGTTTCCAAACTGTTTTTCCCCATTTTTAAATCCTAACATCTTAAGGCACAATTTCAATACATTTTTAGATATTAAACTAGTTTATTTTCTAAGCTTGCTGACTAGTTGAAATTTGTTGAAAATGATTATGAAACAACTTGAATGTTTCAAAATAATTCCCTAATATTTTTAAGCATTTGAAAACTCATTAAGTTTTAAAAATATTTATAAAACACTTGAATAAAAGTGATTAGAAATTGCAGAAAAAAGCAAAGCATGTTCATTGTATAGCTTCATTGTTGCACATAATTTTTTTCTCCTAGATTTTGTCTTCTAAGGTTAGGAAATATATTTAACATATGTTAGCTATTTTCATTGAAGGAATATGAACTATATATTGTTATTATTTTCTCTGTGTTGTTCCTTTCTTTCGTTCATTTAACAAATATTTATTGAGTGCTTACTATGCGAGCCAAGAACCATGAGGGAAGACCAAACATATATAATATATTTATTATATATCACAATGTCAGCGGTCTTTATCTTCATCAAGCAGTCTAATCTTCCCACTGACCCTCTATAGTAGGTTCTATTAATATCCCCATTGTACAGATGAAGACACTGAAGCACAGAGAGCTGGAGTAATTTGCCCAAAGTCACACAGCTCGTGAGTAGTTTGAATCCTGACCTGAGTTCTCAGGCCTCCAAATAACTCCAAAGTCTGCTCACTGAACTGCTGCACTGCACTGAGGCCATTGTGGTTTCCAGACTTTGTTCTAGTTGATGCCAGGGATGTGGAGTGCAAGACCCTGCCCTCTCAGGGGCTCCCAGCCCCCCACGTCCTCCAGACATCTGCGTGGAATCCATGGAATCCGATAAGTAGCCTCAGGACCTCTGGGCTGGAAGACCTTTCTGATTTTCCAGCTTTCACATTTTCCTTGCATGTGACTAATGCAGCAGCATGAATACCAGCATTAATTCCTCAGCCCTCAAGGGGCCTCTTAAATAATAGATGATGCGAACTTGAACCCTGGCTTTACAATAGATGATGCGAACTTGAGCCCTGGCTTTACAAAACATAGCAACTAGGAAGTGATTCTTCGGGCTGTTCTGGGGGCTGCCAGGCATGGTGTTTGTTAGGGTATTTGGTGTCTTCACTCTGGATCCCAGGGGAGGCCTCTTTCTCTGGCCTCTGTGTTAAGGGCTTTTCTTGAGCACTGGCGGGCTCAGCCCTCGGACACTGTGACTCTCATGACCCACTGCAGCTTCCTTGAAATATTCTCTTCTGAAAAATTCAGCCAAATTAGTGGAGCAGCCCTAGGAAGCTTACTGACTTTGCTCATGGCTCTAAATCAGATTCCTTGTTTTATTTTTCTTCCTGTTAATTTAATTTATCTTCCGAGGCATATACATTTATGGAAACTATCTCAAATCCATTTTGGAATAAGGTGGGGTATAAATGAAGAACACTTTTTTTTCTCTAAAAAGAGAATTCCCTGCTGAGGACCAATATTAATGGTGGGCTCCCTAATTAGCTTAAAATCTTGAGTGTGTGAGTTTTTTATTCTTTTTTTTTTTTAGTATTTTAAAGTTCACTTAAGGTGGACCCCAATCTTTCCAGAGATAAAGGAAATAGGAACATATTATAATGACTTCCAGGTTGTCATATTGTAGATTGGCCAAAGTGGAATGCAAGGAGTCGTCATTTAAGACGAAGGAATGAGGTAAAGCAGGAGGAAAAGGAAAGAAATCTCAAGAAGAGAACTCCTATTCGTTGCGTCCTTATTTTGTACTGGGGACTGTGCTATGGACTTCATATGCTTTTTATCTTTTAATCCTCAAAGTAAACTTGTGAGTTACTCTCCCCATTTTACTGATAAGGAACCTGAAGTTCGGTGAGCTTTAAGAAGAGAAACAAGAAGGCTCAAGTTAGGATTCAAACTACTCACGATCTGTGTGACTTTGGGCAAATTACTCCAGCTCTCTGTGCTTCAGTGTCTTCATCTGTACAATGGGGATATTAATAGAACCTACTATATAGGGTCAATGGGAAGATTTGGCCAGTGGACAGGATCGAATCAGAAGTGGTATGTACACTTCAAGCAAGTGTCTTGAAGGGGGAGAATTTTTCCTTCTCTTTCCCTCTTCTCCTAGCTACTGGCTAGAATGGCCATAATGTTCAAGGCTCCAGCAGCTTTCTTGGACCTCATTCCAGCAACAGTGAAGTGGAAGTCTGGGAGATGCCTGAGTGCCTCGGGATTTGTAAGCTGTCATGTTGATCTTGGACTGTGAATACCCATAAAATTTATGGGAGAAAATGAAACCTTAGTTCTAAGCCTCTCTTAATTTGGGTTTGAGGTCACATGCAGCACAACCTAATTATAACCAATACATCTGGATTTTATGGAACCACAGAGGTCTGAGAAAACAGAAGAAAATAGTTGCTTATTTTTTGAGTCCTTAAATGAGAATTCTGGGTGTGTCTCAAAATGAAATTTTCTTTTATTGTTAGTTTTTATTACAAAAGCAATCCATGCTCATTTAAAAGAGAACAGACAGGCAAACAAAAAAATTAAAATATAACCACCATCCCATCTACCTCGAAATAGTTAATACAATGGTGTGTTAACCTTCATATATATTTAAGAAGGAACAGTATCTTGCAAATAGTTTTGCGACTTACTTTTTTAGCTTAATGAATTGTGAGCACCTATATCAAGAAATGTATTTTTGCATTCAAGTTTTTAATGGCTTTGTTGTATACCGTTGGGTGGACATATCATACTTTATCTAACCAACCCCCCACTATAACTAGATATTTTGTTGGTTAATAATGTTGTGATGGATATCCTATTGCTAAATCTTGGGACAGACTTTGAATCATTTCCTGAAGATAAATCCCCTGAGTAAATAATGTGGTGAGCATGTGAGAGCGGGGCCAGTCTCCAGGGAAGGAGAAGAAAGGAGAGATTGGGGGGATGGTCACTCAGACTAATGTCACTGCAGAGCAGCCCCTGGAGGTGGGGCTCAGAGTGATGGGCGATGCTGATTGGATAGGCCTGCATCATGGACCAGCAGTGGATAGGTGAGAAGTTGATAGCCTCATGGGAGCCATAGGGACTGAGGTTTGGAACATGGAGGACAGATGGGTAAGTTCCATAAGGCATTGGTTCTCAAACTGGTTCCTGGACACCGGCAGCATTAGCATCACCCAGGAACCTGTTAGAAATGTAACACACAGAATGGTGACTATCTATAATAATAAAAGCGTGATATGCTAATTAGACCAGACAGCCGAAAGACCTTCCAGATGTCCTTCCAGATGAAGCTGGGGCTGTGAGGGCCGAGCCCCTTGCATGAATTTCATGCATTGGGTCTCTAGTAGTTAATAATATCGTGTTGTATATTTTGTAGTTGCTAAGAGAATAGATCTTAAAAATTCTCATTATAAGAAAAAATATTATAACTGTGCAGTGATGGATGTTAACTAGACTTGTGGTGATTATTTTGCAATACATACAAATATCAAATCATTAGGTTGTACACCTGAACTATATAGATATATCTGTCAATTATATCTCAATGGAAAAAAAAGAAATCCAAATTCTCAAGTCTCACCCCAGAACAACTGAATCAAAAATGCTGGGGTCATGCCCAATAATCTGCATTTTATCAAGCCCTCCTGGTGATTCACATGTATGCCAACGTTGGAGAACCACTATGCTAAAGCAAAGAAGGGTGCTTCTATCAAACAGAGAAGGGCTCCTCTAAAGGCAAAGAAGACATGTTATCAGAGTTTAAAATTCTCTTCCCCTAAAATTCTATAATGTTTATTCATAGTGCACTTTATCTTACCTAATTCTCCATCCATAGACTGCATGCTTCTTGAGGGCAGACAACTCTGTCCTCAGCACAGTGCTGGCATCTTCCACATGCCCCTTCCCACCCAGTTGGCTGTGGCCAATGGTAGTTCTGCATCCTCCTACCCACCCATCCCCCCCAAAAAAATGGAAGGAGAGAGAAGAGTGAGGTCAGGGTCTTCACTCCTTTGCCCTCCCTCCCATGAGCTTCTTTAGAACAGGAGTATTCCTCATCCCACAGTAAGCCACTGCTCCTCTAAAGGTAGCCTCTACTACTGGACTCCCTCCTTCCAGGATCTGGAAACCACTCCTTGCCTTGGTCCCTCTGTCCTAAGAGCCACTTGGTTTCACCGCTGATAGTCTCAGGTGCATGTGCCCCACCTCCCCCATGATTGTCCTATGTCCACACATTTGTAATCCATCTCTTGGTAAGTAAACCCTCTAAGAGTATTGATTTTGAGTGTGCTACCTATTCTTGGCTGAAACTTGATTGATAGAATCAAAACCTAATCTTTGTCAATGATATTAAATAATATTTATTGGTGAAATTAGAACATTTAAGAACATATATTTTTAAAAACAAGATATATGCATGCTTTCTATCATATAAAATCCTTTGGTAAAATTTTTTTAAGATGGATAACTTAAACCCCCATTTAGCCTTGCTAAGAAAAATAAGCCCTAAAAATATTTATAAGGAATCAAGAAAAATATTGTTATTTATAATCTTGGTTTATACCATTATGGAGGGCAGAAGTTGGAATCTTCTCTAACTGCTATTCATAGTGATAATCTGAGCCCTCGGCCTGTACAAAATCCCAAAGGATATGTGTATTTGTGAAGAAGGGCAATGGCTTAATTTATTTTCAAAGTTAATTTTTCAAAGTTATAATGACAGAATTAATGGCACTTTGAGTTGTATGGTCAAATAAATTAGTTTTAGTCTTGATGTATGTAAATTAAACCTTGGTATGTAGGAAGAGAAATGTTCCCTGTGGACAATGATGGGCCCTCACCCTGCAGTTTATAAATCAAAGGTGCAATTGAAGAATAAAACACTTATTATGAAATAGAATGTTGAGCTTCTTGTTAAATGTACTGTAGCAATTAAGTTCTCAAGTGAGAAAATGCGTCTTTCTCGATGTTTTATTAACTCTGTCGTTCAATGGTCTGTAGGAAGAGAAATGTTCCCTGTGGACAATGATGGGCCCTCACCCTGCAGTTTATAAATCAAAGGTGCAATTGGAGAATAAAACACTTATTATGAAATAGAATGTCGAGCTTCTTGTTAAATGTGCTGTAGCAATTAAGTTCTCAAATGAAAATGCGTCTTTCTCGATGTTTTATTAACTCTGTCATTCAGTACTTCATTTATAGGAGCAACTCTTCATAGAAAGTACACATTGGGATGACTTTTCCATTTAAGTGTTCCTGTCCACCTGCTTGGATAGCAATGGAGACTGGATCTTTACCAGTTTCCCAAGAAAGGGAAGAGGGAGAAGGATGGTATATGGTCAGCTTGGTCCAGATTGGCTGGTGTTGAGATGGAGACATCCCCAGGGGCTGCATACCATCCAGGGCCGCTGTCTCCCATGCCAATGGCATTTTCTCCTAAAATATGGGAATGGCCCTTATTTCCAGCCAAGCCTCAGATTCTAATTGATCACAACTTTGGGGTAAAAATAATAATCAGTGTTGTGTTGTTCATCTTGATTTTTACGCTCTATCCACTGAGCCAAACCGGTTTCGGCTCATCTTGATTTTTAAAGCAGGAAGGGGTGGGGGGAGAGAAACATGAAACTGTTTGGCTTCTATAACTTTTCCAAGGAAAATAGTTGCATTGAGGAGGTTGTTTCCACCCGGAATAAGGAGCAATGGGTTTAGAATCAGTCAGCCCTATATTTAAATTTGGCCTTTACTGATGACCAGCTGTGCACCTCAGGTAACTTTCCTTGAGCCTTAGCTGCTTCACTTATTGACTAGTGATACTGAGAGGTTAACTGAGTGAATGTCACATAAATGAAATTGCTTCATAAGCTATAAAGCATGTGAATGCCCTCCAGTGAAAGACCACCAAGAACACACCTGCAGTTGAACAAGTCGCATTCGTTACTCATTGTGGTGAGGGGGAAGGGTTCATGGGGAACCATGGGGTGTCTCCGTTAGAAAGTGTTAGAAAAGACTTAGATGAGATTTAGCCTGGGGCCTTATGGCTTGGGGGAGGGTTTAAGGGAGTGGGGCTGTGCTGTGATTGGATGCTATCAGGATGCAGGGGTAATTCGGTTTGGTGCCTTAATACATTGTATCTCGAAGGAGGGAAGATTAGACAGAGGCTCAAGCTGTAATTCGTAAGAAAGGAGCAGGACAGAGGGATGTCTGGTTATTTTTGTGGCGTCTTGGACAATGTTGGTGTTTTCTCTGTGTTCAGACCTGCTTATGGTTTCGTTTTTGTCCTGACCCATCATGGTCACAAAGCAGCCCTGTCTGAGTCTGATCTTTGTGGGACTGGTTATGTTCAGCAGAGAACATCCCGGGCGCGCTGGCAGAGCCAGGTCAGCTGGTGGATGTTAGCGGTTGCTTCCTCTTTCTAAGGCAGCATAGAAAAATGGACTGTTTTACGTTCACATCTGTACAGATACAGAGTGGGTGCTTCTTCATGTGCACATGCATGATTGTGTGAGTGAGTCAGCTGTGTGTGTGTGTGTGTGT
>NW_005364521.1:695205-778928 GCF_000412655.1 Myotis brandtii | reverse complement strand
GAGTTATGGTGGGAAAAAAGAGGAACCAATGTAATAATCTGAACAATAAAGATTTAATTTAAAAAAAAAGAAAAAAAAAGAAAGTTCTCCTACTCCTTTTCTGCTCTCCCCACCACACTGGATGCTAGCACCTCACTCCACAGATTGTTGCAGAGGTTAAATGAGGTTTTGTGTGTTAAATCCTTATTGCAGTGCCTGGTGCATAGTAACAACTAAATGGATAGCACTTACAAAAGTGTGTAAAGCCACTGTTCTAACTCAGTTATGCCAGGCTCTGGAGCTAGTGAGAGTAGAAGATGATGCTCTAAATGAGTAATGTGGGCTAGGCTTATGAGTTTAGCTCAGGACAGTAGCCAGATATGATCAATACTACAGGGTTGATATTACTAGTCCCTATGTTGATATAAATGAACAACACCTCCCACTAGCCTAGCACATGGATCTAGCCACTACATTAGCTCCTTTATCAAACACAAAAATTGTAATATTGTTATCCCCACTTTAAAGATATGGAGCCCGAGTCTCAGAGCAGCTGAGGGGAGTGCAGGGATGGTCTCCCTGTAAGGAACAGTGTGAGCTCCCAGGCGCTTGGAGGTGGGGAAGAGAGTGTGCCAAGTCGGGGAACTTTTCTAACTTCACCATGTTGTCCAGGACCAGCCCTCTACACCCAGGAACTTGCAAGTAAAGGGCACTGTCACCATCTGGCTGAGAGTGTAATTCTTCTCTGTCCAGGCTTAATGTCACCAACGTGATTAGCAGCTGTATCAGGGAAATCAATCGCCTCCTTGGTGAGCTTCCACCCTTTCTCATTCATCTCTGTCTCTGCAGGTGCAGCTTGAGCTTGGAAAACATTCATTGCATAATGAAAGCAGCTTATATGGGTCCTGCAGGTCCACAGAGGCAGGGAAAAGGTGGCCGTGTGTAATATATAAAGTTTCTTTGAAAAGTTTTTTTTTTTTTTGGAAAGCTTGGAGAATGTAAAGCCTCATTCCTTCAAGAGGATGCATTGAAAAGTCATGCTTACTAGGCATATGGGGCCCTCTTGCTGCTAATGAACAAGGCAGTGCTGGGTTTTGGAGGCAGGCTGCCTGCTACACGCTGGTCAGGAGTTTATCCAGGGTGATGGCCTCACATTTGTTTGAAAGAGGATCTTTTTTTAATGAAGTGGCTCTTTAAGAAACTATGTGGACTGAATGCTTAACTTTTCTAAGCTTTCTGACAGTTCTGAAACTAATCTTAGGCATATTTTTAAAGCTGTCAAGCTTAAGATATTTATTTTGATCAAAGTGTTTTTATGCACATGTTAAATTCACTTAAGAGAAATCTATTACTAGTTTGAAATTGTATGCATTACCCCACTTAATAAGAACTTAAAAACTTAATTATGAAATAAATTTTTGGTTGCTTTTTAATGTGTCAAATCATATACTCATTGTTTTATAAAAAATAAAACATTGCGTCCAAAATACAATATACTGTATATTATATTTTATATTCATAATGCACATTAATTATGGCTTTGGATATCTACCCAGAACATCAATCTGGATATTAAAAGCTTATCTTTTTTGAAATATTGAGACAGTCAAGTAAAATTCAAGCATTTTAAATAAAGGGTTGCTCTTAAGAAGAAAACATTTCTGAGAATTATTCCTAGAAAAAAAAAAGTTACATCTAACTTTGCCTTAGAGAGTTACTTTTCTTACGTTGTTTTTTTTTTTTAATGAGGATTCCACAAACACAGAAGTTCATTGCTCCTGTGTGTGTGTGGTATGTATGTGTGTATTCTTTTTCGAATGTACTACATTTTTTGTAAAGGTAGACAGATGCCTACTTGAACATTTTTAGACTGACTTCATTATAATATCAGAAGATATCTGATATTACAGATATCCATTTACCTGACAATTTAACCCTTATCTTCTGGTTTATAATCATTAATATTTATTTCCCACCTCTGTGATATCAATCGCATAGATTCATTTTAATTGGTTGCTTTGATTCCCTCTTTTCAGAGAGTCTCCTTATTGTGCCACCATGACCTTCTTTTCAGTCTGCGATGATCGAAAAATAGCCTTTGTTAGTCTTTGGAACTTCCCTACTCTCTGTGGCCTCCAATGTTTTTATCATGGTTCAGACTCTTGGCTTTGCTCTCGTAGAAGTAAAGAATAATTTTGTTTTACAAGTCTCAGTGTACACGCCAAATACCATAGCAATTGTTAGATAACATTATTGTGTGTGGAGCAGACAAAAGCCTTTAAAATGAGAGTGGGCTTGTTCTCTAGCAACAATAGCTCCAAGACTCAGTTTATCCATCATTCCAGGGCAGCACCTGAGGCGGAAGCTTGACTTGAACCTCTCTTAAGAGATAAGAAGAAATGAACATTAGTGAGAACTATTGACTGGGTGGGAAGGAGTATGATGTTTAGTAAAACTAGATGCGTTGTCACACCTGTGTCATGGGTATTCCATTCCCTCTTTTCCCACTCACACCCCAGGGCGGCAACTGTGGGCTGGGTTGGATAGATGTGCCCATGCACAGTGTGAACATTTGTTATGTTTTGTGGCCACACAGAATCTTCTGGAAAGTCTTTTGTTTGGAGACTTTCCTACAATATGAATTTTCCCTACGTAAGGTGGGAGTGGGACATTAAGTTTCCCAGACTCCCTTGCTACTGGGCTCAGTCATGTGACTAGCTCAGCCAACGAGATGCAAATACAGGGGAGATTTTGAGTGAAGTGGCAGGAGGAAACAGGCTGGGCATGGACCCCATTTTCTGGGAAGCTTGGTGGTGAGACCTCTGGGGGACAGTTGTGTGTGGGGAGTCCTGATGTTCAGGGCCTAATCAGTGGATCAAGCTGCCTTCATCCCAGAGGCAGCGGACCGTCATTGGGACAGTTCTGAGTTGAGGTTTTGAGTTACCCCTTGCTGCACAGCCTCTCAGCCATTGTCTGAAATATGATATTTTAAACCTTATTTTTATTTTAAAGTTTATTTATTTATTTTTAGGTTGTAAATGTGATTTTATTTCTAAGGTGTACAGCATGCTGTTCTGATATACATGTGCATTGTGAAATGATTAGCACTGTCAAGTTAAGTAACATACTATCATCTCACATAGTTACTTTCTTCTTTTTTTGTGTGTGGTGAGAACACTTAAGATCTACTCTGTTAGCAAATTTTAAGTACACAATACAGCGTTGCTAACTATAATCAGAATGCTGTACATTCGATCCCTGGAACTCACTCTCTTACTGCAGAAAGTTTGTACCCTTTCAGCCACATCTCCCCATTTTCCCCACTCCCAAGGCCTTGGCATTCTACACTCTGATCATAGGAGTTTGCCTTTATTAGATTCCACATGTATTAATATGTGAGATCATACAGTGTTTGTCTTTCTGTGTCTGGCTATTTCACTTCGCATAATGTCCTCCAGGTTCATCCATGTTGTCACAGATGGTTGGATTTCCTTCCTGTCCTTTGTGGTTCTTTTATGGGAATCAGTGTAAGAAGAGTCTAAATAATATCCCATAGAAACAATGAACTTGGACATACGATTATAGCAATTATAACACAACCATCTCGGAGACAGGCCTGGTCTTAGCTAAGGGAGGTAGTGAAAGGTAATGGCTCTTTGGAGTCATTCATTTCTTAGATTCTGTTCTTGGTTTGCCAGCCTTCGTGTGCTGCCAGCCATCTAGGTCCAGAAACAGGCTGATCACAGGAAAACAATTTGGGGTATGTCTCTCTGTGGTCTAAGTTAATCTTCCAAAGTATGAGGCTTTCTGCCCCTTAACTGATACCATCAATGTCGCTATTATCTTGTTGGTTTCTGAATCTGTTACTCTGAGTCTTCCCGTGGGGAAGCTGTCTGCGCTGGGATGCCAGAAAAGCCATCACTCATCACACTTTGTACCACACTGACAGTTGTGCTGGGCTCCGATGCCTCATTCTTGTTCTGTTTGATGGGCCGTGCTGCTCTGAGTTGCTCTTGGATTCTCTTTGTAGGCTTCCCTTTCTTTTTTTAAAGTTATCTGCTTTCCTTAGAGTGTGAGCCACTTGAGGGCAGAAATCCTGTCTTTTCCCCTTTGTTCTCAAGCTCAAGAACAATGCCTGACACATTCCCAACACCTAAGGAAGCATCAGAGTTCCTGGTGCCCTGAGGGACCCGGTCTTGGCTGCCGAACCCAGAGATATTGACCTTACCTGACCATTTCTGTGGTCTTTTTAGCTCCCTTGGCCTCACTGACCAGTAACCAAACCTATGTGTTTGGTCTCTAAGTGAGACCTGGCTTTATTGTCCAGTGTCATGTCTGTGATCTCTTAGAAACCACCTCATACCCCTTTAAATCAGGCTTTTTAGCATGTTGAGGCCTTTTAGGGCATGTACTTGTTGGGCCTCTAAGGTACAAGATTCCTTTCTCTATGACATTTTTACTTTCCTTCTTTTTTTCCAAGTAGGTTCCATTTCTTCCACAGCTGCTGGGCAGTGGACAGAATAGTTGCTCTTAATATAAAGGCAATGTGCATGTTTTAAACTTCTGTAGTTCTAGAAAAACAAAATAAATAAGCTTTGGAATTCTTTACATTGCATGTATGCACTCTTGAATGGATTTCATCTGCACGAATTACAAATAATTGAGTGAAAAGTAAAATACTTATTGTAGCATTCGATTCCATAATTATAAGTATCCAAATCCTCAGGAATACATCCAAACCATGGAATACTAGATTGTGATAGTAAGAAAGAACCTTTAAAATTTTCTTATAAACTATATCAAATAAAGGACTTATACCCAGAATATATAAAGAATTTGTACAACTTCATAATAAGAAGCAAAATAACTCAGTAAATATGGGCTAATATTTGAATAGACACTTCAAAAATAAGATGTACCAATGGGCAATCAGAACATGAAAACATGGCCAGAGTAATTATTCATTAGAGAAGTGCAAATGACAACCATGTGAAATAACCCTACACACCCATTTATGCCTGACATGAAAAAGAAGGACCATATCAAGTGTTGATGGGGAGGTGGTGGGACCAGAACTCTCATACACTGCTGGTGTAGATGTGAAATGATATGACCATTGCCGATATGCATGTGAAATGATATGACCACTTCTGCCAATGTTAGACAGTGCTTTTTAAAGAGTTAGACACACACCTACCCCATGTCCCAGCCATTCTACTCCTAGGTATGTACTGTACCCAAGAAAAAGAAAAACATATGTCCACATAAAGACTTCTACCCACATTTCCATGGCAACTTTGTTTCTAATCGCCCAAATAGAAATGACCCAAGTCTCATTAACAGGTGATGCTTTAGTCATACAATGGAAAACTCCTCAGCAATAAAGAGGAATCCAGTACTGATCCAGTATGGATACATCTCAAATCATTATGCTGAGTGGAAGAGGCCAGACCAAAGGAAAGAATACATAATGTATGGTTTCATTTATATAAAATTGTAAAAAATGCAAGCTATTTTATAATAACAGAAAGCAGCTAAATGGTTGCCTGGGGAAAGGGATGGAGGAAGGGAGGAATTACAAAAGGACACAGGAGGCTTTTGCAGATATAGATATAGATATAAATATAGATTTGGATATAGATATAGATATAGGTATAGATATAGATTTGGATATAGATATAGATATAGATAGATATATAGATGGAGATATAGATGGAAATGGAGATATATTGCTCTTGTCCATATTACATGTACATATTTCCCCCTACATTCCTCATATGTATATTATATTTGAAAATTCATGTTCTTTTTTATATTTTCTATGCGTATTATTCCTACATAAGAAAATTGCTTGGTTGCTTTTCTTTTCTACATGGTTCCTGAGTTATTTTTGTCATCCATCATAAACTAGTATTTCACAATTAATGATTATCTTTTATACTTTTTCTTTGACTCAAACACTGTATATGCCCATCATTCACTTTGGGCATATCTCCCCCCCCCCCTTTCAAATGACCCAGAAATTCAATAAAAGTAAAGCAGTGAGGAAAAACAGCTTTGTCCGCCCGAGAGGAGTCACCCAATAAAATTATAGCTTTAATTTTCAGCCTGACCTTTCTTGTAATTTGTTTGAAATTTAATGATTTCAAAAGAAATAGACTGTTCATTGAAGGATGCATTGTCCACATCCCCCTGGGAGATTTTGAAAACCAAAGCTTTGAGTCTAATAACCTATTGGCAGTAGCAGCATCGCTCTGTGCTGTCCATTTCTATTCCTATAAAGAGTGAGAACTGGCCAGCTCCAATTTCAGGAATCATCATTTTCAAAGTTACCTCTTGTTCTTTTCCTGAATTTGAAGGAGTCAAGACATGGTTCAGTGTTTCTCAAACTTTAACATACATGCAAGTCACACGGGGATTTTGTTAAAAGGTGGGCTTTGGTTCAAGAGGTCTAGGGCAGAGTCTGAGCTTCGGCATTTCCAGCAAGTTGCTGGTGTATGGATTACATTTTGTATAATAAGGGCATAGATAATACCAAAATAGCTAGCATTTGTTTGCCTTCAAAATAAATTTCTCTCTGCCTAGAGACAGCAACTCACCTCAGAAAAGATTTAAAGTAGAACAGTCAACCATTGACCATTTTTTTTAGTCTTCATTATCAAGTGGTCATCATGAACCATGCTCATCCTCACAATGAGACCAGCCAGGAAGGAGAGCTAGTTAAAGGGACAAGGGAGTAAAGAGGTAGGGGATGCTGGAGTGTCTGTCTCATCGGTGCTCTGTATGGAATACTAAGATTGTGTTCAAATGGATGTCAAATCAGCCTGGGAGAGTAGACGGCATCCTTAGCCTCAGCAGTTTTTCAGGGGAGGGGTGACAGTCCTACTCCTTGATGCTGGGCCTGGGCACATGACTGGCTGTAGCCAATGGGGTGATAGCAGATATGACACAAACAGAAGCTCAGTTTGGACTTGTGTGTTGGGACTTTCACTTCCTGCATCTTGATCAGTGATTTGAGAGTGACATGGTCAGGTGAGCCCACTGGTCTCAGGAGGAGGGTGAGAGACACGTGGAACACAGCCTCCTCTGGCCAAAGCCAGGATAAATCAGCTCCCCCTGGCCAACCTTCACACACTTGAGATATAATAAATGGTGGTTGTTTTAAGCCACTAAAATTTGAACTGATCTGATACACAGTAGTAACTACCTAACACACTAGAGTAGTGTATCTGATATAAGAGAACATAGCCAGAGGTGGATGGTATTGGGGGGAAGATTAGAAGTTGGAGATCTGAAAAAAGTAAAAACAGACATAGCAGAAGGTCAAAGAAGGTGAAACAGAATGGAATACAGCTAATGCCAACCACTGTTTTTTAAAATATTTTCAGTCCACACTTGTATGGGTGAGGGGGGTGAGATATATGGAAAGGATGTAACAGTCCTCTGAGATGGGATAGCTGGACACTGCTTTGAGCCAGCTAGGACCAGACCTGACACAACAGAATGCTGTTTTTCTCCCTGAGTTCTTGACTGCTTGTATTATGGAGAGAAGATAGAGAAAAAGAAGGTTGGGAGAACACGCAACTGATTAATTAACTATGAGCATGAATTAATTAACATGCATTTTCTCATGTTGCTTACTTGCTTGTGATGACAAAGCAACCTTTTTTCTCCCCTCTCTGTAAACACTAGATAATGCATGAAGGCTTTCACTAGTCACTAGGCATGCGGTATCTGGGCTGGAAGTCATGGGATGCCACGCTCCAGACTGTAGGAAGTTCTCAAACCTCTTTTAGTTATTAATTCACCGACTCGTTCATTCTTTCAAATGTACTTAAGTTATTTTGTGCTCTCATGGAGCTGACATTCCTGCATGGGAGAAATACATCAGTCATTTGATTACAAATGTGCTAGAAATGGGGATGTGCAGTGAGTTCTATGCTTGAAAAAACAGGGGTGCTTGGCATAGTCTTGGAATCAAATGACATTTAAGTTTAAATCTCAAAGGAGCGGGAAGAACAATCTAGGCACTAAAAAGAGGATGTGCAAAGGTCCTGAGGTAGGATAATGCAGAGCTTATTTGAGGAAATGAAAGGTCAGTTTGATTGAACAGCTAAGGATAATTGGCAGGTGCCTGATCAGGCATGACCAGATTAAGGATTTTGGATTTTATTCTAAGAGCAGTTGGGAGTAGCTGAAGGATTTGAAGCAGGGGGACAACATTATCAGATTTGAAGAGATCACTCTGGCTGCAATATGGAGAATGGGCTGGAAAGGTGTAAACATGGGAGATAGCTCTTGCAGTGGTCAAGAAAAAAGAAATGTTGGCTTGGACTCTAGTTTTGGTAGGTTTGGGTAGGTCCTAGAGATATCTAGGAAGTAGAATCAATAGCTCTTGACATTGACTGGGATGTGGTGGGTAAGGGAGGACAGTTTGTAACAATTGGTGCTGCTTTTCATGGAGACAGAGGACTTTGGAGAAAACAGGGTTAGGGAATTAGATCAAGAGTTTAGCTTTAGATATGTTGACTTTGAGGTACTGTGGTAAATCCCAGGGGAAATGTGAAGTAGACAGTTGAGCATGTTGTACTTTAGTTTAGGGGAGAGGCATGAGCTGACACATACATTCGTGAGTCATTGGCACAAGGATGGTTATAAAAGCTAGTAGGAAGAGTATGAAGCCAAGAGAAAAGGTTGTAGACACCTCCTTGGGGGAATAGCAACATTTAAAGGAGAATTAGTGGGCAAAGGAGGCCAAGAAAGTAAGAGAAAAACCACAAAACATGCGGTGCCATGGAAGAAAAGGATAGGCGAGAGCGCTCACCTCCAGGGAAAGCAACAGAGAAGATCAATAAACAGGAATGACATTTGACTGTTGGGTTTGGCAACAGGGACTTCATTAAAAAACTTGACGATAGTCAACTGGCGTGACAGAAGCGGAAGCCAGATTGTAGTGGGTTAATGAGGGAATTGAGGTAAGAACATGAACATGTAAAAGGCCAATTAAAATAAGAACATATTCTCCAAGCACCCACAATTTCTGCTTTGTGGAGAAGCAGGCCTGATGTGTGTGGCAGTAAGAAAAAACCTGCAGGAGCTGAGAAAATGTTCATGAATAGTTCAGAAAATAGATAGTGTCTTTACCAGTACAATTAGGATTCAGTTGCATTGGTTCAGATGTCAAGAATTCATAATTTGGATAATGGCTTTGCTCAAAACTAGCTATAATTATGTTATGAAAGAAGAGTAAATAATATTTGTCCTTGTGTAAATAAGATTAATGAAGATGGCTGCCATATTCAGGAGGAAACTCTTTTAGGTTCATCTTTTCATGAAACTATGGGTATAATGCATTGTCTTTCCAATCTCTGTTGGATATGAAGTTCCATGCAGGAAGAATTCTGACTATTATCTTCCTAACTGTATCTTCAGCACCTAGAATAGCATCTGGTACAAGAAAGGGGCTCAGTTACTGTTTGTTGAGTGAATGAATGCTAGTTGTTTCTTATTTTAGGAGTTATTCTAGAACTCAGAAGACACACAACCAAACCTTGGCAACAATACTCAAGGCTTCTGCCCCTTTGATGGTTGAGTAACTCAGTGTTGACATTTTACGAAGAAGTCCAAGTCAGGGAGGTTACTACTGTTCTGGAAAACTCACCATTGAAGTGAGCTCAGCATGACTTAGACTAGGCCAGACAGAATTTTCTTTTCTGGAAACCTTGGGTAAACAGCAACTGAGTGGAATATTGCAAAGTGTAATTGTTTGCATTTGCTAGAAAAAAACCTTGCTATTACCCAGACGCTGAAGAGAGCGTGCTCAGAATGTGAGTGCACAGAGCTGAATGGTACCTGAGGAGCTCTGAGAGTTTGGAAACCTCTCCTGCAATTTCCCCTCAATGTCAGCAAGGATATGAGAGACATTGTGTTTGTCTTTAACAAGTGCTCTCACTTTTTACTTAATCAGAATTTGCATTGTTTTCTCATTACGGTATTAAAATGTGAAGTTTGCTTCCATGTGTTGCGGAAATAACAAAGCCCATAACAGTTGGTTTTATCCATAGCACCTTCCATCTTAGAATCTCTGAGGATCTCATAAGCTGATAATGTTCTTTCCAAATGAGCTATTTTGTAATCACACTCTACATGATTGTTTAAAATGATTATTATTGTTTCACCTTAATATAAAAAGATTTATTTGCCAATAGAAAACTGAGTTTACCCTGGAATGCTTGTGTTAACTGCCTCTTGGCTCATCAAGATCCATGGAAATCTGAAGACTGAAATGCAAATGTTAGTTTCTGGTTCTGTACATTTTAAGAAAAACAAGCTAAATTTCCATATTCAGAGATGGGTTTTTACTGTTCTACATCAATGCTCAGAGTGGGGTGTAGCCTAGGCAAAAAGAAGGAAAGATGAAGTGGAGGAGGGTGCTCATTTGGGGAAAGATATGATTGATATTGAAGATGCATTTCTCTCCCCTCCTGCCCCAGGGTTTAGGATTAGAATTGGTTTTCCAAATCTGTGAAGTTTTCTCCTATCCAGTATCCCTGGATTCCCACCACTTCCTGGACACAGGCTTTTGCTTTGTTCTGATCACTTTAATCAGGTGTTGTCTTGCTCAAGAAATCATGCCACTGAGGATATGAGTGCCTCCCTTCATTGCCTCAGTCACTGCCTGGTGCTTGTTGATACTTTCCTGACAATATTCAGATTTTTTGAGGTGACAAGGTATGTAATATAATGGTTGCAGGTTTCTATTTCATCATCCTTCTACTCACTGTGTACCAAGACTCCACATTATGTAGGTCAAAGCTACAATTTTTTTTTTACTTGCCATGGATAGTTACTTTTGTATCTGAAATCACTTTTACTTCATCAGTGAGATGACTACTCCTTAAATCAAGATTGGTAAATTTTTCTATAAAAGGCCAAAGAGTGAATATGTTAGGCCTAAGGGCTATAAGTTCTCTTTAACTACTCAACTCTACCATTGAAGTACAAATGCCATCATATGCAATATGTAAGTTATTGGGTTATGGGCTGTGTGCCAATAAAACTTTATTTGTAAAAAAAGATGGTTGCCTGGATTTGGCCTGTGGGCCATAGTCAGTCAGCCTCTGTTTTAAATCCTAGTTCCCACAGTTTCTTCATGTTGGACTCTAATATCCCTTTAGAGTTATGATAATTCCCACCTTACATTGTCATTCTCTCCCTTCCTACATATTCAATAGGGAAGCCTGAAACTTTTTAGGGAAATAGTCTCATCTCAGTGGCCTCAGGATCTGTATTTCCTCAGTTACTCACAAAGCACATCTCATTTTCTTCAAGTCTCTACTCAAATATCACTTTCTTAGAGAGACCTTTTGTACTGGTCAATGTCTGGTAATTGGAAACACGGGAACAACTGTAGATATTTCAAACAGAGAATTTAATAGAGGAGATTTAAAGGGCTGGTATTGCAGAAGGTATAGGTGGCTTAAACCAAGCTTAGTGACAGCAGGATGGCTGGAGGAGAAAAGGGGAAATAGTATAACCCAGAGCCCATGCTCACTGTGCCACAGAGATGACTGCTGCCAGACTCACCACCACCATGGCCTCGCAGGAAGGCCAGACTCTTCACTTCCATTGGTGCTCAGGAGCTAGAAGAGACCTTCTTCTGATGTCACCACTGTCAGAGCCATTAACTGCTGTTAGTATCACTCTGTCTGATATGGAACTGAATATCCCCCTACTCAGGCCTTGGTAGGTGCAGTCACTTAAAGCACCACCAGAAACAAAAAGACTATGGCTTTCTCCTCCTCCTCCCCTCCTCCTCCTCCTCCTCCTCCTCATCCTTATCCTCATCCTTCTTCTCCTTCTTCCTGCCTTCCTGTCTCCTATCAGTGTTTCCCATTGGCAAAGGGAGCATTGGCTGAACTTAGCCACTCCTGGCTGCAAGAGAATCTGGGAAATGTAGTTTTTAAGCTTCCAACTCCCTGCTGTGAAGAGCAGAAAAACATTGGGTCAATAATCAGCATGCCCTGTTCATGCTGTCTAAAATGTCAAGTCTCAGTTCTTTATTCCTTTTCCCTGATTTATTTGGCTCCATAGCTTATATCACTGCCTAACATATTATTTATATACTTACTTGTCTATCACCTGTTTCCCCTACTACATGGTAAACTCAGTGAGAGCAGTGATTTTATCCACAGCTTTACCCTCAGTTCTTAGAACAATGTGTGGAACATAGGGGACATTCAATAACTAATTTGTAGAATGAATACATGAATCACTGAACAACACCCAGCACTACATCTGACAGAGGTACTGTGGTTCACAGAGCTGAGTCTGACAGCTTTAAAGTACCATAAAAAATAAGGGATTTGGAGAAAGTGTCTCTTTCTCTCTTGCTTTTTCTCTTCTCTTATTCTCTCTTATATATACACTAGAGGCCCAGTGCATGAAATTCGTGCACCCTCTCGCAATCTGGAACCGCTGGCCCCTAACCACTCACCTGCCTGCCTGCCCGATCACCCCTAACTGCCCTCCCCTGCCGACCTGATCACCCCTGACTGCCCTCCCCTGCCGGCCTGCATGCCCCTAACTACCTCTGCCTCAGCCACTGCCACAGTGGCTTTGTCCGGAAGGAAGGCAGGACAACCGGAAGATGTCCAGTCAACCTGGTCTAATTAGCATATTACCCTTTTATTAGTATAGATATTGTTTTTACATTTATTTTTCCTCTAGAAAGCATCTGCTTTGAAACACTGACCATTTTTATTGACATTGTAAGCCTTTTCAGAAAGGGGACACTATATCTGAATGTACTTCAGTTACTTATCAAATATTGCAGTGTCTCTGGAGAGAGTGTAATGAGTTTGCTAGGGCTGCTGGAACAAAGTACCACTGATTGCATAGCTTACACAACAGAAATAATTTTTCTCACAGCCCTGAGAGTTAGATCTGAGATCAAGGTGTCAGCAGGGTTAGTTCTCTCTGAGGACCTTGAGGGAAGGCTCTGTTCCACACCCCTTTCCTTGGCTGGTAGATGGCCCCCTTCTCCGTATCTCTTCAGATCATCCTTCCTCTGAATGTGACTATGTCCAAGTTTTCTCTTCTTATAAGCTCACCAGTCACATTGATTAGAGCTCACCCCAATGACCTCACTTTAGTTTATTTAGCTCTTTAAAGGTACAGTTTAAACTCCAATATAATTACATTTTGAGGTTCTGAGGGTTAGGACATCAGTATATAAATTTGGAGGGAATATAATTCAACCCATAGTAAGAGTTGAGACAGATTCCTCTCCATTTTCTTGTATTGCAACCTGGGTTTCATCTTTACAGCTTTTGACCCAATGCTTTCAGGGTTAAATTGAAAATTCTTTTTCACTTGTATTCTTCCACATTTTGTATTTTCTAGTTCCTCCTAAATAATGGAGTGAATATGGTGACATGGTGCTTATTGTATTGTTTCTCTGAACAAGGAAACCTCTGCATGTTTTTAGAGGTTGGAGGCTGAGCAGACTCTTTCTCTACAAGCATTCTAATAGAATCTATTGGGTGAGTTGAAGTACTTGTCAAAAATTAGACCTCAGCCATTGCAACAAAATCTCAGAATTGCATTGACAAGGAAAGGGACTCTGTGCCAGGCCCTGTACTTTATTTAGCCTGGTGATGAATGTTTCAGCCAACTGTTGAAGCAGATTGCATAGGAAGGGCCACCTCGGCTCATGAGGTTGTATCGCACCTCTGGATGGTGCAACTGGTCCCGTGTTTATAAGTTGGTGTTCCACTAGGGAGGATGCTGACTTGGTAGCTGATGGACAAGCCAGCAAGTCTGAGGTAGGGGAAGGTTCAGTAAGAAAACATACCCTCCTTGACCCCGATGTCAATTGAATCTGCCATGGACCATACAGTTGAGCTCTCATCTTGTCAGTTGGCAGTCTTGTTCTAAGAACAGCCCACCAGATATCTTTCCATTCTGTCCCCGAATATTGAGTGACCTTGGAAATAGCCTAATCTATCTTGGCAGATTGAAGATAGAGAAAACAAGCAGGAGAGACAGACCTGCTGGTTCCTGCTATTGATCAGTGGCTTGAATGAAAGCTCATTATGAGCTGGAAGGATGTGTCAGACACGGGTGTTAAGGGTGGAAAAACTCAAAATAGACCCTGGCAGCATGGAGAAGTGATAAAAAAAACAACAACACACACACACACTAGACACCTTTATGCCTTCCTGGGTGTAGGTTATTATGAGTGCTTGGCCCTTTCTCCCTAGTCATGGCACTTTGGAAGCTGCATAAGGAGAGAGAAAGAAAGAGAGAGAGAGACCCCTCCTAGAAATCAATTATCTAGTTAGTCCAATACCCTCATTTTAGAGATGAGTGAACTGAGGTCACGAAGGATGAGATGTCGCAGGGAGGTAGCACCACATTTGAGATGCTTATCCCAGGTCTGACTCAACCGAAATCCAAGCTCTTTCTGCCACATCTTTCAGCTTCTCTCTCTGCCAGAATACATGTCTCAAGGTCCCAGCATTAGGTCATGTAGTGTCAGGATCCTGGCTCTAGGCTGACCTATATGGCTCCAGAAATAGCCCAGAACTGGGGACACACACATGGGTTTGAGTCCTAATGCTGCCAACTCATCAGACACATGAGTTTCACACACTACTTTACCTTCTGAACCTTACTTTCCTCATTTTTAAAAAATGGACCCACTAATACTTGCTCTCCTTACTTGGGATGGTGTGTGAATAAAATCAGTCTGTGAACACACTTGTAGGCCTTAGCTACAACGAGTATTCTTCCAGAGGGGTAATCTCATACTCTGTTCATATCTATTAATGCTGCAGCCAGAAATAGTAAATCAGATTGTCCCAACAAGTCCAGAGGGCCAGACCCAGAGCTGTGCATTGTGTTTTGAAGGAGGAGGAATGGTGTATTAGGGTTCTATAAAGAAACAATAGAGAGAGAGAGAGAGAGAGAGAGAGAGAGAGAGAGAGAGAGCGCGCGTTGGTGTGGATAGATAGACAGATTGATAGGTAGATTTTTAAGGATTTGGCTCATAGGATTATGGGGGATGTTAAGTCCCAAATGTGCAGGCCAGACAGGCTGTAGACCCAGGGAAGAGCCAATATTGCAGGTTGAATCTACAGGCAGCCTGAAATGTAGAATGCCTTCATCTTCTGGGACTCTATCTTTCCTCTTCTGGCCTTCATCTGATGGGATGAGGCCCACCCACATTATAGAGTGTAAGCCGTTTGACTTAAGAGTCTTCCAATTTCAATGTTAATTATATCTACACACTAAAGAGCCAATATTGCAGGTTGAATCTACAGGCAGCCTGGAATGTAGAATGCCTTCATCTTCTGGGACTCTCAGTCTTTCCTCTTCTGGCCTTCATCTGATGAGATGAGGCCCACCCACATTATGGAGTATAAGCTGTTTGACTTAAGAGTCTGCCAATTTCAATGTTAATTACATCTACATACTGGTATTCCTTTCTCAACACCACCTAGGCTGGTGCTTGACCTAAAACTGGGTGCCGTGGACCAGTCAAGTTGACATATAATCAACTCCCACAGGTGGGATTTCCACAGGGGAATGGAGGTTGGGTGTCCTGAATGCCACCACCTAGGCTGGTGCTTGACCTAAAACTGGGTGCCATGGACCAGTTAAGTTGACATAAAATTAACTCCCACAGGTGGGATTTCCACAGTCTGGAGCATTTGGGGAATGGAGGTTGGGTGTCCTGAATGGGCGCGTGGGGAGAGGCCATGGAGAAGTGCAGGGGCCAGAGGAGCAGGCAGCCTCAGGGTGACTGACCCTCAGCTGCCCAATGCCAGGCCTGCCCTAAAGCACCCATTCTGCTGAGAACCAGATTTATCTTACAGCTGGGTGAAGCCAGGTCTCACTTCTCTCCCATCTTTGATCAGAGAAAGCATAAAAGACAGGAGAGAGACTGCCCCCACCTCCCGACCCTGCTGCCCTGCTCTTCTCCATTAGCTCTCGTCCTTCACTGGTCCGATTCCAGAGCCCCTTTTCCCACTGCCCCTGCCCTCTGCCCGACCAGTGTGACCCGCCAAAGGTCTGTGCCATGGTTAAAGGGTCAAAGGTCAAATGCCTTTGTTTGCAGGAGGAAGGAGGCCTGGCCTCAGGTTGCCACTTGGGGAAGGTGCAACCACAGCCCAGGTGCAGGCAGGTATGGAGAGAGGAAATCTGAAATGTGCCTCTAGAGGTGTACACGCTGCCCCAGAAGTGCCCAGTGTCCCCATGTCGCCAATATATCCCACAAAATGTCATTTCCTTTAAAGGTCACACCTCTATTGATTTGTGATGTTTTGTGTGTGTGTAGCAGATTCCAAACAACAGTTGCTTATGGGATGAGTGGATGGTTTAATATGGGGAGCAGGTCTGGCCATTCTTGTCAAGGGGTATTTTCTTTAAGAATGTCACAGTATATAAGCTACCAGTGGTTATTCTGTGGATTTAGTATTGTCTCACACCTCTATTGATTTGTGATGTTTTGTGTGTGTGTGGCAGATTCCAAACAACAGTTGCTTACTGGATGAGTGGATGGTTTAATATGGGAAGCCATTCTCGTCAAGGAGCATTTTCTTTAAAAATGTGACACTATATAAGCTACCACTGATAATTCTGTGGATTTAGTATTGTTGACTGATCGTGGCTTTGTATGCTCTTCCCTCCCCTCCTTCCTTCCCCTTTTCTACCATCTTTCTTCCTTTTCTCCTTCCCCTTCCCTCCCTTCCTTTCTTCCTTCTTTCCATAAATGTTTATTAAGTGTCTGCTATGCCAGGCCCCTGTGCAGTGTAATGGTATAATACTAGTGAGCAAAAGAAACATAGATGGATCGTTGTAGAGTCTGTATTTTAGAGGTAGAGTTGCAGAGCTGTACATCAAACACATAATGTCAGAAGTAGTTCTAAATTGTAAGTGATGTGAAGGGAAGGTATGGGGACAGGACAGCTTACAATGGGAGGAAGGGGGACTTGATCTAGCTCATGCTGTGAAGTGGCAAAGAAGGAAGAGAAGTCACCTTAGAACTGGGAGTATGTGCTAAGGCCCTGATGTGGAGGGAGTTGCTCCATGTGGAACAGAAAGAAAATCTGAGTGGAGAGGGGAGGTGGAGTGGGATGCAGAGCTGGGCAGGGGCTTTCCTTCCAGGTTAGAGCTATGACGGAGGTGGGGGGTGAGGGCAGAGGGGTTGGGTTCTGGAAGACCACCAGACTGGCATGTGAAGACCAGATGGTAGGGCTGGAGGGGGTACTGCCAGAACTATAAGAAGTCCAGGTGAGCAAGGATGACTCTGACCTGGCTAATTTCCATGGAGATGGAGACAAATATTTGGAATTTAGAGAAATTTAGGAAATAAAAGCAGCGAACAATTTAACTTTATGACCTTGGATAAGCAAGTCAGTTAATAGCCTTGACCTCAGAGCACAGTGGTGCTAATATTACCTGCCCACATTCTTTGTCCCTAAAGAGTTATCTGATGTCTACCTGTTATCATTCACCCCTCCAAGCACAGGCGTGGAACAAGAACAACAGGTGGGCCCTGCTTACAAGGGACTCAGTCTGTGAGGAGCAGACATTATCAGGTGCTTGTCCTACAGTATGACAGGCACACAATCCAGGTGAGTGGGGGATAGAAGACGAAGGGCACCCAATCAGTTCTGGGAGGCCAGGGAGGACTTTCAGGAGGAGGTGCGTTCTCAGCCAACCGTGCACGATGGGTAGGAGATTGCCAGGTGAAGGCCTCCCAGAGGATGGAAGAAAGGGCACCTAGAAGTGAGGTTATACTTCAACAGTCGTTCTCCCTAAAATGTTTACCCCCTAAAATGTCTGGAGACATTGATGAGATGCCCACAACAGGAATGGGTGCTACTGATATATAGTAGTTCGATTCTATTGTTTTCAACCAGTATCTTTTGCACAGGCTAAGAAGTTTCTACTTTATTTTTTAAAATATATTTTTATTGGCTTCAGAGAGGAAGGGAGAGGGAGAGAGAGCTAGAAACATCAATGTTGAGAGAGAATCACTGATTGGCTGACTTCTGCACACCCCACGCTGGGGATTGAGCCAGCAATCCCAGCATGTGCTCTGACTGGGATTCAAACCGTGATGTCCTGGTTCATAGGTCGATGCTCAACCACTAGGCAACATGGGCCGAGAAAGAAGTTTGTACTTTATTAAGTAGGAAATGGAGGATCATTACAAGGGTTTCAGAATAAGGGATGATTATCAGACATGCGGAAATAATCCACAGGGAGAGATACAAAGCAGCATAGGAATGCCGTCTACTGAAATGCCCCTCAGAGATGAGTCCCAGGGCTCAGTCACCTGCCTTGTGCTGGAGACAAGGGGCTGAAAATGGGTGTGAAATATCTGCAAAGAAACCACAGGGCCCAGAGCAAGGGGAATTTCATGTCAGGCAGTCGGAGCACTTTCTTCTTTAATCTTGGTGCCTTCACATTTGAGAACTATAGTGTCATGGGACCAGAGAGCATCCAGGTTACATGCAACATGCCATTACTTGACCTCAGAAAATTGGCTTGTGGTGTGTGTGTGTGTGTGTGTGTGTGTGTGTGTGTGTGTGTGTGTGTGTGTGGTGTTTTATTTTTGGTCTGTGGTCATTGTATTTTCCCAAATAATCCAGCCCTAACCCAAATCAACAGGGTTCAGTTTCTGGTGAGAACCCTCTTCCTGGCTTGCAGGAAGCTCCCTTCTCACTTGGCAGAAAGAGAGAGGGAGAGAGAGATAAAGAGAGGAGGGAAAGAGGGAGAGAGGGAGAGTGGGAGAGTGGGAGAGGGAAGGAGGAAGAGAGAGGGAGAGAGAGAGTGCTCTCAGGTGTTTTCTTACCAGGACACTAATCCTATAGAATCAGGGCCCCTCCCTATGACTTAATTTAACCTAAATTACTTCTTAGCAGCCCCATGTCCAAACGCAGGCACATGAAGGATTAAGGCTTCAACATGTGAGTTTTGTGGGCAACACAGACATTCAGTCTGTAACACAGCACAAAGCCTCATTTGTTCAGAGCAGTAGATGTTCAATGCATATTAAGCGGCCATTAGCATAGCAGAACAGCGGATGTTCAGGGACAAGCCTTTTTGACCTGCGGCAGGGGTGCAGGTAATCAGTCCCATCTTGGTGGATTTTCAGGTCTCCCCTGAACTCTCACTTCCTCGGGAAAGCCTTCCACACGCCCCTGATTGAGTGTGGCTCCCCTATTATTCACTTTCACAGGACCCTGGTCCGCCCCTTCATTGCATTGGGCTCTGTTTGTAATTAAGTATTGACTGGCTGTCCTGTTAGCCTCTAAGTAAGATTTCCAGGTGTAGAGTACAGAGTCGGTCTTGTATCTCTGTGGTGCAGTCTCCCCATCCTGGGCATGTGTTTGTGAAATGAACGAATGAATGTTCAAAATCCAGACGCTGGCCCGCTCCAGGGAGCTGACATGGACGTTGTTGGACGTCAGCAGGGGTTTGTACCTGACAAAGCAGAAAGCTTTCATCTTAGCAGATTATTCCACATCTGAAGAGGAAAACCAAAGCCAAACCCAGGTGAATACTTAAGGCCAACGTGGTTGGTGTGCAGGCACAGGCCGGGAGCTCATGGGGACTAAGGGTTCTTGTCCACCCGTCTGACTGACCTCAGGCTGCACCCAGAGGAGCAGCTCAGGCTGCAGGCGGTCTGCTGCCCCGGTCAGGACGGCGGCTCTGGGGCCAGATGTGGCCAGCGGGCCGAGGCAGGGCAGCGGGCTTCCCATTGGGGAGAGCTGACGCAGACGGTGTGCATCCCTGTTGTGTCATCAGGATCCTGTGCCTTGGGTGGTATTTACTTGAGTCTTTGCTTTTCACCCTCCTGGTTCAGGGCCCACCCGTGTGTCCCCTGCTCCTAATGCCGAGTGTAGGAGCTGAATTGGATGGAATGGCTGCGTTGGCTTTGGCAGGAAGGTTGAAAGCTTCCCTGGGATTCCGAGGCAGCAATAGTGACTATCTTGCTAGGACCCCTCAGATGGACACACCTTCCCAAGGAAACATCGAACCCCACGTCTAGACCTTACAAGGAAGGGATGGCACCAAGCATTGGTTTTCAGCTGTTATTGTGCCATTAGGAGAATCTGAAGAACTGGCTACAGTACAGATTCCTGGGTGCCCCCCGCCCCCGAGAATCTTACTTAGTAAACCTGGAAGGGAGACCAGGTTAAGTGGCTTTTGCACAGGCACTTGGGTGATATGAGGCAAGCTGTCTGTGAACCTCACCTAGAACAGCTAGCACACGCTCACCTGAGGACCCCGGTGACCTGTAGATTCCTGTTCAGTATTAGGGGAGGGAGGCTGTCATCCTGCATATCTAACAAGCTGCCGGAGGCAGATGCTGCTGGTCCATGTGCCTTGCTGAGTAGCAAGGACATAGAAAAGTCACTAAGGTGACAGCTGA
The DNA here is from genome assembly GCF_000412655.1 of Myotis brandtii. Taxonomy (NCBI): domain Eukaryota; kingdom Metazoa; phylum Chordata; class Mammalia; order Chiroptera; family Vespertilionidae; genus Myotis; species Myotis brandtii. The sequence continues at coordinate 758,497 of NW_005364521.1, read as the reverse complement.
GTGAGGGTTCTGCTGACAAGTGGTCACAAGTTTGAGTCCAACTTCACCATTTCCTTGGTGACCAACCTCTTCTAATCCCCGAATCCTTATGTCTCAAATGGGAACTGGTGCAGAGATTACCTGTGACCCAATACAATCAGTCCTTAGTCAACATTGTTGATAGGTTCTGCGACTTTAAGCGAATCAATTTATAATGAAATCAATTTTGATATAAACAAGAGTTAAGTTCCTACAGCATCTCATCAACGTTATAATGAAATGACATTGATTGAAACAATGTTTTTCAAGGACCTGCTGTATACATAGAGCATTCATTATATCCCTTGACATGCTATTAGTTCTCCATGAACCTCATTATGTTATTATTAGTAATAAATCCTGCCAGCTCAATGCAAATTAGTCTGAGACTTTGTTTTATAATCCCTGTCATTTCCCCCCACTCATTTCTTTTCTATGAGGACTCAGACCATTTTTCTGTCTTTTTATTATACAACATATCTGGAAGATAAGAAAAACTAGACAGTTCCCTACTCGATACCAGCTCATGCAGTGCTCTGAATGTAACACATTCTTAATAAGATGTCACATTAATGAACATCAAGCCCAGCCGGTGTGGTTCAGTGGTTGAGCATTGACCTATGAACCAGGAGGTCATGGTTCGATTCCTGGCCAGGACATATGCCCAGGTTTCAGGCTCGATCCCCAGTGTGGGGTGTGCAGGAGGCAGCTGATCAATGATTCTCTCTCATCATTGATGTTTCTCTCTCTCTCTCCCTCTCCCTTCCTCTCTGAAATCAATACAAAAATATTTTAAAAAGTGAACATCAAAGCATCTGGATGAGGGGCTACTTTGTCTCACCTGCTCCAGATGTTGGCCATGATATTTTCAGAGCAGGTGCACCAGAGCTGGGTTGATGTGACTCAGAACTGAGAGGCCCCAGTGAAGCCCAGGTCGGCTGGTGGACATCTGAGGAAATGGCAGCCTGTGGACTGGCCGAATTGCTTGGATTTTAGCTACTTGCTACATACATTCCAGGTGGACCTAGTGATGTTGTAGTCCATTGTTCTGTCCCAAATTTTATCAGAGTATCTTTAAGGCTTTTTTTGGAAAAAGCAAAGGCTGTGAGGTTAGAGCAGCAATGGCGAACATTTTGAGCTGGGCGTGTCAGCATTTTGAAAAACCCTAACTTAACGCTGGTGCCGTGTCACATATAGAAATTTTTTGATATTTGCAACCATAGTAAAACAAAGATTTATATTTTTGATATTTATTTTCTATATTTAAATGCCATTTAACAAAGAAAAATCAACCAAAAGAATGAGTTCGAGTGTCACCTCTGACACGCGTGTCATAGGTTCGCCATCACTGGGTTAGAGTGATGTTTACTCGGTGGGCAATGGTAGCAGAATAGGTAAGCCCCCAGCCTCTGCCTTCACTCAGACCTGGGTTCAAATCCAGACTCCACATGTTTACACCTGTGTTACCTGAGTTCGCTCGCCTAACCTCTCTGAGTTTCATTTTCCTCCGAGTGCCACTCCTGGGACTCCTCTTCCCAGCTGTTGGTGACCTTAGTGTCATGAGTCAAGTAGTGGCTCCTGCAGATGAACTGTGCTGGTTTGGGCCATAATTCCATGCCCTGGGACGTGTTTGACTCACAGCATACATTCTCATTTGAAGTTTGATTTTTATATAGACTGCCTGCTGCCTGTGTTAGAGTGAAAAGAACTTCTGGTGATTTTTAAAAAAAATCCTAACCTGAGGATATTTTTTCCATTGATTTTTAGAGAGAGTGGAGGGTAGGGAGGTGTGTGTGTGTGTGTGTGTGTGTGTGTGTGTGTGAGAGAGAGAGAGAGAGAGAGAGAGAGAGAGAGAGAGAGAGAGAGAAACATCGATGTGAGAGAGACACATCAGTTGGTTGCCTTTTATATGTGCCCCGGACCAGCATCGGGGATCAAACCTGCACTTGAGATACAAACCCAGGACCCTTCAGTCTGCAGGCCAATGTTCTAACCATTGAGTAAACCAGCCAGGGCCTGATGATTTTTATCTGTTTTTAAGACTGTAGTGTATGTGGGCTCCCTTGGTCACGAGGTGACTCTTTGGGAATAAAGGTTAAAGGGTTTGATGAGGCAGGTATTGCCGCTGTCCAATAGAAGCAAAGAACTCACACGTACATCTAATCACTGGTCATTATTCTGCCTCTTTTTTCCAGGTGAGAAGCTGAGACACAGAGACAGCAAATATCTCCTGCAAGGATAGCCAGGTAAGGAGTGGCACAGTGGGAATTGGAATCCAGTTCATCTGATCCCAAAGACGTGTCTTGAAATGGCTCTTTCCCAGGCCACCCACAAGATATTAAATTTTTGGTAATAAAAGAAGAGTCAGTGACTCCAGTTAATTCCAGGAGCAGAAATTTATCTCTCTGCCTCCAGCAACTTGATGAATTACAGGTCATGTGTGAAAAATGGCATTTATATTATAATGAATGTACATAATATTGGCATCACAGTCATTGTCTAATTACAATTAATGTCTTTTGTCTTGATTATTTTGCAAACACCCTCATCTACATGGAAAGCCCTTGTGGTTCTCACAGTAAGAGCCGGTTTTTTATGATTTATAATCCCATAACGGTACATCTGATGAACCAATTAAGGAGCAGAACTTCAAAAACATGCTTCAGCTCCTAAGGTCTGGGGCCAACAGAAAAGCAGCTGCAACCACCTCTGAATCCCACCCTTAGCACACCTTGATTGATTACTGATTGACCCCCTCATTTGCATTCATTTTTCTCTCTCTTTGACAGATCTCATTTTCGATTTTTGCATCCTTCATAAATATCTCCAGTTTGAAAGAACAGATGATTACCTCCCAGACTCAGGAAACTCACATCTTTAAAGCTCTGTGGCTGTGTTTTTTTTGTTTTTGTTGTTTTCTTTTGTGTGGCACAGGGATGCTCACACTGACTGCCAGCTAGTCTGGAGGTACATGGGATTTAATTTACTAAACACTCATTGGAGCTTCTATTCTGTGCTGGGGCCACACTGGCACTGGAAATACAAAGATGAGTAAATAAGCTGATGGTGAAATTGGTGATAGCGTCTGTTATGGACTAAATGGTGTCGTCGTCCCCCCCGCCCCCCCCCCCCCAAGGTCCATATGTTGAAGCCCTAATCACCAATGTGACTGTCTTTGGAGATGGGCCTTTAAGGAGGTAATTAAAGTTAAAGGAGGTCATAACAGTAAGGCCCTAATTCCGTGGTCGAGCCACATATGGCTTTTGGGCCCCTTGAGTGTGGCTCTTCCACAAAATACCACGTGCAGGTGCACATACAGTGGGATTGAAACTTCGTGGCCCATGCGCAGAAGTCGGTTTTCGGCCTGGGCGAGTCTATTTTGAAGAAGTACTGTTGATATTTGGCTCTATTGACTAATGAGTTTGCCGACCACTGCATTGAATTGGGTGCCTTCTAACAAGAAGAGGCCAGAGCTCTCTCCATGTGTGCACAGAGGTAATGCTATATGAGGACCCGCGAAAGGTGGCATCTGCAGGCAAGAAGAAAGTCCTCACCAGAAGTCAACCCTGCACACACATTGATCTTGGACGTTCAGCCTCCAGAACCATGAGAGATAATGTCTGCGGTTGAAGCCTTCTAGTCTGCAGCATTCTGTTATGGCAGCCCGAGCAGACCAGGGCACAGTCACAGCAGCTCACTTATTCTGAGCGTGTGTTCTGGATGAGCCTCTGGGCTGGCCACTGGGGATCATAGGGATGAATGAAGCACAGCTTCTGCCCCTGAGGAATACGCCAAGTGTCCTAGGAGGTGAGTATGGGGTCAAGTCCGAGAGCGTGGAACAGGCACGGCCAGGTAGAGAGGAGAGTGGGTGGAGTTCACACAGGCGAATCTGGGTTGGTTTGGAGGGGCAGACGGTAAAGAGCTTTCACAGCTCCTTGTTTAAGCTCTGGGCTTGTCCCCTGATCTTACAGTTTAAACTTCCCTCCTGGTCGTGTCCTTCTAGCCAAGTCCTGCTTTAACAGAACACGGTGAAGGGGTCAGTGATGGCAATGAGCCTAAAAGTTCAATGGCAGGAACCCAGAGCATTTTATTTACATAGACATCATCTTCAAAGTTCATATTCTCCCATTAGAATTTTTTACAGCCGAGGTTCCAAAAACAAATTCACCCCTTCCCTTCCTGTCTGAGCAGAAGGGTGACTATTTTGTTTTTAGCTTTCTGCACAGGCCATGGGATGGGGTTATGACGGGCTAAAAGCAAGGTTTCCCTGTGAGTGACTTCCCATGGCTCCAAGCCTCCTTAGTCCTCCAGACCTGTCTGGGTGCTCAGGGACACTGCGTAGCATGTGGCCAGGAACCTGGCCTTTGAGTCAGATGGTCCGATGCAGAGTCCTGCCTCCACCTGCCTACAGCTATGTGGCTCCAGGGGGCTATGGAATCCCTTAGAGCCCCAGTGTGCCCATAAGGAAGGATAATTGTGGTACCCAGGATTAAGTCAATGATGCTGTTATATCAACTCCTGTGCCTAAGCCTGGTGCATGGCAATGGCTCAAAATCTATTTTTGTCACTTTATAATTGGAGGAGGCTGACAGAAATGTAATTGTTGTTATTATACAACCATTGTGACCCAGGCCTAATGTATGTCAATTTACCAAAATTGACCAAATCCATGTCACATGGTTTCCATAAGGACACAATGCAGTGGGCAGACCTGTGTCTGCATGAATGAAGGTGCTCAGTAAGTGTGTTTTCTTCCATCCCTTCTCATTCAAGCAGATATTATCCTGGCTCAAAATCTATTTTTGTCACTTTATAATTGGAGGTGGCTGACAGAAATGTAATTGTTGTTATTACACAACCTTGTGACCCAGGCCTAATGTATGTCAATTTACCAATTGAAGTTGACCAAATCCATGTCACATGGTTTCCATAAGGACACAATGCAGTGGGCAGACCTATGTCTGTATGAATGAAGGTGCTCAGTAAGTGTGTTTTCTTCCATTCCTTCTCATTCAAGCAGATATTGTCTGTACCTTTGCTGCATAGGTTAACAGTCATTGTTCTTAACTCCCTCCCACCCCGTTGGCTACTCATGAGTCTCATACATTATCCCCTCAAAATGGGTATGGAGGGGTCCCCGTTATCAAAGCTCTTTTGAATGTGATGCCAATGAGCCATATTTGGAGATGAAATTTTAAATGCCACTAACATTTCAATTATTTCCAAGTCAATGTGATATTGGTGAAAATAGGCAGCACAGGTTTCTGGTATAACACTCAGCTACTCAGTTTGATGTAGAGACTGAAATCACTTGGTTTCCTCTGTTTAAATAACTCAGTTTAAGGGCCACCAGGTATTATACAAGCTGTGGTACCTGTCCTCAGAGCACCCACAGTCTATCCAGGAGCAGGCAGGCAAAAAAACACTGCGTAACTGAAATAAAATGATGGGCTGGGTGGCTTAGTTATTTAATTTTTACAAATAGTGAGCACCTACTCTGTTCCATTCATCCTTCAGACATCGGCCTAGAAAGTCAGTTTTTCCTGGAAGCCGTCCTGGACCATGGGCCCTGTGTCACTCACACACACAGGTCATAAATCCGTGTTATATATGTTTATAGGGTCCCGTACTTCTCAGCACTGGTCTGTGTTCACGTCTCAGCATCATGTCCTCCATGTGTGTGGTAGGTGTTCAGTGCAGACAGTTCAAAGGCTACCACAGGCCAAATAAACAAGGTTTAAGTTGATGTGGGCCAAAAAAAAACAAAAGCTTCAATTTTCATAGAAAGGTAGGTTTATTTCAATAGTGACATATTGAATACAAAGGGCTGAAATAAATGGGTCATCATTAACATAAAATAACAGAACACTTTAGTAAAAATTAATTTTTCTTGATGAACATTAACTTACCAGACACCAAATAACTGCACAAATTAATAAGCATAACACAAATAAACCTATTTTTCTTGTTCTCCAAAAGTGAAATATTTCCTGTTGCGCACACCAAACAAGTCAGTACAGGACTAGTGGCAATCGGCTGCTAAAATATTCGCTGCTAGTATTAGTGGAGAGAAATGGTGTGCCTGCGCTTAAGACGTATAAGGGAAATGAATGCAACACAATTATAGTAATCAGTCATTAGCGAATGTTGTAGTTTGTTATTAATAATTATGTATAACAAGATATTGTAAAAATTAAGTTACGAAATGTTTATTAAAATGTTTCTTACATACCATTATATTGGCTGGGCCGCAAAACTATTCACTGTGGGCTGCATGCAGCCCGGGGGCCGCGAGTCTGACATGCTTGCTGTAGATGATGGCACAGATTCCTGCTGACCAGTGGTCTTTTCACTGCTTATGACAATGTCACTTTCCCACAGCTGATTCTCAAACCAGGGTGTGGCATGCGGGCTCTAGTGGCTTCTTCAGGATCTAGAAAAAGTTGGTAGGAGAAGGTAGGCTGCTGCCGAGGGTTGCAAGAGCTGATGAAACAGCAAAATTCAAAGATGAAAAGGTGTATGTCCAGTAGGGGGAGCTCTCTCATTTAGAAGTCACATTGGTCCTTGCTCAGAAACCTTGGGTTAGGTTTTTCCATGAATTTCTCTTAGAATCACAGAATTTCAGAAATAGGAGAGAGCAAAAGTCATCTAGTCCAACTGATACTGGACAGGGGATCTGGCCCTAGCAGGTCTGCCTAGAGCTGGCTGGTACTGTGTGGGTTCTTGACTTTGTGCAGGGAAAACGTCATAACACGAGTCCAGGTGAATTTTAGAGGATGCTTAGTAAAGCTGGGGACAGGGACACAAGGAGGGGCCTTGCATCATAGGAGAAGAACTTGGCAGGGAAATAAGCCCAGGCTGGGCTGCTTTGGCTCATTAAGAAGTCAGAGAAAAGGGGGCCTTGGGGCAGGTTCAGGGGGTTGCCTGGGAGGAACTGCCACTGCCCATTGCTGCCCTGGCTGCTAGCCTCATGGGCCCCTTGGATTTTAGGAGGTGGATGCCTGTGGGGGAAGGAGAGGGGAGGGGAAGGCAAGGGCATGTTCCCCGGAGGGAGAGCTCTCCCGGGACCTTCCTTTTGGGGGGTTTTAGAGGCTGGGCGTTTAGGGGAGGCCTTAGCGGAGGATTTCAATAGAATACTCATCCCCTTTATGCTGATGTACCAAAATGAGATTTATTCTCTTACTTCATCTGTCCTTGCTGGCAAATGGTGCTAATTACATTTCTGCTACCTGTCTCCCTGAGTAGGGTGATTTAAGCTATTTACCCTCTGGTTGGGAGGAGAAGTATGAACTATTTACTCTTGAGCGTCCCTGGTTTAGGGAAGATAAGGTTTACTAGATGGCTGCAAACTGCTGGCATCGGTCACATTACCCACTTCCTGTACTTGACTATCAGTGTAAAATTCCCTTTGTTGGGGAGGGCGGACGAAGTGGGTTGAGTACTTCTTCCCAGAGTTTGTGACTGACATAATTGCTGATGTGGTGACCACGTGCAGTCAGCTTGACCCACTCGAGGGGCCTGGGGGCCTGCCCCATGTACACTGCTCTGACTGCCTAGACCCTGGGGAGACGGGGACCAGATAGGACAGAGGGGGGCGGGGTGCAGTCTCTGCAGAGGCAAGCAGAATGTAGATCCATGGGCATTAGATGAGATTAGCTCATAGATAAGAAGTGAATGAGTGAGCCAGACACTAATTGGGGGAATGGGGGAAGGAGATGGGTGCAGGGGTCAAGGCCAAGCTTAAGACTAGTGAGAAGGCACCCTTTTGGCTCTTTGTCACAAGAGGCCACGTCTCTGGGAGGGGCTTTGCAGAGAAACAGCACTGGAGTCCTTCCCCTCTCCCCTCCCTCCTCCATCACTTGATTACCTCCCCATAGTACGTGCAACATACACATAGCTATTATTTCCCTGAAAACTTGGTTACAGTACCTAATACTGCACTTAAAAAAACAACTTTCTCATTTTCTATTTGTTAAAATAATTTGTGCCATGGCTTGCCGGTGGGTAGCATGCAAGGCTGCAAATAGAAACATACCCATGGGAAAGAAAAAGACATCACCTCTACCCAGCGTTGAAGATTTAAAACCCTGGGGATGAACCTTTGAAATCACAAATCAAAATATTCAATTTCTTGGTAGCGCAGCCGAAGATTAAAGTAAGTACTTTGTAGAATAGAATCAATCAGAGAACCTTGGAAATCTAAGGGTCTGAAAACTTGGTTTGAATGACTCCGTGTTATTTTGAAGCACCCATTGTGCTGTTACAGAACTCTCCACCCCGCAGATAATGAACTGATAAGAGATCGTTCTGGCTGCCAAGCCTGGGTTATCAGGAGGGACCAGATTACCAGAGGGGAGCGTGGCCGTATCTGCGGCAGGCACGCCTGGGTCAATAGCTGCCTATTGTAGAGCAGGTGGCACGTGGCCAGGTGATTCTCAAGGTGTCGAGATGGTCTGGGCTGATGGAGTATTGATCTTAGGCTTGTCAGTTTCCATGGAATTCAGGAGTGAGTTGCAATAGAATAAGCTTGTATGTCATTTTCTAGATGGTTTCCATCCTGTTAATTTCTCTTTGCATGTAACTTTGCCTTCAGTTCTGAGAAAACACATGTTGCCTTTCTGAGAAGATGGACCTTTATGGAACTGGGAAAATGTGTTAAGGGAAATACATTACACCTTCCATGCTCTACCTGTGAGCACGGCTAGGAGTGGAAAGAACCCAGGGCAGCGACGCTTTTCAAGCCAGGTGGTAACCAAGCCGTGGGTTTGCTAGATTGGCTCATGTCTGCAGTGCGATATTTCAAATGTTGGTAATCCAATCTGAGGCAGGAAGAAGAGCTTGAGCTTCCCAATTTCGGTGTAATACATGCTCCCTGTGTCTTTGCGACTCCTGAGGTGGGACCGAGCTGTGTGAATGAGAAGCACACTTCCTTTCGTTTCCTGGTGTATTATCAATTAAGCAATTTCCAGAAGCAGCAGCACAGATGGCATTTTACTTAAGTGTCATAGGGCAGTTTTCTACCCTTTGATAGGAGGGGAAACCAGAGCAGGCGGCAGCGAGGCTTGTGTATCACCCTCTGTACGTCCTTAGTGAGCCTACTCAGTTTTCATTCTGTGTCTTCCTGGGTACAGAGGGCAAAGCGCTCTCTCCTGCCAGATTCCATCCTCAACCCTCCACATCCGCTCATTTCTGATAAAAGGTTGGACATAAAACTATACGGAGTGTTAAGAGCTAATCCTCTTAACTAGGCCATATTTTTAAGGTAAATAAGCTTGATGGGATCAAATATATTTTTAAGATGCATCTTAACCTGTATACACTCACTATGGACTGAATTGTGCCCCCTAAAATTCATATGTTGAAGCCCTATCCCGAAATATTATGGTATTTGGAGATGGGTCTTTTTTTTTTTTTTTTAAGATTTTTAATAGTATTTGTAGAGAGAGGGGAAGGGAGGGGGAGAGAGAAAAGCATCGATTGGCTGCCTCCTGCATGCCCTCTACTGGGGATTGAGCCCACAACCCAGGCATGTGCCCTGACTGGGAATTGAACTTGCAGCCTTTCAGTGCACAAGACAACACCTAACCAACTGAGCCACACTGGCCGGGGCTGGAGATGGGGTATTTGGGAAGTAATTAGGGCCATGAGGTGGAGCCCTGATCTGATAGCATTAGTGTTCTTGGAAGAAGAGATACCAGAAAGCTTACTCTCTCTGCCCTTCATGTGTACACAGAGAGAAGGTGACTGACTGTGAACCAGCAGGAGAGCTCTCACCAGGAACTGGCCATGCTGGCCTCTTGATCTTGGACTTCCAGCCTCTCCCTGGCATTATCTTAGTAGCTTTCAAAATGCCAGGTGCGCCACATTCTGACAGCCTTTTGCGCATGATCTCAAGGGATGACACATTTGGCTCAAACAACTACTGATCATACATGGTTCACCTGGTCTCAATCACTGCTTCATCTAGGAGGGTTTGCATCAAGGCCAAGGGGATAGCATTAGTTTTTGTTTTGTACCTAAAAAGAGAAGGTCTGTGGGTTTCCCTGTGGGTTTCACTTGGGCCAGGAGTCTCACTGGGGCCAGGAGTGTCCCCTAGTTGGTTGTTCCCGGTAAGAACTGTGTCTGCGGTTTCTACCTGCTCATCTCTGGGACGCCCTCCGATTCCCAGGCAAGCTTGCCTTTTACTCATGTGAGGGAGAGAATTACTCTGAGGCTTCCTCCTTCTATGAGCAGAATGACTATATTGAATAGAAGTTATGACTTTTATCTTTCCCTATCACAATAATTTCTCTGATCATGAGATTTACTCCCCTCCTACTATCTCTTTTAACTGATTTCAAATTCCTTGAAATCTAGACGCAATTAAAAAGCAATTTGGCATCACATATTTAATATTACAATTAATTACCTTAGAGGGCTTGACATTCAGCTTAAAATAGGATATGATTTTTTTTTTCCTGTTGAAATGGTTTTGACTGCGTTTAAAGAGAAGACTTTTTCAGAGTTGATTTTTTTAACTTATTTTTGCTGAGCCCGACAGTGGCTTTTTCATACCTTTTTGAAGTTTCTTTTATTGACTTTTCATGTTGTCCATGATTGAGAGGACTGAGGACAACTCCCTGGCACTGAGAAAAGAACTTGTCATTGGACTGTCTCCAAACCTGGCTGTCATCCTTGGCATATCGCCTCTGAGATGGAAAGAGACAGCGCTAAATATTCAGTTTATTATCTTTGTGAAAGTTCCTGTCTTTAATTTTGCAGGAATAAACAAATTGAGTGAAATGAATTTCAAACTGCTCATACTATATTATATAATCCTAACTTATTCTAACCATCACTGATGGAGAGAGATAATTCATTAAGATGGCAACAATTGGGAGTCTCAATCCTTGCAGGAAACAAAACAATTAAGAACTCACAAAACCGAAGACAAATAAGATGCCTCAACAGATTAAGCGGTGATACCACTTGTTACTATGATACTCTGGCCACATGTTGGCCAACTACAGAAATGTGGGACTCGCCCCACCAGGGACTAAAAGCTTGTATGTATTTAAACCAGCGATTCTTTCAGGCTTTTGGACAAATGCAGATAATGGCCTTTTGTTCTTAGGGATACTGGCTGGCCTAAGAGTTTAGAGATTTAGTTTTTTAATCTTTCCCCTTATCACTACCTCCTGAAGACATCTGGGCCTTGAGAAATGGCTGGGGCTTGCCAAGCAGATAGGGGGAGAGGCCTGCAACAGTTCACATTCAGGGCGAGGTGTGCTCAGAGTTATCTGGAGGTGAAGCTAGTGAGGTGTTGAATGCCACCCAAACCTGCCTCAACTTTGTGCTGTAGGCAGGCAGGAGCCATTATGATCTGTAAGGAGGCAAGAGGTATGGTCGGATCACTTTGGCAGCAGAGTGGAGAAAGGATGAGCCCATGAGAGACTGTAGGCAGGAAGCTATTATAGAAGAGAGATGAAAAGATCTTGATAAAGAGGACTTAGCACAGAGATTAAACATTTAGTGGCAGGTGGCCTATGAACTAGTGTGTGTGTGTGTGTGTGTGTGTGTGTGTGTGTGTGAGAGAGAGAAAGAGAGAGAGAGAGAGAGAGAAAGACTGGGAAAGAGAGAGAGAGACAGAGATAGACAGAGATGAAAAAGAAGGAAGAGGGCCCTGGCTGGTGTGTTTTGGTTGGTTGAGTGTCATCCTATGCACCAACAAAGTTGTTGGTTCAATTCCAGGTCAGGGCACATGCCCAGGGTTGCAGGTTCGATCCCTGGTTGGGGTGCATACTGGAGGTAATCGATCGATGTTTCTCTTCCTGTTTCTCTCTTCCTCTCTCTCTCAAATCAATAAAAACATTTAAAATAGAAAAAGAAAAACGAGGAGGAAGGTGGAGGGAGGAAAAGAAGAGGAGGAGAAGAGAAACCATCATATTTCTGAATTCCTACCTTTGGTAAATATTTGGCGAAATCATTCCATTAACCATGCTTTTCTATCTGCACACACATTAAACGCAAAACTGCTAGATGCCAGATTACCTTATTTTGCTTAGTCATATTTTCAAAGTTTTAACCAGATTAAAATGTACAATGACTTCTTTGCTCCTCACCATTGCATCTGATCTTTGAGCTCTCTTCCTTTACATTTGCATTTGATTATTAACTCCCTGGTCCATTGTTTACTTATTTTTTAAAATACGTTTTTATTATTGATTTCAGAGAGGAAAGTAGAGTGATAGAGAGATAGAAACATCAATGGTGAGAGAGAATAATTGATTGGCTGCCTCATGCACACCCCATACTGCAACCCAGGCATTAAACTTTGACCTCCTGGTTCATAGGTTGATGCTCAACCACTGAGCAACACTGTCCAGACTGATCCATTGTTTATTAAACAAAGGTTTCCGGCATGCTTCCTCTGTGCCAGGTGACATTCTGGAGGCTGGGGACAGGAGAGGCAACAAAATAAAATTTCCTGGCCCTCCCTCATGGGGTGACACCTCTTTGCCCTATTTGAGTCTTAGATTTTTATTTTCGTATCAAACTCACATTTGAGCATCGCTGATCATTGTTCTGTTTTCCTTAGAAGCAATTAAGACCTAAAACCCCTGAAGAAGAAATCCATCCCTCAGTCCCTCTTGTTTTGGTTTTCTCCCCAAGAGCCTCCTTCATGGTATTGAGGACTCAAAGCCTCCTGTGGGCCTTGCTGTTCATAATAGTCAGGAATTAGCCCTGATTCCCAGGGAAGAGTAGAGTTTGTGGCTGCTTATTCCTGTGGTAGGAGGTGAGAATTCTATGATGCGGATAAAGACCGGCTTCTCTCATCTTCCATTCAACTGAGAAGAGTTTTGCTTTAATTTAAAAGTGCTAAGTTTCCAAAAGACCTTTGCAGGAGGGGCTGAACCAGGACTGGAGGCCTCCAGCTGTAACGTTGGAGGATCTCTGAAGTTGGCCGAGGGAAGGCAGGCAAAGGGGTGTGCGTGTGGTCCTGGGGGTGGGAGGCGTGTCTCTTAATAAACTGCACATCCAGGACCCATGGTTGCCTTGTAAATACGTGAGGGAAGAAAGTGTGATGAATTGAGGTGCCTGCTGATGTCCCGGCGCCTGATGAATGTAGAGAACGGTTGTCTACTGCCCTAATGTTTCTCTGCAAGTTCCGTCTCATTTCTCCCTTTAATGAGGACATTCTTTATGGCTAAACAAAACCCCTACTGTCAGGACTCAAGCCTGTTACCTCTGCTGCCCTTCTCTGCCAGGATCCCACTAGGAGGGAAGGGAAGAGGAGTTGCTACCTAGCAAGAGAGAGACCTGGAGGGAGGCCCTTTTGCCCTGACCGACAGCCCCTGTTTTCCCCAGTGGATGGACAGTGTCACTCCTCACTCCCTCTCTTATGTCCCCAGGACCCCAGCTTATGCCAACACTGGCAGGGAGCTGGGTTGATTCTGGTTCATTGCAAACCTCTGCACTCGCTCTGGGCACAACACTAGCCACTGACTCAGAGGTGAATACAGTGGCATTTAGTCAGTGGTGCTGATATAAGAAACACCCAAACATCTAGATCATTTTAAAAAATATATACATTTTATTGATTTTTTACAGAGAGGAAGGGAGAGGGATAGAGAGTTAGAAACATCGATGAGAGAGAAACATCGATCAGCTGCCTCCTGCACACTCCCCACAGGGTATGTGCCCGCAACCAAGGTACATGCCCTTGACCGGAATCGAACCCGGTTCCGCTCAGTCCGCAGGCGGACGCTCTATCCACTGAGCAAAACCGGTCAGGCTCCTCTAGATCATTTTTATAAGAGTTTATTTGAGCCAAACTGATGGCATATGCCGGGGAGCAAGATCTTAAATGCTCCAGAGAATAACAGTTTTGCAGCTTCCTTTCTTCACTTGAAATTAAGGAGGGGATGTGAGGAAGATTGGAGAAAGCAAGACGGGGATTGGATTACCAGGACAGTTAACAAGATTATATGCTCCCTTGAGGGTTAGTACGCCATTTGAGGGGTATTCCTTTTGGTACTTCAAAGCTGTGTTAACCTAGATGGATGCCAAGAAACAATGCACAGGGCTTGCTTAAGGCGAAGATAACCCTTTTACCTAAGGAACTATATGCCTGAGGTGGATTAGCCACCATGACCTGCCCAGTTAGGAATTTATGATCAGATCACCTTTTGAGGTTACTTTCCATAAAACCTTCCTTTTTCATCCACAGTGGGTTAGTGAAAGAGGGGAGGATGTATGGCCACATGGTAATGTTACCAGTAGAGGAATGTATAAAGGACAATGGAAAAATGGAAGGAAAAGAAGAGCAATGCTTCCATTGGAAGGTACAGAGCAACACCTAGCAGGGAGGTGGCATTTGAATTAGGACTTTGAGGATGAGTGGTCTTTCCAGAGGTCCAAAGGAGGCATGATAATCTAGGTTGGGAGACATCAAGTGCTTGGGGGTGCTTGACAACCCAAGACTGTGGGTTAGTCCAGGAGCCAGTACATCCTCTCCATTTGGTTGGGGCTAAGAGAGACTGAAATGCAGACTGGAGCGCCATGCTGTGCAGAAGCACTGAATTTGGAATTTAATGGGATATCACAGGTTGTTGTGTTGTTGTTTTTTAAACTGGTGCCACATGGAACTGATTCTGGTTTTAGAAATACCTCTCTGGTAGGTATCAATGCAATAATGCAGGTGAGTGATGATGTGGACCTGCCCCAGGGACATATCTCCAGCCTGATCTTCTCTCCCAATTCTAGTCTCTTTTATCCATTTGCTACTACTCACTGTCCTACTCAGATGTCTCAAAACCATCTCAAACTCCACATGTCCAAGACAGAACTACTGATCTTCCCCTCTGACCTTGCTCCTTCTGCTGACTCCCCCACCTCAAATGCAACTCCATCCTTTCAGTTCAGGAAGAAGCCTTTGAGCTGCCCTTGATGTTCTTTCATAACAACCCCCTTCCCATTTAACCAATTATCCAATCCTTTGGCTCTGCCTTCATTATCATCCCTGTTGCTTCCAGACCGTTATGGGAATTTACCAGGAAAAACACAGTAAGTTGAGGGTATGGTTGCTATGCAGAGTTAAGGCTCTGTGCTCTCCATTGATAAATTTCTAGAGATTTAATTTTTTTCTTCTTCCTGGTACAGAGTGGGAGACACTTTTACAAATGGAGATTTATGTTACCAATGTAAATGCTCTTACAAAAGTTAGCTTTTACTTGTTTTTTTACTTCTCCCATGTCTGCTATGTTTCTTTTAAAATAACCAAATCAAGCCCTAGCTGGTTTGGACTGAAAGGTCACGGATTCCATTCCAGTCAAGGGCACATATCTGGGTTGAGGGCTCAATCCCTAGTGGGGGACGTGCAGGAGGTAAACAATCAATGAGTCTCTTTCATCATTGATATTTCCATCTCTCTCTCCCTTCCTCTCTGAAATCAATAAAAATATATATAAAATAAAATAAAATAACCAAATCAAAAGAAAAACAAAACAAAAATGAGAAAAAATAACTAGCTCAAAATAATTTTTATGACAAAGGCATATTTTGGGGTGTCATATTTGGTCCCCCTTCACTCCCTATTACATCCTAAATCACCTAGAAGAGAGCCTGGCATAGAATAGGGACTCGACAAATATTGGGTAAATGAATGTAGAGGGAGTTTGCTGGAAAGAATAGCTGATGTAAATTAGCAGAGTAGAAATTGCAGCTCTTGGCCTCCACCTGGCTTTGGGGATGGAGAGAAGAGTATAGAATGAATCTGGGTTCTTAGTTGGGCTGATTTCTTACCCGATAAAGGGAAGGCAGGAGAAGAACTATATCTGGGGAAATTAATGAGTTCTCCGTGGGTCATGTTGAGTCAGAACAGCTGTGAAATATTCAAGTTCAGTTACTTGGCACATGGGTTTTGCTCAACAGGGAGATCAGGCTGGCATTCAAGTTTTGGTAGGCGTCTACTATGGGGTGGATGATTTCCCAGGGAGAAGGAACCAAATGAATGGAAAGAAGGAGGTGGAAAGAGGTCAGGAGACATGCACCTTTATAGATATGCTTAGGGTAAGCCGGCATATGCTGGTCAGTGTTCCTGGGTACACAGTTTGGTCTCTGTGGCATACTCAGACACCTCTTTGAAAGCTGGAGAAAGAAGCAGATGTGTGAAGAGGGAAAGAGTGAGATGGTCAGAGTATCTTTTGTCACATAGTCTTGAGTGAGTCATTCTTGGGTGGCCTCCAAACATCCTTGTCCCCAACTTCCTGAATCCTAGCTGCTGCTTCTATCTCAAGCTTTGGGGTGATTTACTTATTAGGATGGCAGATAGCAGAACCCTACCCGAGAGCATTAAGAGCGCCAGCCAATTATTTTCCTCTCTGAGTTGTCATAAAGGCAATCTTGTCTATATCGTATGCATTTCACATTCCATGATCCATTTGAGACAATTTGCTACAAGCCTTCAGATTCCAATTTCTCTGAACAGTCAGAGATCACTTAAATGAATTTTGTGTGTTTACAAGACCCAGTGATGCTTGCTTCACCAAATGACTGTTCCAGGAAATTCAAACAAAAAGCCATTTTCTTCGCTTTGTTCTTTCTTTTTTCTTTTTTAGAAACTTCTCAGGGAAAAAACGACAAATGTTTGTACAAGGCTGTATATTAGCCTCAGCCAATGCTGATTGGAAGGATGGGGGTTTGGGCTTGCATTGGTCACCACTCCTGAAGGTCAAGGACCCTGAGAGATGACTGCATTTGCATCATAATGCTGTTAGCAGCTATTGTTAAGCTGGTTGTGCCCACTCAGATCTGTGAGGACCTTTTGAAATTATTATTATTTTTTTAAAAGAACTGAGTTGATTTCCTCACTTCATGTGAGGTTGCAAAGGAGATACAGGGTGTGTTTCTCTTCTTCAGCTGAGAGAGGATTTTCTTGATTGATACCTGTTACCTTCAGGGCAGATCCCCCAGACCTTTGTGGGCTCAACAAGCAATGTCTTCCCTTCTCCAGCATCTCCAGGTGTCTTCCACTTAGGCACTAGGGCTGTCCTGACACACTCTGTCTTCCCAGCACAAGCATAGCTTTGGCAAATGGACAATGTCGTGTGCTTGGGGTCTGTCTCATGATGATAGCAATGACAGTGCTATTGTTGCTGGTGGTAGTGGATGTATCTGTTATTTAGTATGACAATAATGCTGCATAACCAATCACTCTAAACTCTGTGATTTACTATACCACCCATTTATTCTTGCTTGCCTGTAGATGCATTACCTGATGGATGACTATTCTAGGCTGGGCTAGCTGGGTGGCTGTGCTTCAAGGTGCAGACCCAGGGTTACTCTATGTGTGTTAATTCCAGATCCCAGGCAAAAGGAGCAGCAGCTAGCTACCTTGGGGAGTGGGAGTTCTCATTGTGATGATGGAAGTATCTCTATTGCATCAAGTCTGCTTACATGCACTGGATGAGGCGAGTTATATGGCCAAGCCCAGTTTCCCCAAGGGATAAGGAAGCATAAGCTGCTCCCATAAAAACAAAGAAAATCACATGACCAAGCCTATCATCAGCCATAAAGTAAGAATATGTCTTCTGTGAGAGAGGAGGAGGGAATGAATATTTGCCAAACAGTATTACATTCTTCCACAACCATCTATCATTTGAGGGGCCTGTTTAAAGTCTCAACACATTCATTCATTTCCCTCTGCAATCAAATAATACTGAGTCCTTACTATGTGTGAGGCACTGTGCTAAGCACTGGGGTGCTATTAAGGAAGACCTAGAACAGCGGTTCTCAACCTGTGGGTCGCGACCCCTTTGGCGGTCGAACGACCCTTTCACAGGGATCGCCTAAGACCATCCTGCATATCGGATATTTACATTAGGATTTATAACAGTAGCAACATTACAGTTATGAAGTAGCAACGAAAATAATTTTATGGTTGGGTCACAACACGAGGAACTGTATTTAAAGGGCTAGAAGGTTGAGAACCACTGACCTAGAGGAAATGGGGAGTCCCTTGATCCTGGGATCCTGCCAGGAGACCCAGCTGAGGCCTGATCTGATGGGATGGAGAGAGACAAATTAGATCTTGGGCTTTGGGAGGGGAGTAGGTTTGAGGTTTTACAGTGAATGCAGTTGACATTTCCAATATCCCAGAGACTACTCTCTTTCTACTAGTCTCTCGCCTTCTGAGAGACACTAGGTTTAATTTATTTGGTTTAGAAAGAATCGGTATGTTTAAGAGCCCGAGGAGAGAGAAGACACATCAATGACTCAGGGTAGTTGGCTATGCTAATTAAGAGTTTCTGAAACCAGAACTTTGTCAAATCCAGGCCTCATCTGCCAGGATTCTGAGGCCCCCAGAGGGATGGCTGACATCTCAGAGAATTCTAGGACTTGTTCAGATTCAACCCAATGGGATCAGTGACCTAAACAGATGCTTCCAGAACTCATGAAACCAGGTAGACGAGATGGCTAGATAAATGGCAGAGCTGAGCCTGTGTCTGTTTTCTGCAATTGTGGCAGACTGATACATGGAAACCTAATTTTTCTCTGATCATGAATGATGCCCAAAGGTATTTTTGAATCAATTCACATACTTGCTGCTTGCTGGTGGCCATTCCTCGTGCATTTCACAAGAAGGGACATTTCTGAATAGTTTGCCCACTTGCATCAGTGGGACACATAGTTTTAGGAGAAAAACTCTTTTAGGGAATAAAGAGATTGAAAAGTAAAATAACCAATGAAAGGAAGCTTTCATTAAGTCTCCCAGCAAAGGGATAAGTAAAGCTTGGTGAGTATCCCATGTGGCAATAGTCATCATCAAAAATATAATACACGAATATGATTGAAACAGCATTTTTTTTTTTTACTGATTTGGTCAGTACTGAGTGGACAGTCAACTAATTTTCAAAGTTTCACTGGATTTGGGCCCAGAAAGTCTAATGTCAGCAGCTACATTTTTTGAACCCTTGATGTTTCATGTTTGGCTCCACACACAGAGTGAACAAGAGTAAACACTGCACAATCGGTGATGTCACCCAGACTATTTGTCAGTCTTTGCAGTAAAATAAAAAATAAAAAAAAGTTCACCACGGCAATGACTTTTCGAGCTATCCCAATGAAGTTTTCTCCTTATGGAATTTTCTGAGGCACAAATTCAGTGGCCATTTCTGGAGTCTTCCATCTAAGGTTTCTGTAGAGCAGGGTCAACAAACTACAACATGAAAGCAAACACTTTCCTGCCAACCTGGTTGTGTATGGAATTTCACAGGAACATAGCTCTACGCATTCATTTACCCATTTGTATGCCATAAGTGTCTATAGATGCAAGCGGCGGACCTTTTTCAATTAAATTCAAAATATCGTGGCAGTTAACTGGTTTCAGTTATGGCTGGATCCATGGGCTCAAAGGATGTCACCCGGACTCTCTTATTCTCTTGCTTCTGCTTCCTGGTGTATTGGCTTCATTGTTAGGCAGGCTCTCTGTTAAGTGGTAGAAAAGATGGCCAATCCAGACCTGGGCTTATAGGGTTTTTAGTTCTTGTAACTGCTAAAGAAAAGACACCCTCGTTCTCCCAGCATGCATTATAACCCTTTTCCCCATTCCTTAGGACTCTGGTTGAGCTGGGTGCCCCACCTGGACCAGTTTCTGTGTTCAGGAGGGGGAAAGGCTCTGCATTGTGCATTGTGGGCTGTAGGTTTCTCCTCCACTCATGGAATGGCAGTGGAAGGGCCATGTTTGCAGCCCTACCAGCTGGGGGAAGGGGGCTTCCCAACAGAAATCAAAGGGAAACTGGGGATTACTAGAAAGTTTGTGGACAGCCTAGCATCGAAGAATTATTTGGGAGGTTTATATTTCTAGTATTTTAACTCTCACTGTGATTTCTTTCAACTGCTGTATTTTCCACCTCTGAGGCCTGTCTTGCATCTTGCAACTCCTGTCTCCTTCTATGATGACTTTGCTCCATGCTGCTCAGACTCTCCATTCTTTCGTTCTCTCTAAGGTCAATTATAGAAGCTGCTGTGTGCTGCAGGCTTTACTGTGGGCATGCAGTATTTTAGGACAAAAATCGCTCAGCACAGTATATAGTAAATTTAAAATTTAACATCAGTCCTTATTCTCAAGAAGACTTAACGATTCTTTACCATAGTGACATTTTTTTTACCGACTGTGCCCCCCTAATGTCCCAGTTTACCACAGCATTTTGGTCAGAGAGTTTTCTTCTCATTAGACTCCAGATTTCAGCACCCCAAGGTTTGTGCTACATTTTGCTTAGAATGGCTTTATTTTCTCCACCCTGCCTCAAAGTGGGTTTCAGAGAAATTTGTATTCCCAAACCTGTTAGGGAGCTCCGAGAAACAAAATGCATCCCTGCAAGATCATCAACCTTAGAGTACAATCAAAAGTTTTGAAACTATTGGGCCATTGTCATAATAGTTGTAGTAGAAGGGAGAAAGGAAGGGAGAAGGGGGCTGGGAGAGTTTTATTTGCTTTCATATCAATATAATTCTTTACATTTAGAAAATTCAGCCTTCATAACTGGTCTTTCTTATAATAAAAACATTACTCCATTATCAGGAAAGTATGTAAGCCTCAGTGGCCAAAATCAGGGGTCATGTGCTTTTCTTTTGCAATGAGAAGAATATATATCAGGCAGTTATTGGCCCAAGAAGTTGAAAGAAATGTGGAGAAGATCTAAGTCCAACCCATAGTCTAGAGCAGTGGTCGGCAAGCCGCGGCTCAGCAAACCGTGGCTCGTGAGCCACAACGGGCTCTTTGGCCCCTTGAGTGTGGCTCTTCCACAAAATACCAGCTCTTCCACAAAATACTGACTTCTGCACATGGACCACAAAGTTTCAATCGCAATTGGTATTTTGTGGAAGAGCCACACTCACGGGGCCAAAGAGCCGCATGTGACTTGTGAGCCGCAATTTGCCAACCACGGGCCTAGAGCCAAGTCAAGGAATCTAGGAGAAGCACATTCTCCTCCAGAGAGAGAAAAATGTTTATTGTTGTAAGCTATCAAACTTTCAGGGATGCTTGTTACACAGTATTATCGCATTAGAATCCAACTGATACATTAAGACTGAAAGTCAAACCTAGTTTGTGGCCACAGCACTTGCTGTTTGCCATACCACTTCCTCTTCTTACCTCTAAGACAGTGGTTCTCAACCTTCTGGCCCTTTAAATACAGTTCCTCATGTTGTGACCCAACCATAAAATTATTTTCATTGCTATTTCATAACTGTAATGTTGCTACTGTTATGAATCATAATGTAAATATCTGATATGCAGGATGGTCTTAGGCGACCCCTGTGAAAGGGTGGGGGGCAAACGACCCTTTCACAGGGGTCGCCTAAGACCATCGGAAAACACATATATAATTACATATTGTTTTTGTGATTAACCACTATGCTTTAATTATGTTCAATTTGTAACAATGAAATTGGGGGTCACCACAACATGAGGAACTGTATTAAAGGGTCATGGCATTAGGAAGGTTGAGAACCACTGCTCTAAGACACTTATTTTTGTCTAACATATTAATGACCTTTTTTTCTCCTCTTATTAGACTTTTAGTTCCTAAAAGACAGAAAATTCATCTCTCTTGTGCCCCCCACTCCCTAGCATAAATCTTTGTGCCTTGTTGCTGTTCAGTAAACATTGTGGATAGATGGTAAATTTGAACCTCATTTTAGTGATAGCTACAGATGGAAATTATGTTCTAATTTACCTGCTGTTAAGTAAATGTCACTGGTCCTGGGTGGGATGAGATTTAGAAATAGGATTTGCACAAATTTCTCTCCCAAATAATGACAGAGCTCCAGCCTGACAACAGGAGGAATGAGGTGATTTCCTTGTACTACTAATGGTCTCGCCATTATTTCCCCTAGTGCAGGGTGAAAGGTATTTGGGGGCTTATATGAAAGCATTTGTGATTAGAATAAGTGACTCCATAAGAAGGAAATAGTTTACAGATAGTATTCTCTGCCTTCCTCCCAAAAGTAAACATCATTACATAAAAAGGTACGGTCTTTTATTTTTTTTAGTTTTATTCATTTCAAATGGGCCGGATCCGGCCCGCGGGCCGTAGTTTGCCCACGGCTGCCCTAGTGCATGGTGAAAGGTATTTTGGGGCTTATATGAAAGCATTTGTGATTAGAGTAAGTGACTCCATAAGAAGGAAGTAGTTTACAGATAGTATTCTCTGCCTTCCCCCCAAAGACATTCTGTCTGCCTAGAAGATTGGGGATTGTTCTTGTTACTTAACTCCTTTTATTTCCTGGTTTTAATCAAGTAGGCTTGTTTAAAATGGCCAAAAAGCATGATATATTTGTATGTAATATGCTGTTACGCCTATGTTATTTTATAACTTCTGGTGGTACTTCCCTGTTCTAACAAAAAAATATATCAAATTATTTAAAAAATGGAAAGAAAATACGAAAGAAGACTGCAGTGGCTTGCTTAAATCCTCAGGGTAACACATGAATCAAGTATTCGGCACATCAAGGTGAGACCATTATAGGTCAAAGACAGGTCGGAGTGGAATGGCTAAGATAAGTCACCCCACCCAGAACCTTGTGTGATGATGCTTTGTCTGATCCTGAAATAGCTGTGGCTCTTTTTAGCCAAATGGCAGTAAAAATAGGGAAGGCTATTTCAGACAAAAAGGCTCAAAATAGTGCTGTGATCATCTCTTGTCATATGATACCAGGGAGAACAGCTGTAGAAGCCTCCAGTATGTTCCAACCATCTCTGTCTTCGCGAGACCAAAGGACCTGGCAGGACCTCAGAAGAGAGGGGATGGAACATTTTAACACCTGGCTAAGGCCTAATAGATTACTAAGTGCCTTGGTTACACCTCGGTGAAGAATTTTTAGAAAAGTCTCACAGTGACTTTCATTTCAACAAACCAGGGACAAGGTCTAAACAATGTCTCTGTGACTCTTTCTGTGACATAAAGCCCTTTGACTCCCCTCAGAGCCTTTAAGGATAGAGTTTGGTTTAAGGTTAGATGAGTTTCTGAGACAGAGGTGACAGCATTTCACAAAAGCCTCTTGGATTGTTAGAACATCTCAGTTCAGGTTGGTTGGTTTGCCTCCCTGTGGGGCTATGAGAGGGTTCATCTCTGAGGTTCCACTTGTCTAGCTTCTGACCTTCAGTCTTGCAGAACCAGAAGTTCACTCCTATTGCAGGTATTAATCACAGCGATATCAGATCATTCAAATCTTAGTGCACATGGACCCGGAGCAGTGAGGGAGACTAAATATTCATATTTTCCTAACCAGCACATCTGGGAATCTCTGATCAATCCCTGTCATTCCTTCAGCAAAGACTGGGTGCCTGCTCTGTGCCAGGCATGCAGGAGATCATGCTAGGAGCTGCAGTGTTGTATGAACAAACCACACTGACCTGTGTCCTTGGGAAGCTTCTATCGAGGAGGTGGGACAAGTCAACAAATCAATAGTTTCAGATGCTGGAGAACAGTAAGAGCTACTTAAAATGGGATTATGAGAGTAAATGGGGGTGAGGGATGGGGGTGCTGCCTGTGATTCTTGATGGTGTGCAGGTTCCTGGTTTCATGTGTCCCTGAGGATCAGCTCTAACCCTATTAGGAGTTTGATTATGAGCAGGGCCTCCAACACCCTTTGTTTGTTCAAGCTAGTGCCAGGTGGGTATCTGTCTTTTTCAGTCAGAGCCCTAATGTACTTTGTGACTAATAAAGCCGAGTCTGGACTCCTGTGCCTGGCATTTGAGGACCCTCTCAAGCTAGACCCGTTAATGTGTGCAGCCTAATTCCCACTGCACCCCGAATCGCCTTCCATCTTGCCTGCTCCGGCCCTGACACAGCTCGTCCCCCCCGCCACGCCTGCCTCACACAGGGGAACAGGTGGAGTGGTTTGGAAACTTCGACTGGGACCCTTTAGTGCTGCCCATTCTCTAGTATCCCCCTGCCCAAACCCCTTGGCCAATGTCCCAGTTATGCCTCCAGACCCCATTCATATCCTCCCTCCTCCAGGAACTCTTCAGCTAAAATTAATTTCCTCCTTGTCATTGTACACTGAGGCTCTGTCAAAGCGTTTAATAAAATTTGCCTGGCAATATAATTACTTATATCATGGGTCTAATTGCACCACCAGCATATGAATCCCCGAAGAGTGAAGTCTATGCCTTTTTTTTTTTTTAATGTCGTGTCATCTTCAGTGCTTGGCAACACATTGAAGCAGCCTGTCCAATATGGAAGCATCTAGAAGGTGTAAAGTGCTGCATGGAGTTAGGGGTGATAAAAACCAGAGCAACCATGTTCTGTGTCAGGCATGGGGCTCAGTGCTTGAGTTAGAGCATGTAATCCTTGTCTCAGCGAACAGAAGACTGGCTTCCCTAACAGGCCAACCCTGGAGTTTCAGTGCCTTAAGATAGTACTTTCCTTCTTGTATATTCATGAGTCCAGGATGGGAATATGATTGACAGATCTCCCCTCATATATAATTAAAAGACCAGGTATCTTCCACTTTCTGGGCCAGCAGCCGGTGGAGCCTAAAGCCATTTGCTGGGTCCTGTGCATCAAGAGGCTGGTTGTGTGTGAGAGTGGAGACGATGTGGAGGTTCCTGGGTGCCAGGCCTAGCGGTGGCGGATATCACTTCTGCCCAGTTTACTGGTTAGCAATCCACTGCATGATCCCATCTGGATGCGGATACACCTGAGGATCATGCCTACACTATGGACAGGGAACATGGTTCTTAGGGGACAGCTGGCCTTTTATGCTGTACTCATCACCACCTGGAGATAGCTACTATTTCCCCCTCTTCTAGATAAGGAGCTCAGAGCAATGGATGACTTTCTCAGGGTGCCCCCTAGAAAGTAAAGAACCAGGGTTTGGACCCAGGTGTCTCTGACTTTCAAAATTCACACTGGTATTGACACATAAGAAGCACCCTTTTTTTTTGCTCCTCATTCTGCTACATTTCCCAGATTGCAAGAGCTGGTTCTCATGTCAATCTCCCACTACTGAGCATGCTCAGTAACCCTCCTGGGGTCTCTCTCCAAGCATCCTGTTCTTTCTAAGTATTCCTGTTGCTTCTGAGCATGGCCAGACCCATGTTCTCATCTGTGCCCAGACCGGTACCCTTCTCACTAACCGCCCTGGGTCATGGCGCATCCCGGCTCATGGTTTCTCGGGGTTTATGCTTCGAGGACCATGATGCCCAACAGCTGTGGCTCTGCCTTGTAGAGTAAGTAAAGACATTGTCATGGCGGCATTGGATGCAAGTCAATGGGTCTCATCTTGGGAAAGGAATTGTGGGGAGGGGTGATACAGAGGAAGGAGTGAGAGAAAGAGCCTGTCTTTCTTTCCTAGGATGGAATATAGCTCAACTAAGATTGAAAAGTAAACATGGAGGGAAAATGGACATAGTTCAGCCTGGAGCTTGTAATTGCTGTTCCAAGAAGGAGAGCTGAAACTAGGAATCACAGGGGGCTCTAAACTTTCATATAATAAACCTTCAGTTGATTTATTACTTTTACTGGTAATATCCTCTGTGTCCTCATGTTCTGTGCTGTGCAAGATTCATGAGGGCTTTAATTAGTTAAGGTCTTGGCTGATGGTCCGTTTGGGGAGGTGACAACAGGTGAATGTATTTCACCCAAAGGTAGGCCAGGACTGTGAGTGTTGGTGGTCAGAGAAGGGAGGGGTCAGTGTGGACTGAGCAGTAATTGTGACCTCTCGGACGAGGGGACTTGCTTTGCAGTCAGAGATGGGATGGGATTTAAATAAGTGAAGAAGGACTTGCAGGGCATTCCTGGCCAAGAGAAAAGAGACAGAGTTGTTGGGGATGGATGAATAGAGCCACAGCCAGGGCCAGGGAGAGTGGAGATGAGACCTGCGCAGGTGCATGGAAGGCTGTGGTTGAGGGGGAGCAGCAGGGAATGGGGGGATGGGAGACTGAAGAGGGTAAGAGGGTCTGAGGACAATGCAAAGGGAGATGTTTCAACAACTGAGCAGAGGGTCCCACTTGCTCCTGCTTATCAGCAAGGCTTGTTGTTCCCTGACATACATGAGAGGTGAGGACAAGGGGCCAGTTATGAAGCCTTGATGGGTCTTGAATGGCCAGAAATTAAGAAGAGCCATTCTCTGTCTCTGTAAGCTTTGTGCTTCTCTACCCTGAACCATCACCATCACCTCTGCAGACAACCCATCCCTCCAATTTTCAATCCTCAGAACATTCATGCATGAGGTGGGGTGTGCCAAAGAACAGCACTCCCCCGTGCTTTCCTGATTTTTTGTGCAAACCTAGGAGCAGACTCTCAAAAAGTGACTAAGCTTGAACATATGTCCAACCAATTGGGTGAGTGCAGAGCCTAATTAAATTTGATTTAACAAAATGAATCAATATGCCATGTCTTGCCTTTGAGCATCTTAGAGTAATTTTCACTGTTCCCATCATGCACCAGGGTGGCTGATGCAGGGAGTGCGCCCCTCCACCGTCCTTGCAGATCCCTTTGCCATTATTGACAGCACTGGTTTCCAGGTGCCTTCCCTCCTGACCAGAGTTTGCTTTCTCTGGAAACAGAGTCTGAGACAGGAATTGCGAGCAGCAGGTTCACTGGGGTGGGCTCTTGGGAGTCACACCTGTAACCGTGAGGGAAACAGGATGGGGCCGATGGAGGACTGACCCACAGGGTAGTTGAAGGGAGCTCTGGAGTAGGAATAGCCCTTCAGAGCTGAACACAGGAGGCCAGGGGCCCAGGCTTTGTTCCCTCACAGGAACCCCCCAGTAATTACACGCAGGGGAGGGGGGCGGGCGCATGATCTTGGGCAGGCCTGCTCCCCTGGCCAAGGGCAGTTCCTGGGTGGGATTGAGCGGGGGGATGAAAGCTTTGGCCTGAGAGGTGGGGAAGGGAGTCACCTGGGGAAAATAGCACAGCACCCACTGCAGCTCTCAGCAGCCAGCACTTGAGGTGTTCTGTTGTTTGCTTGTTTGTTTTAGCGAAGAGACAGAGATCTCAGGTTGCTGGACCCTCTTTGCCAGTCCCTTCAGAAATCCTGGGCATACTGGGAATCTACATGCCCCAGGGGCAGCCCCTAACCAATGACTAATACAATCACGCCAGCCTCCTTCGCCCCCACAGCAACAGTTCTCAAGTGTGACCCCCGCTGTCTCCAGAGCTCCCCTCCTTGGGAAGGATCTGTGCCCCGTGTCCACCCTGTTTCTCCTCACCTACTGGGTTTCACATCCCAGTTTCTGCTTATTTTCTTAAAATGCTTCATAATAACTCACTTTCCCTGGGTTCTCGTCTTAGTGTTGCCTCCTTCCAGAGAAACCAACCCCAGAAAACCAGCTTTGTGACTCCTGGGTTTATTATTTAACTTCTCTAAACCTCAGTTTCCTCATCTGCAAAATGAGCCTAACTAACAACCAGTGTGTGCACTATGAGAAGGTGTGGAAACTATGAGAAGGTGTCCAGCACAAAGTAAGTACTGACTACAGACACCATTGAGGGGAAGAGTAATAAGATCTGGTGTTGGGGAGAACAGGACCCAGATAGTGCTCATCCTGGCTGAAAAGAGAGAGCATTGCATTTTCCAGAACTGGATGTGCACCTCTTACTTCACCCGCATCTCCTTTCTGCGTTATCTCGGCCTCAGTCACAGGCACTGGTCACAGGTAGATTGCCGGTCAGGGGCTTCCTGCCACTGCCTACATTTCTCTGTAAGTGTGAAAACAGGCAATCCCTGAAGGAAAGGGTCTGCGTGTTCCTTTGAGTTTCTGAGTGTTCTTTTGGGTTTCTTGATTAACCTCTCCTTATAAAGCACCTCTTGAACTAATTACATTAGTTTGAGATGAAACTTGGGCTGATTTTGACACGCCACTCAAGTGGTATGGCGTGATACTGTATTTAGATGTGAATTGCACTTTGGTTTTAAACTATGATTTTCATTGGTGATCTTGGTGGTCAGGGGCTTGTTTTGTAACCAGTGGGAACAAGAAGCAGGGCTCTTCCTCCCCGGGGTCACCTCCATCCTGGACCCAGCTCTCCTGCCCTCCTTGTGGACAGGGTCCATGGCTCTGCCTCCCTGGCGAGGCGTGGTGACTAGGAAACCATGGCTACCTTGAGGGTAGGTGGTTCTGCAGGGCCCACCTGGGCTGCTGTCCCCCACCTCAGCTGCTGAGAGCAAGTCTGGCATGTAGATTTGAACTTGTCAAAGGAAACAGGAGGGGAGAGGAATATGAGAGGACTGAGAGCAGAGAGAAGTCCCCAAGGTTGTTTTCTGAAAGGGCTTCCTTCTGGACCCTGCCAGCCCATTGTCATCTTTGGGTGAATGAGAACATGCCACCCGCTCCCCTCTTTGCAGCCTTGCACCCACAGCAAGATGACAGAAGCGTGGCCTGGGTCTCTGCCCTGTCCCACCCCTCAGCAGGGTGTCCTAGAGCAGGGCACGACCCAGACACCCGTCCCTTCTGTAAGAACATCAGGGGTACGTGTTCAAGTAATCATTCCCCAAATGCCTAGTGCAGCAGAGATTTTGCTGAATACAAAACCATTTGTGGAAAACACACTGGCTTCAGCCATCAAACTGTTTGTCAGAAATATTAAAAACGCAGGCAAAATTTTTCCACGAGGACACGGGCTGTCCACATTTCCAGATGAGATCTTATAATTGAGAACTGAGGGAAATGCTTGTACTTCAGTAGCTGGCAGCAATTCTCTGCCTTTGTGTTTCAAATTTCAGGAAAAAATCTCAAATGTCAAACTGTATGTCACTCTCTAAATAAAATTTTACACCAGAGAGTGGCAGAAACGTTGCTATGAATCATTGGATGCCATGCCTGACAGGAATACTGAGGACTTGAATGGACGGGCTGATAAAGACTGAGGGGGCGAGTAGGACTATTTCCTAGGCATGAGATTTAAGATTGTGTCTGGCAGTGTTGACTTTTCTTCCGTTGCTTTTGTACCACTTGCAAAAATACCACCCCGCAGTTTCTGTGTGGAAGTGACCTTCATCCTCGGTGCAAAATCCCATTGGCTGGGAAGATGGACTAGTGCTTCATTACTTGGAAGTCTTGAGGTTTAAGCTTTTTAAATATTATAATTTCCTTTAAAAAAATACTCTACAATAGCTAAAATAATAACAGTTATTCAATATACAGAGTATCCCCCAAAAATGTATATCCACTTTAAAAGCAGATAGCTCAATTTTGAAAATGAAATGTATTTTAATAAAAACTATCTTTATAATTATTCAAAGTGTATGTTTACATTTTTGGGGGACACCCTATATAAAACTGAGTTGATGAATTGAATATGCATGGTAATGACATAACAAATATTTTTACTTTTATAAATATTTCATAGCAGTGCTAATTCTTCATTACTGTGCTGGTAGACAATGTGGGTAAGATGAAGGATTTGGGATCTGGGCTCAATCCGTCCCTTTTTTGTTTCTTACTAGAGTCACACACCACTGAACAACCAGAATACATTCCTAGAAATGCATTGATAGTTGATTTTGTTGTGCAAACATTGTAGAGTGCACTTACATAAACCTAAATGGTATAGTCTACTATACACCTCGGCTAGATGGTACACCAGCATTGTATATGCAGCCTGTTGTTGACCAAAAGGGCATTATAAGGCACATGACTGTATTTGTGTAGCTTTAGGAAAAGCAAAATTTTATGAGTCTGTTTTCTCTTTTGTACATAGCGGTAAGAGTATCTACTTTGTAGGGAAGAGGATCCAAGATAACATATATGAATACACTTAACATGGTACCTAAAATATAGCAATTGCTCAATAAATCTAGTCTTTTTTGTTTTTTTAATTTTCATACACTTAACATGGTACCTAAAATATAGCAATTGCTCAATAAACCTAGTCTTTTTTGTTTTTTTAAATTTTCAGTTTTTTGTTAATCCTCACCCGAGGATATTTTTCCATTGATTTTTAGAGAGAGTGGAAGGGAGGGGGAGATACAGAGAGAGAAAAACATTGATGTGAGAGAGACACATCGATTGGTTGCCTTCTGAACCTGCATCTGGGGTACATGTCCTTGATCAGAATTGAACCTGGGACCCTTCAGTCCATGTGCCTGAAGGCCAGGCTAGTCTTCTTTCTTTAATTGCTTTGTATTTTCAGGGAATAAACTGTTGTGCATTAGTAAGTATTAAGGCAGATGGCTCTTCATGTAAGATAGGATAAAACAGATACAGACAGAAAAGGGTAAAAGCAACTGTGATAGTCACATTTGGCTGTTCATCACATACTTTCAGGTCTTCTCTTTGCAGGCACAGGGTGGGATTATATTTTGCCATATCAGGTTATGTTAGATGTGACCATGAGACTTAATTTGGCCAATGAAATATGACAAGTCACATAAGCAAAGGCTGAAAATCCAATGTGTAATTTGTAATGTCCTCATCCCCCTGTTTCAGCAATGGTGGTAGCAAAAACCTAGAGGAACGGCAATGAGAGAGGCCACTTGTTGACCAACAGTGGATGTAGATCCTGACTGAGGAGTGACCTCCGGTGCAAAGCCACAGCAAAACCCAGCTCATCCTGATTGTTATATCAACCAGCCGTTTGGTCAGGATCATTGAATCGATCCTGTTCCGCAGTTACAACAACCTTATAAAATAGTATGAGAAAGTAATTGTGGGAGATTCCACCTCTGCAATAATTTAGAAAGTTTGGGAAACTCGTATTTTTACGGTGGCTTAATTAAAGACTACAGCTATTTTGGAAAACTTCCTCTCTCACCAGTGACAATATCAAGGGTGGGACTTAGGGAAGTCCCATATCTTCATGAGCCCATACATTGCTACAGATCTGCATTATCCTACGTGGTAACCACTAATCTCATTTGGTTATTACCTTTAAATTAAGTGAAATTAAACATTTAATTTAATGGTCTTAGTCACACACACCATATTTCAAGTGACCCATAGCCACCTGTTGCTAGTACCTATCTAGAACATGTCCATCATCGCAGGAAGTTCTACTGGACATCCCTGACACAGATAGTTCTCTCAATGATGTGTGAAATTCTATGCAGCTGAAGCATCTCTTCTAACCAGAGTGTCACCCCTTAAGCCCTCCTGCATAGAAATTAATTGGCCACAACCTCCAATGTATCCTCTGTTGAATACTCTTAAAATGCAAAGGAAAAGAGGCTTTCCTTTGGCTTTCCAGAGAAAATGTACTCAATACACCCAACGCTGTAACTATTATAATAATGAGTATCATTGGTGGTGTTTGAGGTCAGGAAATTGATATTTATGGTCTTTTTACAAAGCAGTTTCCTGTGGACTTAAAGAGGCATTTTGAGCTGCAGTGAAATAAAGGTGAGGCTAGATGATTCTTATTTAACAAATGGGTCTTCGTATCAGGCAAGAGTTGTGCTCTTTTTATAAGGTTTACAAGGCCTGTGGATTGAATAATACTTTTCCCAGACAAAACTGACTAGCATAATAACTTCTCTCAGTTAACATTAAACTTGGGGGTTAAATATGGCCAGATTAGTCAGGATGTCCTCAGTGATGCTGCATAACAATCTCAAGGACTCAGTGCCTTGGACAATAAAAACCCATTTCTCATTTATGCAAATCTCTGGGGGTCCAGGTGGTCATCCCAAACAACTCTCCATTTTCCATCATCCAGGCTGCCTTCCCTGTCAGCATGAAGTCTCCTCCCTTATTCCTGCAGCAAGAAAAGAGCATGAGATCATCCCACACTATCAAAGAAGTGCTCCGGCCACATGCCATGTCTTCTCACAACCCCTGGGCTGGCATTAGTCACACAGCCCTTCCCACAGGCAGCATGAGAGTCATGGAAGTGTAATCCTTTCATGCATCTAGAAGGAGAGGATGATAGATCTAAGGGGACATTAGAAACCTTTACCACAGTGCAGGAAATATATTTTTAATCAAATACATTAAATGAGCAGGTCTCCAGAGAGCCAAACGGCTGATGTTTTCAGATAAGTAAGAGTTGAATTCCGAGCTTTTATGAACTGAGTGTTCACTTCTATACCAAGCTTTCATTTACTGCCAGATCCTTTGGGGTAGCTAGAAAAAAGTGCCGTGGCCTGTGACTTTAATCAAGTTGACTTTTCTCAGGGGGTATAAAATGAGATGGCAAGATTAGATTATTCTTTGTCTCTTTCCAACACTGTTCTGCTTTCTATAGATTTTCATGGCTGCTGTTGGCAATCCTGGAAGAAAGCCCTTGTGCATATACGGAGGACACTAAATGCTAGTGTGGAGGTGAGCTGCTTTGTTTTCTGCACTACTCCTAAGCACAAACACTTCCTTCGTGTCTCCCTTTCATTCTTTTTTATCCTCTAAGAAATTTAGAAGTAATGCTCTTGGTAATAGAGAGTATCCATTTTTTTAAATGTCATGTTTATGGAGGTATAATTTATATAAAATAAAATTTCCCCTTTTGAGGTGTTCTATTCTATCCATGTTGACAAATACTTACAGATGTATCTCCACCACGACACTGGAGATATGGAATATCTCTTCCCAAATTCCATTTACCCCACTGTAGTCCTTCTCCATCTATCACCCTAGTTTCTGGCAACACTGGTCTGATTTCTGTCCTTATAGTTCTGCTTTTTCCAGAATGTCATAGAAATTCTTGCACTCAGCAAGTTGCCCTTGAGAGTCAGCCGTGTTGTTGGATGCACCAATAGTTTTTTGTTGTACCACAGTTTGTCTCTTCATCATTGATAGACATTTGGGATGTGTCCAGTTTGGAGGCATCAAAATGTTTAAAGAGGAGAATTAAAATAATCTTTCATTTGGAGGATGGCTGGGTTAGGGAAAGGTCAGTTAGGAAAAGGACCCTAAATGGGGCAGTGAAGTCCTTTACACACAGGGAATGAGAGGCCCACCTGACCCTGGAAGAGGAGCGGGGACAAAGGTCTGGATGGAGACCTGATGCCCTCCACTTGCAGCTCTGACCCAGGTGGTCCCCAAGAGTTCATCTGCAAGGTCCTTGCACCTTTAGGAAGCTCCTCCAGGCATCTCAGTCTATAAAAGTGGTTCTAACTATGTCATCTCCCAACCTGAAGCACCAGTGTCATCTGGGAACTTGTTAGATATTAGCATCCTGAGACCCACCCCAGGCCTCCTGAAAACCCTGGGGTTTGGCCCAGGAATTTTACTTTTAACAAGCCTTTCAGAAGATTCTGGAGCATGCTGAAGTGAGAGAACCACAGTTCATATTCTAAGTTTAGGAGGTCCCCAAGAAGCTCACCCAGAGTTGCTTCAAATCTAATGTTTACCCATGCGTCTGCATGCAAATACTTTCCCCAGACAAAATTGACTATAATAATAACCTCTCCAACTCTCTCACCAGTGCCTCTCTCTGTCTAATCGGGAACCCCATGGGAGAAGAGATTATGGGCAATGTAGCTCTCTTCTAAAATTCAGAGGAGGCTCAAAGAGAGTGCAAGTGATGGTAAATTGATAATGAGTGATCTAGCAGAATATGGGAAAGTTTATAAAGTCCACAGGGTTTTTGAATAATGGATGATGGTGGTCAATAGTAGTGAGGCTCCTGCAGCTACTTCTGGCTTTCACTTAGTTATCCACTCCACTTGTTTCTTACTTCTGCCTCATGCAGTAGCACCTCATTGAACTTTTATCTAAATGTTTCTGGATTCCTGTGTAGCAGATGTAGTGCCTACTCCTGGAAATGTGCTATTTCGAGATTCTGAGGCAATTATGTTGTTATATTTCCAAACATAGGTGAGATTGCTATTTCCAGTAAACTATGGTGGTTCCTTCCCGGTGTGTGTAAATATCAGGCACGGTTGATCCGTGGTTTTTCTGCTCAATATTTTATAAGCCAAGGAGAAAGATAAATAATATTTCAGGAACTTATAAGCCAAGTGTGTAACCATTTTGAACAATTGATGGTTTTATTTAATGAGCTTCAGTACCACAGGATAAGAGTTGTTCCCAAAGGGCCTCAATCAACTAGACTATTGAACAGAAATGCAGAATGTAAATTGGGTTTTAACTGAAATCATACTGCTCTTACTTTTTATGGAACTCGTAATTTCTGGTAGAGAGCAGGCAGATAGAAAACTGTCATTATGGAAATGCCTTCCGGGGTCTGACCATCGGCATTTGGAGCGGGAATGAACACTTGGAGGCCTGATTCGTGTGCTACTCCTGGTTGTGCGGGGCCAAATACTTGCATATGCCACATGGTTCTTAATAATGCATCTTGCATGCCTTTGTGGGTTTCCATGTACTTCCTTTTGGGTTCATTATGCTCATATTTATTTATTTACAATTTTAAAGCCAGAGGGGAGGTGTGTTTTCTTTCATTTACACCCTCAAGGTAAATTTGTTCTTTCAGAATGATGGTGAGATACTTGTTTGGAAAACATGGAGAAAAAGAAGGCAAGCCATATGCTGTTTTTCTCCTGGTTATTGATCATAAACAATTATTTGAGACTGAATTTCTCCCTTCCTTTGTGTATTTCTCCCTGGGCTACTATTGACTTTGGGATTCAAAGTGAGATTGGTAATTGTATCAATACTTCCACATTGGGCATCAAATATAATCTGTATGCTGGCAATTCCGAAATTCTAAAGCTCCAGTTACAAATTTAGTCTTCCCAATGGACACCTTTATCCGAAGGTCTCAGACTCAGTACGCACTGCACCGACCTAAGTAGACTACTTTGCACTGTACAGGTGGTTAGTTGTACTTTCTTGCAAGAGTAGACATCTCACGAGGACACCATGCCTCAATCATCCTTCTCTTACAAGGCGCGGAGGGGAGTCCACACTTAGCAAAGTCTTGTTGATTGGAAAATAGTAGTGCTGACTGCACATGGTTTCTAAATGTGGAAGGAAGGGGCTGATGAGGGCAGTCAGAAAATGTAACTCTCAATGTCACCTCTAAGGGCGAATTGGAAAATAGTAGTGCTGACTGCACATGGTTTCTAAACGTGGAAGGAAGGGCTGATGACGGCAGTCAGAATCTGTAGCTCTCAATGTCACCTCTCAGGGCCAGAATCTACTTCTGGCCAATGGTGTCCTGGCCACTCCAGTGCCTAGAAGTAAAAGGCAGTGTGGCAGGTTACAAAGAGCGTGTGTTTTAGCAGCTGTGTGTTCACGTTCTGACTCTGCCAATTAGAATTTATTTAACAACTGTCTCATCTATAAAATGAAGCTAATAATACCCACCTTGAGAGAGCCTTGAAGCTGCTAAGGTATTTAAAGTGCCTACAGTGGTTCTCAACCTTCCTAATGCCGTGATCCTTTAATACAGTTCCTCATGTTGTGGTGACCCCCAATTTCATTGTTACAAATTGAACATAATTAAAGCATAGTGATTAATCACAAAAACAATATGTAATTATATATGTGTTTTCCGATGGTCCCCTGTGAAAGGGTCATCCGACCCCCAAAGGGGTCGCGACCCACAGGTTGAGAACCGCTGGCCTAAGTGATACCTTAGTAGATGCTGACCAAGCGGTGGATGTGCTGTTGCTACTTCAAATGTGTGTTCTCCCCCCAAAACTCCTAAAGGCTAGGGATGGCTGTGATCCCATTTTGTAAATGAGGAAAACGGGGCCCGGAGGCCCTCAGTAAGTGGGGAGCTGGAACTAGGAACTAGACTTCTTTCTGACCTGGCTGGCTCCCTGATGTGGTTTCTTGGGGATCCTGAATCTGGGCATAACAGTGGTGACCCCCAATTTCATTGTTACAAATTGAACATAATTAAAGCATAGTGATTAATCACAAAACAATATGTAACTATATATGTGTTTTCCGATGGTCTTAGGCGACCCCTGTGAAAGGGTCCTCCGACCCCCAAAGGGGTTGAGACCCACAGGTTGAGAATCACTGGCCTAAGTGATACCTTAGTAAATGATGACCAAGCGGTGGATGTGCTGTTGCTACTTCAAATGTGTCTTCTCCCCCAAACACTCCTAGAGGCTAGGGATGGCTGTGATCCTATTTTGTAAATGAAGAAAACGGGGCCCGGAGGCCCTCAGTAAGTGGGGAGCTGGAACTAGGAACTAGACTTCTTTCTGACCCAAATTCTTTGCTCATTCTCCCACTTTAAACTGTCAGCCTGATATAAAACATCCCGGTTCTATACCCAAGGAAGAAGCAATGGCTGTCCTGCTCTCCTCTGCGTCTTTAAAGAACTCCACATACTGCCTTTCCCATACTTATGCAGTACCTGTGGTTATGCATAGGCCGGAATCCCTGAAGGAATGTGAATTCTTTAAAGCAGGGCCATATTGGTTTATCTGGGTGGGGGAGGGGGCGAGGCAGGGTGTCTGGCACAGAGTAGCCACTCAATACAGGTTTGTTGAACGCCTGAAAGGATGAGTCAGAGTGCTGCAGAGTCTAAAGGCTCCCTTAATTAAAGGAAAAGGGAACTCAAAGCATTGTTGGGCATATTATTCCAAAGCCAGCCTCTGAGCTAACAAGACAGGAAGCATCTATCTGCAAGTAATGTGCACAGCCCACCCTGCTGAGAATGTTAATTATGTTTTTAAAGGGAGACGGGGAGCCCTGGTTGTTTGGCTCAGTGTGGAGGGAGATCGCCCAGGGAGGAAATGCTAAAGAGCCTCTCCAGTCAGTCGGGGCTGCCAGCTTTCTGTGTGGCTCTGGGAAGGGAAGGGGTTCCTGAGAGGTAGCTGCGATGTTCATTCAGCTGGAAGAGAGCATTCCTCCCTGTTGTTCCGATGATGGCTCACTTCACAGGTAGCGCCTTGCCCATATCTTTTTCAGTGCCTCTCCCTGAGCCTTCTCCAAATCCTCTCCCCACTGGATGTCCTTCACCTTCATATCCTCTGGAACTGACTCCGTCCATGGCCCCTCTCCACTCTCACACTCAAATCGATCCAACGCATATTCAAGGCCAATTTTCAGATGCCACTGTCAACATTGTAATGTGCATAGTCTTTGACTCAGGAATTCCAATTTTAGGAATGTTTCCTCCTATAGTGATTTTCCCACAAGGAAGTAAAAATAAAATAAAATAAAATAATACATGCATAGGCTTATGTGTCATCATAAAAATTAGAAATACCTGCAAGGTTCATCAGTAAAAGATTGTCTAAATAAATCTTGCTATAGACATTTTATGTAAACTGTTAAAATGAATATAGTGCTGTTGTGTTGAAAAAGAAAGTTCTGGAATAATGCATATTGTCAGACCCATTTTTATGTACAAAAAAAGCCAGAAGCATATGCAGCATTCATTTATTCAATAAATATTTATTGAGTGTATACTATGTGCCAGGCAGTAAACAGAAAAAAAAATCTGCCTTCCTGGAGCTTACATTTCCATCCAGGAAAATGAACAATAAACATAATCAATAGGAGAGCTACCTGGTACAGTGAAAGGTAAGCGCTAGGAAAGCTAGGGTGAGACAGCTGACCTTGAGGCGCTCACCCTCGTAAGTTCAGTGCATTCACATCTTTTACTTTATGCTACTTGAGATGGAAACTTGGAGTGGACAGAGATAACCTCTGAGACTGAGTGTGGCAGGTCCTGGAGGCTAGGGAGGGCTTTCACTTTCCATTTTATTTACTTCTATATTACCGAAATGAGGATGTATTATTTTCGTTATTTTTAAGGAGAAGTTAAAGGGTTTCCCCCTCTCTCCTGTATCTTCAACTTCTCTCACTCAATGAGATCTTTCCCTTTCACTTTCAAGGACAGCCTTTTCTCTTATAAAAATAAAATAAATCAACATCCTCCTTTATCCTTCAGTCCCCTCTGGTTATAGACCTATCCTTCTCCTTTCTTTTCCTTTGTACCACAGTTTTGGAGAGTCCTGGGCATTCAGGGTCTTAGCTTTTTACCTCTACCCAGGCCCATCTGGCCTTTAGGCTTCTGTGCTGCTGACCCTGCTCTCTCACTTCATCACTGAACTCTTCACAGCGTCTCCTCCTGCCTCTGTGGCTAGTCATCCTTAGAGACCCTGGTGTCCCTTCCCTTCCCTGGGGTTCTCCATGTTTGTGTCCAATGTTCACGACTTTTCCCCCTCCAGCTCCCACTTTCTCTCTGCGTGATCTCATCAACCATCACACTTCACTGGCTGTCGAGTAACACTCCCTCCACGTTTTGTGTGGAGTAGGGTTCGGTACCTGAAAGAGGAGCCGCACAGCAAATGAAAGAAAAAGACACGAGATAATTTTGCAATATTGGGGGACCAGGCGGGCAAGTCCCGAAGGACTTCCACCCATGCTCAGGCTGCTCCAATCTTTTATTGATCTGGAGTAGCCCTTAGGGTAAGGAAGTTTCAATGACACACAGATCAGCAATTTCCAGGAGTAGACAAAAGTATCTGATTAACTCATCAATAGATTTCCAAGTGTAGGCAGAGTAACTGATTAGCTTATCAATAGATTTCCGAGTATAGGCAGAGTAACTGATTAACAATAATCAACAAGGATCTACATAAGTATCTAAGGAATTAAGGGAACTAAGGTGGGGATGCTTCAACTATTATTACCTAAATTAACTGAGTGGTTCCTAGATTAACTGGGTGGTGCACAGCCCTGACCTTTGCTAGGACTTTCAATGGCTACTAGCTTTTGGGGGGGTCTCTGTCTAAACTCAGCTAGTGAAGACAATGAATGGACTCCGGCAACTGGCCTGTTTTCTAATGTTTATATGAAACATCCAGAATAGGCAAACCCAAAGAAACAGGAAGCGGACTAGCAGTGGTCATAGGCTGTGAAGAAACAGAAATGACTGCGTAATTGGTGCCGGGTTGCCATTTGGGGTGATGAGAAATTCTGGAACTAGATAGTGGTGATGGCTGCACAACATTGCGAATGCACCGATACCGCTGCATTGCACACTCAGGAATGGTTACACCGGTAAATTTTTTGTTATGTGTATTTCACCACAATAAAAAGGAAAGAAAAAGAACATACAATCAGTGGAGACTGAGTTCAAGACATTGGAAATACCAGAAAAAGATGTTAAAGTAGCTTTTATAGCTGTGTCCAATGTCTAATAAAAATTGGCTAGTGATGAATGAAACGGTGATATTAAAGCCCAATGGCCAGTCAGAAAACTAGCCCTCAAGGCAATTCGGTATCAAAGAGGGTCAAGGTAATGAGAAA
Organism: Myotis brandtii; assembly: GCF_000412655.1. Taxonomy (NCBI): domain Eukaryota; kingdom Metazoa; phylum Chordata; class Mammalia; order Chiroptera; family Vespertilionidae; genus Myotis; species Myotis brandtii. The sequence goes on along the minus strand of NW_005364521.1, from coordinate 719,364 downwards.
TTAAATAATCCTTAGCATGAGGCTAAGAGAGATAGGATATTAGAGATCGCTCTGTGGGAGCAATAGAGGTGAGGCTTCTGTGCGCTGCTGCCATTCACAGAAAGCTTCGCCGCTGACCTTGAGGCTGTTTCACCCTCGTAAATTCAGTGCATTCACGTCTTTTACTTTATACTCCTTGAGATGGAAAATTAGACTAGGGTAACGTCAAAGAAGGTCTTCAGCATCCCATCTGGGCTTTCAGGGTTGAGCCTTCAAAAGCTAATGTGGTTTCCTGAGATGATCTTCTTTGTCATAAATCTTGCCTTAGATTTCCAAGCAGGCACCATGACACTGATGTGCTTGGCTTAAAGGAAAACCGGCCCGGCTGGTGTGGCTCAGTGGTTGAATATCAATCTATGATGTGCCTGGGTTATGGGCTCGATCCCCAGTGGCGTCTGGTCATAACAATTTGTCACGGCTCAATCACTAAGTGTTACTTAGTTTGCATTAATCCTCAGTAGGTTTGCACAAATGCTAATTTTGCTCTTTATTTTTCAGATCACAAGTCATATGTTACATTCCAACTGGTGGCAGGAAATATTGAACAATAAAATATAGAGCTGAAGTTATAAAAGCAAGAATAATACTTTTAAAATATGTTCTATTGAATTCTGCAGTAGACTGAAATTAATTACTCCCAGGCATGAAATCTCTAAATGAGCAGAAAGGTTGTTAACTTTCTCTTCAAGACAAAAAAAGAAAAGAAAAAAGAAAAATATGACTCCATCATGCATTGCTCCCCACAAATTAGTAATTTGTTGATTGATTTCTTTTGTTAAAAAAGCTGCAAGACATCTCAATTGAAAATCCAACCTTTAAATATTATTTATCTCATATAGAATGATGCCTAAAGTTAAAAAATAACTAGACTTGGTTATGGATCTTGTTATTTGGCTCATAAATATCAGAATTAAGACAAAGACTACATAGCTAGGTATATTTTCTAGAGGGTTAGGTTAGAGTTCGTGATCTACATTAATTCACAGTTGGCCATTAACGTAAGACTGCTGTGCTCAAGTAGTGACCTATAATTACTGCTTTTACACTTAAAAAAGGAAGTAATAAAAAGAAATTATTTTAAGGAGATATGTCTTACAACCAGAATTTGAAGTTGGAAAAGTGGCAAACACATTTATACTCCCCCAAACCCTATTTTGTGACTCGTTCCCCACGCTTCCTACCAGGAGTCACACAGTGTCCTGATAGTTTGTCTATAGCACAATATGGATTCTATAAGAGAAATCCCTTAGTTGCTTAATAATGCCACTAATATCTTTATTTTCTTAATATTAACAGATTGCCACCATTTCTCACTGCAGGCATGGTAAATGGTATTATTCATAACTACTTGTGTGTGCTCCGTGTTTTACTCTCTTCCCAATAGCCTTAGTATATTTCCCTGCGTCGGTGACATCCAGGTTGGCCATCTGACCTTATTTGGTCAAAGGAATCTATCTGAGCAGAAGCATTAAGTGGTTTGACTTTGGTCTCTATCAGCCTGTTCCGGAACCCAGCTTTTCCTTCAGTCTAGGGCAGTGATGGCGAACCTTTTGAGCTCGGCGTGTCAGCATTTTGAAAAACCCTAACTTAACTCTGGTGCCGTGTCATGTATAGTAATGTTTTGATATTTGCAACCATGGTAAAACAAAGACTTATATTTTTGATATTTATTTTATATATTTAAATGCCATTTAACAAAGAAAAATCAACCAAAAAAAAATGAGTTCGCGTGTCATAGGTTTGCCATCACTGGTCTAGGGTCTAGTATGAGCAGATATGTGGAGCTGAGTCCAGCAGAGCCATAACTGGCTGTAACGTGAGCAAGAAGTACATTTCATTGTTGTAAATCACTGAGTGAGGCATTGAGGTGTTTGTTACTTGGCAAAAGTTGACTAGTACACCAAAAAATACCAACACAATAAAATGTCTTCCCCTTGTCACGTTCTCTCCTTAGTAGACACATTGTTCATCAAAAACAGTATATGAGGGACAGACTTTCCCAGAAAATGTAAGTTCCTGGACAGCAGGGCCGGGAAGCATGCTTTTCATTTTAGTATCCCCAGTACCTAAAACGGTTAAGACGCAACAAATGTTTGAGGAATGGTTATCTGGAGTTGCACCTTCGATCTCTGTGCCCCCAAAAGTATCTTTTTAATTTCTAACTCTTCTAACCTATCACCCTGAGGTCTCTTGAATTATAGTCTCTAAAATCTCAAATTAACTTTTACAAAGAGGTATGGGAAAGAAAGTGCTATAGGAAACTAATAATAATACTATTAAAATAATAGGAACGTATATAGACTTAATCTTTACTATGTGCTAAATGCTGGGCTAAGGAATTTCATCCATTTTCTCATTTAAATCCCACAAACAAACCAAGAAGTAAATTCAAGTATTTCTTTTCTTTTCTTTTTATTTTTGAACAGAGGTGAAAGGACATTTCAAAGTCTGTAGCTGGTAAGCAGTTAAATATAGGATTTTGATCCCAGACACTCTAGTTACAGAATTGAATTCTTACCTCATTACATCCTACTTACAGATAGTGGGTCAAACATACATTGAACCTAAAGTTTTTGCTCTGAAAAACTGAGGACACTTTTTTAGAGAACGAGGCAGCTGTGCTCTCTCATCAGCCGGCACACCCGCAGCAGCTAGGGATGGCTGTGTGGCCCCTAAAAGGGTCTGGCCAGGGCCCCACCAGTGATTGGATGTTTTGTATTGGCCTCAGAACAGCTTTTTACAAATTGACCCAGGAACCAGTTTCACTCATGTCAGACTTCCCTAGGTTGGCAGTGTCTTAGGTCAGTGAGACCACATCAGAAATGCGTTATTTTCTCCTTCTCTTGGGTTCACCCTGACTACCAGGTGATCTTTGAGGAAAGCTTTTATCCTTGATTTTTTTTTTTAAATTCTGCAAAGTGCACAAGGATTAATGAGACAATTGCCTGAAAACTGCTTTGAGTTGTGGGGAGCCAAGAGACGATTTAAGGGCAAGAAATTATTCCACTACATAAGTCAGCACTGAGTTTTAAATAGGAACCCGCTTTAAAGAGTATCACTAAGGTCCAGGTGAAAATCAACAGGAGCCACACAGTTCAGTGAGGGTTACCTTTTTCCCACTGACACTGGGATGTGAGACGCTGGCAACAGAGGAGGAGAGAGCCAAAATCTGGGCCAGGAACGACCTCAGAGGCCCTCAAGTCTAAATCATTTACTTTTTAGAAAAAAAAGAAAAGAAAAAAAAACAAAACATGTCCTAAGTGCAAAACCAGCTGGATTAAGTGTCTTGCCCAAGGCCGCTCAGCTATTTAGGATTAATGAAGCAGAGCAGCATTAATGTAGGGAGGATACCAATGACTTGTGTCCTCAGATCTGATCACCAAGGAGAAGGATGCAGGGAGGGCTGGGTGGCTGGGTGGCTGGGTGGCTGGGTGGCTGGGGGTAACATCATGAAAAGGCAGAACTTGAGCCAAGTGGGAAAGACCAGCAGGATTTGGGTCAGTGAAGGAGGGAGGGAGACGTATTCCATGCCATTAAAACTATGCGATCTTGAGTTTAGAGGTTGGGATGTGCATGGCAAGGAAAATTGCAGCACCTACTACTATAATTTGATGTAGAAGATACAGCACCTTTCATTTCCTGATGTTTTCTCAGCCGCTTACTCCAATCCTCTCTTCCTTCGTTCTGTAAACACAAATGGTACCTTGTGTGTGTGTGAGAGGCATTGGGCTGAGTCCTAGCTTCTTAAAAAAGCAGTGCAAAGAAAAATCAATAAATTATTCCTGACACCCAGGAGATCAGAAATTATCTATCTACCCATCAACATATACTCTCTCGTTACCGCGTAGAACGTGAGAACGGAAGAGGTGGACCGATCATGCCAGGGTTGTTCAGGGAAGGCAGAGGTTGGTTCTGGCAGGAGAGAGAATAGAAGCAGCCAGAACCAAGATTTGCATTGGGTTTACTACATGCGAGGCTGTACCTTGGGGCTTTACGTGCATTAATTTATTTAATCCTCACCAATCCCATAGGGCAGTTTCCATGTCAACAGGAATCTGTCTTTCCACATCTCTTGGCTCTTTTCCTCTGCGTTGGCTGGATTCCTGTGGAATTTCCAGAGTGATGGCAGAGTGCAGTGTTGTGTGGGCCTAATGGGAGCCTGAGGCAGAAAGAAAAATCAAGGCAATACGGATACCATTTTCATTTAACATTTTGATATTTTTTAATTTGAAAAAATAAAGAATTAAAATATTATTTATCTTGATTACTGAGATTGAAAAAATATGTATACATTATGAAAGTATTCCCCCTATCTAGTTAATTAACACATTTATCACTTCACATATTGTTTTTTGGTGAGAACGTTTAAGTTCTACTCTCTTAGCACATTTTGATGATAGGATACAGTGCTATCAACTACAGTCATGTTTTACATTGAACCTCAGACCTTGTCATCTTATAGCTGAAAGATTATGCCCTTTACCACCTCCCCCCTATGTTCCCCACTCTGCAGCCCCTGGAGACCACTTTTATATTCTATTTCCATGAGTTTGACTTTATTTTTAATTCCACATATAAGTGATTATATGGTATTTGTCTTTTTCTGTCTCATCTCATTTAACATAATGCCATCAAGATCCATCCATGTTGATGCAAATGGCAGGACTTCCTTCTTTCTCATGGCTGAACACTATTCTACCTCTTGCACCCCATGCTGGTCAGTCACTGGCGGAGGCCCGGTGGTGCAGGGAGGCGGCTCTGTTTGGCTCAGGACACTTTTTAGAAAATGAGGCAGCTGTGATCTGTCATCAGCCAACCTACACACAGCAGCTAGGGATGACTGTATGGCCCAGGGGTGGGCAAACTTTTTGACTCGAGGGCCACAATGGGTTCTTAAATTGGACCGTTTTTCTATCCCTTGGCAGGCCTGTGCCTTTCTACATAGCCCAGTCCCACCGTCTCCTTAGTCCTGTTTTTATTAGCAGTAAAGATGCCTTAACTAGTGATGCATCTATAAGGAACTCACATCCCATCTCTGGGCCTTAGCTTTCTCTCTGTGCCCTGAGAGAGTTGTGTGGCCCTGCTATTAGTGGTCTAGTTACAGGGGTGGGCAAACTTTTTGACTCGAGGGCCACAATGGGTTCTTAAACTGGGCCGGAGGGCCGGAACAAAAGCATGGATGGAGTGTTTGTGTGAACTAATATAAATTCAAAGTAAACATCATTACATAAAAGGGTACGGTCTTTTTTTTTTTATTAGTTTTATTCATTTCAAACAGGCCGGATCCGGCCCGCGGGCCGTAGTTTGCCCACGGCTGGTATGGCCACTAGTGGTCTGGCCAGGACCCACCAGTGTGCAATGCAAGGGGTGCAATGAAAGATGCAATTACTAGAAAGGGAAACTGATGCTGCTCAGGCATCCAACAGATTTCCCCTCAGCTCCTTAGCCGAGGAAGTGGAATTGATTGTCCCCTAATGACTCTGTTTCAGTGAAGAAAGGACAGAGCACACACCCCTTCCTGTATTCCCATCTGAGACACAGAAACAGGAGCAGCTGCCAGCTGCCTGCCAGCTGCCTGGCTTCTAAGTGAAAAAAGCTTTCGGCCCAGAGTCCACTGGCAGTGCCACTCACCTGAGCTCCGTTCCCTGCTTTCACACAACCCCCCGCAGCACAGGACCACAGTGAATCATGCTGGCAGGCCCTGCGCAGGCCCGGGGCGGCTGGGCCAGAGAGCATTACAGGGAGCAAAATGGACGTCTTCCTTGAAAATTCCATTAGGGGTGGTGTCCTGGCATGTGGAGGAGTCCTGGGGAGGCTGGTGGGTGAACTGCAGTCAGGAAAGAAGAGAAGCAGCTGTCCTCTGTCAGGGAGGGAGCCATCACCCTTTCATTAGCAGTAATTGAATGCCTACAGAGGCAGTAATTACAAATCCCGGCCAGGCCACACAGGCTCATCCATCTTTGTTTATCATCGCAGTAAGGGTATTGATCATTACCAGGACCCTCCTGGTTCTAGGATGGGGACAGAGAAATTGGTCTAATGAGGCCTGGCATGTATTGTGTAGCACGTGCCCGCAGGGAAAAGGCAGATCAGAAGTGCTGGGAAACGGCGAGCACTTGATTGCCCGAGCGTCCAGGCTGCAAACACTCTTGGGTGTTTCCTTCGTAGGCTTATGCTCAGAGTCTCCATCCCTCCGGCATCCTTGCTTTGGCTGGAGCCAACACAACCACACAGATGCAAAGCGGAGTCAGTAGCTTCCCTCCTAAATCACCTTTCTGCAGGTACCATTGAAAGAAAGGAAGAAAGAAAGAAAGAAAGAAAGAAAGAAAGAAAGGAAGGAAGGAAGGAAGGAAGGAAGGAAGGAAGGAAGGAAGGAAGGAAGGAAGGAAGGAAGGAAGGAAGGAAGGAAGGAAGGAAGGAAGGAAGGAAGGAAGGAAGGAAGGAAGGAAGGAAGGAAGGAAGGAAGGAAGGAAGGAAGGAAGGAAGGAAGGAAGGAAGGAAGGAAGGAAGGAAGGAAGGAAGGAAGGAAGGAAGGAAGGAGAGGAAGGAAGAAGAGGAAGGGAGGAAGGAAGGGAGGAAGGAAGGAAGAAGGAAGGAAGAAGGAAGGACGGAGGGGGGTAGAGGGAAGAAGAGAGGGGAGAGGAAAAAGAAAGAAAGGGCGGGAAGAAGGGAGGAAGGAAGTGGAATCAACTCATTACTCTGAAAGCTGGTAAATAAAAGGAAAGAGCCAAGCATTTCATTTGCTTTGGCTGTATGAGCGCTGAAGAGTTGGTAAGGAGAAGTTTCTTTTCATAGAAGCAGACAACTAATCAATAAAAAAAAAAGTAGAATTAGAACAATAGTTGAAACACCAGCATGCACCAGCATTGCCTGGAGGGCTTCTTTAAACCCAGATGCTGGGCTCCACCTGGAGTTTCTGATTGAGGCCTGGGTGGGGCTGGAGAGCCTGCATTTCTAACCAGTTCCCAAGTGATGCTGCCACTGCTGGTCCTGAGACCACACATGGAGAACCACAGGATTAGAGCATCCCTGCTTTGCAAACCATAATGAAACCACAGACATCAACAGTGAACATCAGAGACTGTTAATGTCATACAACATGCAGCAACTGAATAGTATATGCTGCCTGGTGGGAGTAAACAAAACCACCTGTAAGAAATATCAAGCTATTGATCCCCAATCAGTCAAGCTAGATCTAGCTACCAGTTTACAGAGGATACAGGGGGCAGAGAAGCAAATTAAAGTCACCACAGGGGAGCAAAAAGCACAATCTAGACCGTGGGAAACTTCAAGGCGAGCCAGTTATTGCCTGGGAGAAGAGAGGAGGGGAGCATGTGGATTCCAGGAGACAAGAGACACAGGATCCCAGGGAATGGACCAGTTCAGAAGCTGATCTGACCCAGAGAACTCTGAAAAGAAAACTGAGAGACAGTAAGGGAAATCTGAAAGCTGACCAGATATCTGATGACATTGGGGAGTTATTACCACCCTTGTTCTTCACAGGCCTGGGGTCCTTCTCCGCCTTTCACTCTAGGCTTTAATACCATCCTTTCAAAGAGGTTTACATTGGCCATCTTACCTGATAGCTCCTCCTTCTCTATCTTAGCATCATGGTTGTTTACTGCATATAACTGACTGCTCATCATCATTGTGTTATTTTTTAATCTATTTTTTCATGTTTTGAGTTTATCTCTTCTTCTAGACCCATGGTCGGCAAACTGTGGCTCGCGAGCCACATGCGGCTCTTTGGCCTCTGGAGTGTGGCTCTTCCTAAGCCTTAGGAGTACCCTAATTAAGTTAATAACAATGTACCTACCTATATAGTTTAAGTTTAAAAAATTTGGCTCTCAAAAGAAATTTCAATCGTTGTACTGTTGATATTTGGCTCTGTTGACTAATGAGTTTGCCCACCACTGTTCTAGACCATAAATTCCACGAGGTCCACATCTCTTGGTACTGTCATCTTCCTAGTACACATAGCTCAGAACAGAGTCAATCCACAGTATTTACTTCCTGAATGGAGGACTAAATCTTAGGATATCCTAATGGTTTCAAGTTATTTTCTCCTACCTGCTTTTAATTGTTCTTTTTATGACCTTATCAGAGTCCTGTAAGGACTAATGGTATCACTAAAAGGTGACACGATTTTGCCATTTTAAGAAGTGAAGTCAAACATGTCCAGTGATTTGTCCAGGATCATAAATTGTGCGGAACAGCATAGGGCGAAAGATGGTCTTTCTGACTCCAAACCTGGTGATCTTTCTGTTTCAAGTTTTTGTTCAGAAGTGTCTGAACATCTAGAAATAGTCATTGTAACAGTTAAACTAATGCTCAATGGTCTTGGTGGGAGGGAGGGGCTTCTGTTTCATATGTTTTTTATCTCTCTTCATAGAGGCAGGTTAGTAAGGCCCTGAGATGCTGCACATTTGGTGAGTGAAATAGTATTGTATTTGGCAACCTAGTATCCTTGAAAAGTGCTGGTTTTCCTTCCAGCTTAACGACTGTTATTTCAGTTTTTTTTAGTGTTCTGGAGTAGAGTCAGCAATAGATTTCCATCAGCATGCTAGCATGTCTAGGATCTCCCATATCTATCTATCTATCTATCTATCTATCTATCTATCTATCTATCATGTATCTATCTATCATCTATCTCTTTCTTCATTTATCTTTCTCTCTGAATCTCCATACCTTTCGCTCTGTGTGACTCAATCTGAACCTCTATTATCTCTTTCTTCCTCTCTTTATTTCTATCTTTATCTCTATTTCTATCTCTACCTCTATCTATCTCTCTACTCTTAATCTTATGCCCCTTTCCTGCTTCAGCCACGTTGTTTTCATAGCAAAACTTATTAAAAGAAATGTCCACAAGTGTTGCTTCCCATTTGTCACTTCCTATTCTTTCCTCCATCCACTCTCATTTGGTTTCTCTTCCTGCCATTCTGTTCAAACTGTCTTTGAGTAACTGACAATTTCCATATTTCCAGATCCAATAGTCTGGTCTTATGTTACTTGACCTCAGAAGCATTGGACACTGAACGATTTCTTCCTCATTGAATTATTATTCTCTTGCAGTATTAGTCAAGATTGATTAACTGCCAGAAGAAATAATCACAAAACCTCAGGATTATTTAACACAATAACATTTTATTTTTTGCTCATTACATTATCCATGGCTACAATAAAGGGGAAAAGAACAGGGAGGATATGTGGGAGGTTTTTCTGGGCCAGACTTGGAATAGCCTATGTCACTTTCACCCAGATCCTATGTGCCACTCTCTTGGTCCTTCCTGGATGCAGAGGTGCTAAAATGAGGTCTGTAGCTGAGCACCTGCTCCCCAGAAATAGCTCTCCATTATGGAAAGCAAGTATGAGTCTATGGAGGGCAACCAACTGTCTTGGCCATGAGGAGAGAGCCAGGCAGGTGCCTGGTCCTGTATGTCCTCAAGTCTGAAAAGCAGAGCTTAGCATAGTCTCTTCTCCAATCCCATCTCTGCTTTGACAATGGACGTCAGTTTCCCAGGTGACCTTGCTTCTCCCCTAGTGGCAATCTTAGGTCCTTGTGAAGATACCCCTCAGGTACAATTTCATGGGGCTCTCAGGTCGCTTTTGCACCTTGATCTTCTCTAGAATAGGGACCATTTAATCCTAGATGCCCTTTCGCAAGCTCCCAGTGGAAGCTTAATTGTCCTCACACAGAGGATTTCTCAGTGTGAGATAGGTATTTAATAGTGTCATATTTAATGTGTTCCCTATGCTCTGGTGTATACTCTAGGATTATCCGGATCACAGCAGGAACTTCATTACCTAGCATTGGACCACAATTCTGCAGTTCTTTCTATGTCACATTTAGAAAGAAAACTCCATATATTACAAGCACAACACATGTAGACAATTACTGGCTTTATTCCATGTGGATTCTTAAGGCTTTATTTGAATGAGCCCATAAACACCACAAGCGCTCTCCCATATTTCTCTTTTACCTGGAGGAAGATTTGTTATATGGTGGGTCTCTTGATAGTGTCCCCATTTCATCACAGGGGCTGGCTCAGAGTCACACACATTCTGGGATTTGCATGTGGAAGTGAGCACTGGACACTCAGGCCAGGCAAGCCCTTTGCATACATCCCCCTCCCTGCCCCGCCAGATGGGGATGAAGGATGGAGAGTATTATATACTGCTTCTCTGGGACCCCACTCAGCTCTTGGAGTAAATCTCCTTCAGGGCTGTCCAAGTCTCCTCTCCTGCGAGCGTACTTTCCTCTAAAAGATATAATTGGCAGGGAACAACATCATCATAAGATCTGTGTCTGTTCGTGATGACTGAAATCCTTAGAGCATTCCACTGCCTCTCAGAATTCTTGAACCAGTGTTACCCAAATCATTGACGGCCATTGCGCTGTAGTACCTGAGAAAATGCAAGGTGCAAGGTGCAGGGTGCCGGGGCTGGAGTATAGCAAGGCCCATCTCTGGCCATGTTCTCCTTGGTCCAAAATAATTCATTTAAATAAATACTCTCTTAACACTTAATATTCTATACCCAGTACTAGGTAATGAGGGATATAAACAAAAATAAAATAACACAGTGGATGCTAGGATTCCCCTTCAAAATGGAAGGACTTAACTCCTAGGTGTTGTGAGGGTCCTTGGCTGGCAGCCTTCAACTGTCCACCCTTTTCAGGAACTGGCTCAGCTGGAGAGAGCTGCCTCGCCCAAGGTCACATCCCCTTCCCCTGGCGGCCCAGATATAATGGCTGGTCTGAAGGTCTAACCCTAAAGGTCCATCCTGGCTTCAGAGTTCCCTGGAGGGTTGGCTGAGGCCTTGGTTGAGATGGTGGATGGACTTTGCATTGTAGCCCGTTTGTCCCCTTTGCCCAGTTCAGCTTTCTGCCTGCCCCTTCCTCGGTGTTCCCAGGATTACTCCTCACCAGTCTTCCTGCGTGCTGACGTGTATCTCAGGGTCTGCTTCCTGGGGGAACCAACCTGAAGCCATAGGATATCTGGGGACCTTTGATTGAGGTGCTCACAATCTAGCTAGAGATATGTAAGTAACTAACGGCAATCCCTCTAGGAGAGCCAGCACTGTGAGACAACGAGGGAGAAGCAACATAGAACTTCTCCCCAAGCCTTCCTTCCCATCAGACAGGGAAGAGTGAGCCCTGCCCTAGATGTGGGATACTTGCCACTTTGAGGAGCCAGGCTGTGAGAAGATGTTCAAGAGCCATTTGTCATTTTCCCCTTTCTCTTTCACAACTTCTTCCTCGTCACACTTGTGTAATTCTCATTGCCGTTGGTGGGTGGACTGGCAAGACTCCCGGGCAGACATTGCGTATTCCGCCAAAAGGCTGACTCCCGAGTAATGGGCTTTGGGATCAATAACCCAGTTGTTCCCAGACGTGCTGAAGGAGGTTTTGCATTCATCATGTAAAGAACAAAGGACTCCTAGAGAAAAGAGAGTCCATCTAAAGAGACGTAGATGACATCATTAAACCTTTCATTAACCTGAGGGCTTTGACTTAAAAAAAATCAATGGAGCTTTCTCACTTGTAGGAAAGAATACATTTAATATTTTATGTACAAATGGTTTATCAATTTTTTTTCTATTTTAGCATACAGTTTCTTTGGTGGGCTATGTTGGGCTCTTTTTCTTCTCAAAGTTTAAAATTGGAAACTTTTTTGACTAGAAAAATAACTGTTTTGGACAAAAGATGTAAAAAGACCTTAAGACTTAAAAAAGAAACTTCACAGGAAAATACCTAATGTTCTGATTAAAAGCCTTGTGTGTATGTGAGTGTGTGTGTGTGTGTGTGTGTGTGTGTGTGTGTGTGTGTGTGTATGTGTGTGTAAGGTAAGGAGGCATGAAATCATTTGTACATGGATATAATTGGTTCAAATTGGTTCCTTTGGGAGACTGAATTTTTCTGTTGAATAGTTTGCAGTATTCCCCCTTACCCATGGGGGACACATTCTAAGATTCTCAGTGGATGCCTGAAACTGTAGATAGTACCAAACACTCCATATACTATGTTTTCTCCTATACATGCATTCCTATGACAAAGTATAATTTATAAATTAAGCAATTTCACAGGTAGAAGATTGGTTCTTACTGTAGATTTTAGCAACCTCAGCATAGGATTTTTTTTCCTTTCCTTATTAAGTCGAGAACTTTCACCCTTTCACTTAAACATTTTGCGGCTTCTCTTTGGTGTATCCGAATTGCCAGCATCGCACTCTGATGCTTTGGGGCCCTTATTAAGGAAAGTAAGAGTTACTTGAACACAAGCACTGCAATGCCTCGGCAGGCAATCTGACATCCCAGATGGCTAAGTGACTAACCGGTGGGGAGGGTCTACAGCTTTGAGACTCTGGATGAAGCGATGATTCATGTCCCTGGTGTGACGGTTTGAGATATTATGGTGCTACTTAGAATAGTGTGCAATTTAAAACTTCTGAACTGTTTATTTCTGGAATTTTCCACCTAATGTTTTTGAACTGTGGTTGAGTACAGGTAACTAAAACTGCAGACAGCTGAACCAGAGATAAGGCGGGACTATTGTATTTCAATAGAGGCCACTGGGCGATAAAGTACCACACTAGGTACGTTGAAAAGTCACAAAAGACATACTTATTTGTGTTTCTAATGTAATTGATTAAATTTTTATCTAATGCTCAATTAGCTGTGGCTATACTGTCCTGTTCAGTGTTCATGGGCAGAGACAAATCTATTGGTACATACCAGTTACTAGTAAACAGCACTAAATAAACGTGCCAGCACCAGGAATGCCTTAAAATTCTCCTTCCATCTCCTTTCACTAAGGGTCTGATAGCTATCTTTAGGGCCTACAAATCTATCTATCTATCTATCTATCTATCTATCTATCTATATGTTCTTTTCCTTTTGTTCCTTCATTCAGCCTCACTTTATGATCCCAGCCATTAGTGTGCATAAAATAACTCTGGTTAGAATCAAGAAAGTTAGGTTTAGATTTAGGAACTGTAAACTATTCTGGCTTTATTTGGCAGAAATTCGGGGAATAAGATACAATCTCACTGGGAGGCCTGGAGGATCAGATTCAAGGTGAGGCCTGGAGGTGGTAACCACTCAAGGTGTCACGCACAACCAGGTAGTAAGCAGAGGCCTAAGGAGAACACAAAAGGGACAACAGGCTTTCCTGGTCTTCAGGCCAAGCGAAGCCTTCAGGAGGGATTGCTATATATGACGCTGAGGCCTGAAGAATGAGTAAAATGAGTCATGTGAAGGGGAGGAAAGGACACCAATTGAGTGGGAAAGGTCTTATCATCTTTAATAGGAAAGAGAAAGGATGAAATTTAGCTGTAGACAGTTTAGCTTGTGTGTTAAGGATTGATTTTTGTTTCAGAACATATGAAAGCAGAAAAACGAGGAATCCAATTGAGTGTCCTTGCCACCAATTCTGTGTGACCAAACCGCAGAAGTGGGAGCTGGGTGTTGGCCTGGGAATGGGATGGCCCAGCAGCATGGTACTCACTCTCACAGGCAGAGGCAAGTGTTAACCCTCCTAACCGGGAGCAGGGATTTTATAACATCCTGGAGAGAAAAGCACAGGGCGAGTAATGGCATGTAAGGGAAGGGAGTGAGAGGAAACAGTACTGAAGAGTATTTTTTAATGGAAATTGGGAAATGCACATAAAGACCTTGACGTTATTTTGAAATTATGCTCTGGTTGTGGAACATTTTCAAAAATCTTAGTATTATCTGGGTCATGTCAGTTCTGGCTTTGACGCGATTACAAAAATAGAATTGCAAATACTCATCCTTAAAGATTCTTACATCTGCTCTTCAGTACCTCAATGGTGCCTTTATGGTTTTTTTATATATAATTTATGTTTTTATGAACTTGACATCACACAGTGTAACCTGAGCACATGGCTGCTCTGCAGAGTGAATTGGAGGCGGTAAGACTAAAAAACCATCTCTTTAGGGGACTTTCTCCTCCTTGAGTTCCTGATATCATCTCATTTATTTCAGACTCAGCTATATTATGTTCAGCTCTATATCCAGCTATTGTGATAGATGCTGGGGAGACAGAGCAAGGGCTTTTATGTGTGTGTGCTCACCTGTTTGCATACACATATCTATAACTATTTGGGTATGTGACTGCCTATTCCATACTAAGCTATATATGAGTTTATGCTGACTTCTCCTAATCTAATGAATCACCACATGGATCATCCACATTTATCTGCCAACTCCCTTTCCAACACTGAGACACCTGCCCCCACCACCTGCCATTCTTTCACTTAATTGTTTAATGCCAGTGAGCATGGACAGCAGCGTCAGAACTATTAGCCTGCACTTCTGGGCAAGGACTTTAGCAGTGGGAGTGCAGGGCTTATGTACAATTTATTTTGTCTTCAATCCTGCAGACTACACACATGTTCAGAGTTACTTACATGGCACTTTCTCCCCTGCCCCTAGGTCGTTTCACACATTTACAATGCAGTTAGCTTGTCTGTCACATTCTGTGTTCCATCCTGGAATCTCCAACCTCATAAATAATTTTTGAAAAAAATTTGTGTACAGTGCTTGCTTCGACAGCACATAGGCTAAAAAGTTGTGTACATTAGGTTCACTGTTTGTGCTCTGTCATTCTATGGTTTTGACAAATGCACAGTGTTCTGTGTCAACCATTGCAGCATCATACAGAATGCTTTCACCATCCTAAAACTCCCCCATGCTTCACCTATTCAGTCCTCCTCCCCACCTCCTGAACTCCTAGCAGTGATTTTTTTTTTTATCATTGCTGTGGTTCTGACTTTTCCAAAATGCCACATAATTATAATCATACAGTGTGGATCTTTTTTGTTTGTTTGTTTGTTTTGTTAATCCTCACCCAACGATATTTTTTCCATTGAATTTTAGAGAGAGTGGAAGGAAGGGAGGAAGAGAGGGAGACAGAGAGAGAGAGAGAGAGAGAAACATTGATGTGAGAGAGACACATCAATTGATTGCCTCCACACATGCCCCAACCAGGGGTGGGGATTGAAACTGCAACCAGGTACATGCCTTTGACCAGGAATCGAACCCATGATCCTTTGGTGCTTAGGCCAATGCTCTACCACTAAGCCACACAGCCAGGGCCATTTTTATAGTAGCTTCTCTCACTTAGAAATAAGCATTCATATTCATCTATGTCTTTATATGGTTTGATAGCTCACTTATTTTTATAGATATCAGAGTTTGTTTACCCATTTAACTATTGAAAGACATCTTGGTTGCTCTCAGTGGTTGGCAAGAATAAGTAATGATACTATGAAGATTCACAGACAAGTTTTTGTGTAGAGATAAGTCTTCGGTTCAGTTGGGTAAATGCCTATGAGTGCAGTTGCTGGACTGTGTGGTAAGACTACGTTCAGGAAACTGCCAAACTGCCTTCCAAAGTGGCTGCACCATTTTTCGTTCCCACCAGCAGCGCAAATGTATGAGATTCCTGTTGTTGTTCCATCCTTGCCAACAATTGATATTGTCCGTTTTTAAAAATTAGTTATTCTACTAGTGGTAACGCATTTTTGGTCAACTTACAGTTTCCTAATGACAAACGATACGGGACACATCATCATATGCTTACTTGCCATGTATATGTTCTTTGGTGAGGTGTGTATTAAGGTCTGTTGATTACCTGATCAATTTTTCAGGCTCTGATCCCTTGTTACTGTGGTCCTTCTCTAATTTTAGCATTGGCACCAGCACCACATTCTTGGGGATGTTCAAGGTTGCTGTGCACTCAACTGGAATGAATGGGTAAAAAGAACCTGTTTGTAACCTGATGATCTGAAAGAAAGAATGGGAACTAAAATTTAGTTTTTGGACCCAAAGGGGAAAAGGCTGTGGATCTAAGTTAGGTGAGATTTAGATCTCTTGGTGATCCCAACACCTTTTTTCCTCTGTCCCTTTCATTTTTATATTCCACGACATTTGTGTCTCTATTTGTCAGGTAGGGATCATGTGGCCATATATTATGATGGTCAAGAGAACATTTCTCGGAGCATATAACCCTGACTTGAGACTTAAGCGGTCGTAGGATTTGAACCATCTCCCATGAGGAGATGCCCAGCGCCTAGACGATTATTTTAAACGACCAAGTATCATCCTTCCTTTTGTATTTGTAGAGATTCAATGGTTTGGCTTATACTCAGTTCTAGTTTGATGGATGGACTTGCTTAAAACCTGGCAGGCCTTTTCAAACTCCCTGGCATCGAGGAGGCTGTGGCTCTTCATCTAGAATATGGGCGGGTGGCAAAGGAAATTCTTGGCAGGCTGCTTCACTGAGACTTGTAAACAATAATTATGTGGATGTATACATCCTAATTCTGCTGTATCATTTCCTTCTTTCAAAATACGTAAAGGAGTTTTGGTTCTGGATAATAAACAGGAAGAATCATAGCACTCTGCATTTAAACCAAATGAGCTCAATGAGAGTATACAATTTTTGCAATTACAATTTTACTGTTTTGCCTATATTTACAATAGAAGAAGAAAGCAAGGAATCGCAGTTTTCTTGGTATGTGGAGAGCTGGGAGCACAACAAATGCTTTGTGGGACCTCTGGTTGTCAGGTCATTTGGAATCCAGTCAATTCCAGCTCCGCCCGTGACTGGTCCTCAGATCTTGACATTAGTCCCCCTGTCCAAAATGAGTAAGTGGAGGCAGGTGACAGCTGGTTTACCTTTGGGTGCCATATGTGATAACAGGGCATCCTAAAGCAGGTTGCAGTTTTTGTGCAAAGGGGAGATCAAAAGAGCTGGTGGTGGAACATACATTATCTGCCTTGAGACATGTATTGACTCTAGTAGCCACCAGGTGGATCCAAGAACACATTTACAAAGTAGCTGAATCTATGGGTCAGAGGCATTTCTGTATCGAAGTTGTTCTGTAAATGGAAACGTTTTTTCCTGATAAAATTTCAGAGATCTGATCCCTGAGAAAAATAGTGACTCCTAGAACAATGCAAATGATGCTCAAGGATAGAAACAGTTTTAACAGCAGCATTTAAAGGGAATACACTAAATAACATATATTTGATATTTTTGTGCCTTGCATTAAACTGGATTTGTGGTAAGGCAGCAATTTTGTAAGTTAATAGAAAGAAGTCAATTTATTTTGGTTATACATATTTAATGTTTGCCTTGTTTTTATGCAAATATGGAATTGTGATCTTTTTTAAAGCTTTTTAAAATTGATTTTGACGAGAGAGGGAGGGAGGGAGAGAGAGAAAGAGAGAGAGAGAGAGAGAGAGAGAGAGATTTGTTGTTGCACTTATTTATGCATTCATTGGTTGAATTTTGTATGAGTCCTGACTGGAGATCGAACCTATAGCCTTGGCGTATCAGGATGATGTTCTAATCAACCAAGCTACTTGGCCAGGGCTGGAATTGTTATCTCTTAATGATATACATACCCCATCTCTCCATTAGGTTCAGTGCCCATGATGGGCAAAGAAGAACTAGTGCATACAATCACAGAGTGACACGGTTGAAAAAGTTAGAGATCATCAAATTTAGTTTTCTTGTCATACTAGTATTTATGAAAAAAACAAAGTGAGGCAGATTAAATTATTTGCACAAAATCATACAAATAATTAGATTGAGTTGAGACCACTATGTGTGGTTATTCCTGAGGTCATTAGTGAGGAGCATCAGCCTCGACAGAGTCAAACTAATAAAATATATGCGCAGTGGGTGGAATTATCCATCGGAGGGAGCAAAGCAGAAGATGATATCGAAGTGGTTGGGAAGTTAGCAAAAATCCAATCAGGGTGGCCTGAATTCCTCAGGAAGCAGGGAAGAGCAATGACTATAACGTAGTAAGTGGAAATATAATCAATTATATGTATGGGTGGAAAGGATTGTAGGAAGGGATTGGTTATAATAGAGCTGGGACAGAAATCCATGAGCTAGATGTGTGTCTAGCACAGGGGTGGGCAAACTTTTTGACTCGAGGGCCACAATGGGTTCTTAGACTGGACCGGAGGGCCGGAACAAAAGCATGGATGGAGTGTTTATGTGAACTAATATAAATTCAAAGTAAACATCATTACATAAAAGGGTACGGTCGTTTTTTTTTTTTTAGTTTTATTCATTTCAAATGGGCCGGATCCGGCCCGAGGGCCGTAGTTTGCCCACGGCTGGCTAGCACCTTCCAGTGGCAAAAGTGAACTCTTATTGCAGTTCATGGGTATCTGTGGGCTTTTACCATGGCCTTAATGGTATTACACTTTTAAAATGTCTACTAAGCCCTAGCTGGTTTTGCTCAGTGGATAGAGCATTGGCCTGTAGACTGAAGAGTCCCAGGTTCAAATCCAGCCAAGGGCACATTCCCGGGTTGCGGGCTTGATCCCCAGTAGGGGCCCTGCAGGAAGCAGCTGATCAATGATTCTCTCTCATTATTGATGTTTCTATCTCTCTATCCCTCTCACTTCCTCTCTGAATTCAATAAAAAATATATTTAAAAATGTCTACTCATGTAGACATGTGAACCCGTAGCCCCTAACACGTTTATCTATGGTTCTGTTGCTGAAGAATCTGGACCAATAATGTCTCTTCTAGACTATTATGTCTCTTCAACACTTTTGGTGTTGCCCAAAGCAAATAGAACAAAACCAAATGCAAAAACAAGAAGATAATAATCGAATCAAAGGGACCCTATCTTTGTGGGGATCTGCAGAAATGGGACCAAGCTTTTTTTAGGGGCTTCAGAGACCAGGGTCCAGCCTAATGTTGGCCTTAGTTGATATTTGATGTGTCAGTTGGTTCATTAAACGATCCTCAGAATTCTGCTAGAGGGCAGACTAGAGTGCTCTGATGATGAGGTGGCATGAGGGCTTTACATCCATGACTTTATTGAGATCAACAGATTCTTCGTTTAGTGCAGAACTACAGTTTCTATGGAAGTCCTTTAAAAGGGCCAGGTGCTCATACGGTGGCCAGTCCACTTATGTAAGTAGAAGTAACCCTCCAATTGCTCCTGACTGAGTAATACAATCAGCTACTGACGAGTCCTCAGGCAGGAGAAAAATCTTGGCATTTGGAACATTAGTTAACATCACAGGTGCTGTAGGAGGCAAGAAATTGAGATGGATTAAGAAAAAAAATGTGTGTGTTTTAAAGGCAACTGACACATTTCCATTGGCTGTTTTTATTAAGTTTCCATTATCGCCTTGTCCTAGGACCAGGGTGATCTTTGTGATCGCTGGGGCAGGTTGGGCATGCCATCCCAGGCACTTAGAATTGCAATTGCCAAATTCTGTGGAAGCTTAACATGTAAATGAGTATGAAGGAAAGATCATAGAATATAGGGTCAGTGAGTATGGATCTGAGTCCCAACTCTGCCTATTTCTAACCTATAACTTGGGTCAAGTTCCCTAACTTTCTGAGCCTCTGTTTTCTCATTTGAAAACATCCCAGCCCTGCAAGAGAAAGGAATCAAATTACGGATGTGAAAAAGCCCTTTTCCACTCTAAAGTTCTGTAAAATGTTTATTTTTATTGTGGCATCGCATTCTGCTCCCCTGGAGCAGGGGTCCAGGGTAACAGACCCATTCAATCTGAGAACACATTTTCTTCCCGTGTTCAAATGTGCTCCTTCCCACCGGAGCATGAACATGTGATCGGTAGCTTAGTTTGTTAATCTGTGTCTTGAGACTTTTGCCTGACTAAGTGGCATCGCATTCTGCTCCCCTGGAGCAGGGGTCCAGGGTAACAGACCCATTCAATCTGAGAACACATTTTCTTCCCGTGTTCAAATGTGCTCCTTCCCACCAGAGCATGAACATGTGATCAGTAGCTTAGTTTTGTTAATCTGTGTCTTGAGACTTTTGCCTGACTAGGACAATGTTCTTTTCTTGCAAACTGAGAAATGGTAAATCAGAAAGCTATGGGAAGGCTGACTTAAAGCAGTAGTCAGTGAAGGAAGCATGGACTTAATATCGATACCACGGAGTGTAGCAAAAGCCAGAATATTGGGAAGCAAGGGAATGATAGCTGAGACGAAAACATATTTGTATACTTTCAGAAGACTTGCCTAGTCCCAAATTTACCTTCTGGCTGAAAGTTTTATAGTGAAGATTAATTTTCTCTGTTATTTTAAAGTGACTCTCTTTTTAATCTTCAACCCAGCTTCTTTCTGGTTGGAACTAAAACTCCCGCCTGCAAACAATAAGTGAGAACTGTGGCCACACAGCAGCCACGGCGCTGGAGGTGCCAGTGAGGTGATGGCTCTGTTTTCACAGCTGGAGTTGGCTGCTTTCTTTGGTTGTAATTTTCATGGATTCATGTTGCTAGTTGTATGTTTCTGTCTGTTCTCCCTTTAGATCAGGAGAGTATTAAAATGGAGATGTGTGAGCCTGTACAATATGCATAAACAGCTACACAGGGAGACAAAATCGACATCAGTCAAGCATTGAAATTCCTTTTTTATCCTTCAATTTGGCCCCAAAGAACTTTGTTTATGCCTCAATATGTCATCTCTTAAGCTTAGCTGTCTAACACCCCTCCTCTCTGCTGAAAAATACAGGCAGGTTAGCGAAGACTTCATCTTTTCAGGATACCATCAGAGAGGACCTAGGAAATGTTTTTATATAAATGTTAAGTAAATAGTGTGTCTATATAATTCACTATGCAAACTGGGATACCTTTGCCTACTATAAATTTCAGGAAAACAGAATCCAACGAAGACTCTCCAGGGAAAATCAGAGTGTATTTTAACTCCTCACCCAATATTTGTTGATGTTGGACTAGATTAAATGATTTATGACCTCTGTGATGGTTTCATGATTATAAGGTAATAATTTTTGTTAGGTGCGAGCTGTATTAATCAAGCTTCTTTCAAATGATAGAGATAGAAATTCACCTTTACCTCTCTTAGATATAAAAGGGAATTTTTTAGTTCAAGTATTAGGGAGCCCATAACAAATTTCATTCACAGCTAGATCCAGGAGTTCATATAATGTCAATCATTCTCTCTCTCAATCTCTCTCTCTCTCTCTCTCTCTCTCTTTCTCTCTCTCTCTCTCCATGTTTATTTCTCTCTGATCTATTTACTTATCTCTGTTTATTGATTTATGACCTCTGTGATGGTTTCATGATTATAAGGCAATAATTTTTGTTAGGTGTGAGCTGTATTAGTCAAGCTTCTTTCAAATGATAGAGATAGAAACTCACCTTTACCTCTCTTAGATATAAAAGGGAATTTTTTAGTTCAAATATTAGGGAGCCCATAACAAATTTCATGCACAGCTGGATCCAGGGGTTCATATAATGTCAATCACCCTCTCTCTCTCTCTCTCTCTCTCTCTCCATCTCTCCATCTCTCCATTTCTGTTTCTCTCTGATCTTTTTGCTTATCTCTGTTCATCTTAGCATGTGGCCTAATTCTCCAATGTCAACAAGCTGTTTTTATGTGGTGGGAATGATGTTTTGTCCTCAGGGCCTAGTGGCACACTCAACCAGGACAACCCCTGGACCCCACCCCCAAGTCTGTATTTGACTGCAATAATAATGCAAACCAACTTTATTGAGCCCCAGTGTATCAGGTTTATATCATTTAATCTTCACCACAACACTTTGAGATGGGTGTGTCTATATTTTTCCATCTTATAGATGAGGAAACGGAGGCTCAGTGATAGTGAGAAAGTCCTAAGACTACACAGCTTAGGTTCCAGGTGCTGGCTCTAGATTCAAATGACTGATGTTTGAATCTCAAATACAAAATGGGCATAAGAACATAGTTCAAAACTATCATGAGCAGTAGTGAGACAGTGTATTTGAAAGTTTTTGCAAAGGGTACATGATAAATGTCAGTTGTATACCAATGTGTGGCCCATTGCAAGGCATAGTGTTAGAGCAGTGGCTCTCCATGGGAGGTGGCTTGTCCCCAGGAAGTTTGGCAGTGTCTGGAAACCCTTTCAGTTGCCACAGCTGGAAGGGGGGTTGCTACAGCATCCAGTGAGTGGAAGCCGGGAATGCTGCTATGCATCCTACAGTACACAGGACAGCCAACCCACAATAAAAATAAAAATTATCCAGCCAATAATGTTGAGGTTTAGAAACTCTGAGCTAGATGAATAGACATAATATGTGAACTTTGGCTTTTAGAAACTCACAGTTTAGCTAGGGAGACAACCATGTAGACAGATATTAAAAATTCAGTGCCGGGGTTCAGTAGAGTTGGAGACATTTGGAGGTGAGAGCTCTTCTTGGCAGCTGGAGTAACGAGGTAAAACTCTGAAGAAGGGGAAAAGATAGTGCCTCTCTTCTGCATCAGATAACTTGTGAGCAAAGATGTGGTCCTTAAAAAGCCAGAGATGCAGTCTTCTAGCAAGGTGAGTCCTAAAAAATATTCTGGAAATAAAAAAGGAAGGATGACAGATGTACAACTCACTTGGGGTGGGTGTGATAGCAGCCATTTCTCTCCTGCAGATTTGTTTTCTGTGGAAACAGAAACATAGCTGGAATGAGAAATATGGAATATATGTATATATTAAGGGAATTACTTTGTTATTATCTCTCTGATTTAGTCATTGTCACCAGGTATGGTAAAATGGAAACTCTAGAGCATTATTTCAGCATTCACCTTTTCTCAAGTAATTATCAAACACAAAAATACAATGACAGATTTACTCAGTATTTCATGGTTAAAAAAACAAACAAAACAAAAAACACAATGCCCACAAACCTCAGATGTCCATAGTTATAAAATGCACCTACTGAAATTATAGTATCTATTTTTTGTAAGTGCATTTGGAAATGGTATAAAATCTTTGTTCTATTCAATAGACCTGACTGCTTTCTATTTTGCAATGTGGCACTTTATGATACCTAGGTTACCCACTCAACAGCTGCAAAACCCCTGGGTTTTCATTAACTTGTATCTTTGGTTTTGTTGTGAATGTGTAGGGTTCTGCAGCAATATATTTGCAATGTGAAAAGATGACTTGCTGATTCCCTTATTGAACAGTAGCCTAGGGGCATGCCAAACTTTGTTTGATGTGAGCTCATGTTTTCTGTGTTGTCCAAGTTTCTGTAGTTTCTAAATGATCAAGATGGTTCTTGTCTGGCTCAATCTACGGCAAAAGAGTGTACTTTGTTAAGAGATCATAAATAAATGAAGATTGAAATATCCAGATGTGTAGTTCGTGATTCCAATACAGGACAAGGTGTCATTCCCTGCATTTCACCATTTATTCCACATAATGGTAAAATACAATTGCTTATCCTAATATTTTATTTTAAACAATTTGGAATTCACCACTTTAGTGAGTGAAACTAAATACTGCATACATTTCAAATTAAAAAATTATAAACATTTTGAAACACAGTAAAATATAAAATTTTGAAAGTATAAATGTTATACAAACATATATATATACATACTAGGGGCCCAGTGCACGAAATCGTGCACCTTGAAAGGAACTGTGGGCCACGAGGCTGCGGTGGGCACAGAGGTGGGTCTTGGCTCATCTTCCATGCCTTTGCCCAGCCCCTCCCACCGTGGCCCCTGGTCCCCTGTCTGCTGGCAGCCCCGCTCCCACCGCCACTGCTCCCATGCACTGATGGTACCAGACCCGCTCACACTCGCTTATGGCGCGGAGCCATTGGGGCCAGCGCCAGCAGCGGGTGCGAGCGGGGCTGGCGCTGTCAGCAGGTGCAAGCTGTGGCTGCCGGCCCCAATCGCCCCTCAGGAGCAGGGAGAGGTGGAGAAGCACTGAGGGGCGATGGGGCCGGCATCTGCCGCTCATACCCACTGATGGCACCAAGTGATTGGGGCTGGCGCTGGGCACTGGCAGTGCGTGCGAGCATTGGGTGGGACCATGGTGCACAGGAGCAAAGAATGTTCAGTAACCACCAGAGGCTCACCCGGATGACAGCGACCGGTGCCCCGCCTTGGTCTGGCACCCCTGCTCACCTGCTCCACCATCCCGCCAAGGCTGACGTCTGCCATGTTCTGTGCTCTGCCTCCTGCTTTCGATGCCCGCCCTGTATCGCATGTGCCCCCTGGTGGTCAGTGCACGTCATAGTGACCAGTTGTTCGGTTGTTCCGCCATTCAGTCTATTTGCATATTAGCTTTTCATTATATAGGAGATATATAT